>NC_140967.1:23575291-23605291 GCF_056783735.1 Eptatretus burgeri | reverse complement strand
ATACTCCGACGCACCTGGAGGCGGGGCCAAATCGCCCCATGCTCACTGATAGGACGGAACAGAAGTGGGCGTGAATCGTTTTTGATCCGATTTCTTCGGAAAGGCTGGTGTTTTTGCACCCGCCGCTCGGCGCGCGCCCTGCACGAGTCCAGGATCGGTGTCCACAAGCGGCGCGGGAATGGCAGTGATGCGATGGTTGCGGGAGCGAGATGTGACGGTAAAGGTCGTGGCTGTTGTTGTGAAGCGGCGTTGCGGTTGGTGGTTGTTGTGTGATGGCTGTTGAGACGTGGTTGGTGGTGGTTGTGGTGGTAGTAATGGCGGCTGGTCCAAAATAAAGATAGTAAAAGAAAAACGGCTATCCTGAAGGGTCGCAGCCCGAATGAATGACATTTATTCCCTCTAAACAACGGGTTTGGACTAACTACACATCTACTTACAGAGATATCTCACCTAAGGGACCTGAATGGTGGTTTGCGAATTTCGTCAACCACAACAATATATATATATATATATATATATATATATATATATATATATATATATATATATATATATATATATATATATATATATATATATATATATATATATATAGCCTGGTGTTGGCGCAGTGGTTCGGGCAGCGGCTTGGGATCCAAAAGGACCTGAGTTCAAGCCCCGTTGGGCCACTGAATTAATACACCAGGGGGTTGACTCAGCCTGTCATCCTTCCGAGGTCGGCAAAATGAGTACCAGTATACTGGGCCGGTGTATACCCCGGTTAAAATAGGTGTACCATATCCCTGTGTCGTAAAAGGCGACCAGGGTTGTGTCAGGAAGGGCATCTGGCGTAAAACATGTGCCAAATCACAATGCGGATCATACGGATGATCCGCTGTGGCGACCCCGAACGGGAGCAGCTGAAAGAAGAAGAAGAGATATATATATATATATATATATATATATATATATATATATATATATATATATATATATATATATATATACATACATACATACATACATATACATATATAACATTGTTTTCGTTATTTTTGATGACAAGTATGTGGCATTTAAAAAGACGATCTGGTACTCACAGCCTGTGCCAGCTCAGGCACAAAGTCCTCCATTTTATTGAACCTCGACCTTCTCATGTTATCACATTTACTCTGTCAGCGATTCACTGTGAGTGATTTACAAGAGCGTTACCACTCCAGAGTGTAAAGATTGACGGTGGCTATCCATCCAATGATGTGCAGTGTGCCTCCTGGTTGCATGACACCGGGATGTGGATATGCTACTGATGCAGGCCGACACTAAATTAGGACAAGAATTTTCAATTTTATCAAAGTACTGGCATACAATGGCCAACTATCGAATGGGATAATTTACATCAGTGAATGAGCATGACAAGATGGGACAGCTCGACAACTCGAAGACATAAATCCCCTGCCTGTGTCGCCCAACAACAGCATGTAGTCAAATCATATTAATTTGGTAATTAAACCTTGTGAGAGGTGGACATGGTAAAATAAAAACAAATTCATGAATAAACAGCATATTAAAGCAGCAAACATGTGCCTACACATGATTTCCACAACCACCTACCATCTTTTTAAAAGATGGATATCAACCTGCAGATTCATTATTTTAATGTTTCCTGTTGCAGAGAAATAATAAATTTTAAAAAGCCCAAATTGCCATGTCAGCAAAGAGAAATGGAGTATGCAGTAGCACTACATCTCATGTCATGTGCTCTGTTGAGTGAATATGCTTTCCAAGTGTTGCAATATGGTGACATTACAATAAATCAGAATTAGTTTACAGGTTGAAAATGCCACTTGTTTGAACGAAACCCATCACTAATGACTGATTATAATCCTTACTGAGGAAATAATGACACTTTGATGTTCAACCTGCTGTGCAGGTGATCATATCACAAAGCAGTGGTGGTGCCTGAGCCCATACTCTTGGCAGAGCTTTAGAATGCTCACAAGTCATGCCTAGAATTTATGCTGGGCAGGTTGCCTCTCCACCAAATGATGCAGAATTTCTATTTCCCAGCCATGGGAATCAAAACCATACCAGTGAGGACAATACAATAAGGTTTTAACCACTCCACCACTCATATCATACAGCTTTTGAATACAAGCATTTCTCAGTTAATTACCTCCGCCACTGAAGGTGAAGGTTATTATATGTTTTCACCCCTTTTGTCTGTTTGTCTGTTTGTATACAGGATATCTCAAAAAGTTTTGATGGATCCGGATGAAATTTTGTGGACACGTTCGGTGTGTGACAAGGATGAACTGATTTTATTTTGGTGAAGATCTGGATCGGGATGCGACTACTATAATTTTTAAGTGATTCTTTCACCATTGAGAGATAGTGCTGAACTGATATATTGCACTATATCTCAAAGAATTGTGGACAGATTCGGACGAAACTTGGTGGACAGGTTAGGTTTTGGCAAGGACGAATTGGTTCGATTTTGGTCAAGATCCAAATCCGGAATTGGATACGAGAATTATTTAATTACCTCAGTCACCGAAGGTGAAGGAGGTTATGCTTTCACCCCTTTCTGTCTGTTTGTCTGTGTTCAGGATATCCAAAAAGTTGTGGACAGGTTGGGTGTGTGACAAGGACGAATTGATTCGATTTTGGTGAAGATCCGAATCCGGATCTGGATACGATAATGATTTAATTTTTAAAGTGATTCTTCACCATTTAGTGATTGAGCCAAAAACGACATAATACTGTACAGCATGATATTTCAAAAATGTATTGAGCCCGATATGTTCTCGTGGATCAGGTATTACGTGGTGGAGGAATGCATTCTACCGAGTGCTCTTCTAGTTAAAAACTGGAAGGAACACGTATTTGGATATAATGCAAGAAAGCTATTCAGACTAATGTGACTGCCGGTTGGAATTTGTACAACGAGACGGAAACTCTTGAAAGATCACGATGCTGTTTGCTCCCATGTGGGTGACTGAAAGGCACAATTAGTATGAGGAAATGCACTTGTTTAGAAGTGTCAATAAGTGGAAGACAACAGTCATTCCCTCTTGGCTGCCATGACACACCTCTCTTCAATCCCGAACAGTAACAAGCTAGATTTATAAATCCGCTGCAACACAGCAAAGCAAACCCTTTTCTTATTAACAGAATTTCTGATTTATCTACTGTGACTTGTACAAACCGCAGAAACGCATCATGTCATGATGACAAATTATCTGCTTATATTCGGGGACACAAATATTATGCGTCACCTTGCAACTTGCTTTGAAATGGTGGGAATTTAGCACATCACACAATGGCAGTGTGAGGGCAAAGCACAACCGACGTTAATCGCAAACAAGATGCTCACCATTTGAACCTGTGTTCTTCCTATCCACTGCGTTACCAGTAAAGGGTACCAATTAAAATTGCTGATGTGAATTGTTTCTCTTGGATGTAATGATATTTGCAGAGTCATTTAGAAAATGTCTTAAAACAACCTTGGAGTATGTTCTGCCTGAAATATTAAATTATTAAATGTAAATATTGGAGCGACATGAATGGTATTTGTCAGGGTTTCAAATTGTCCTGTCTCCCCCCTCCCGCCCCCCTTCACCCTCTTTCTCATGTGGCGAAGGGGCTTGTGTGCTGGCCTATAGATACAGACACTCGCCTCTAAGATGTCGAGCCTGGGTTTGAATCCCGACCCAGCTATAAACTGGCATCACAGTGTTTCACAGGCAGGGTGATTCACCAATGTGTGTGCCATCCCTCGGATGGATGTTAAACGCACGTCCGTCCCGTTTCCCAGCATTCATTGGCGGACATTAAATGTCCGATGGTGTCCTTTGAAAAGAGTAAGCAAACCATCACCGGCACCATGAACAAATTACAAATTCCTGCCCTGACCAGCAGAAGGCATTGCATCAGCGATAGTCATGTCCTCAGCCAATGATGCTACCCCACAGCCTTGTGCTGCATTGGAATGAAGAAAAATGCAGAGAAGGAAGTTGCATCGTAAAACACATTCTTTTCAGGCTTTTGCTCCCTTTATTTTAGTTGAGGACTTAATAGTCTCACCAACCGTACATGAGTAAAAGTTATATGTATTTATATTTTTAGTATTATTTTCTATTTATTTATTTATTTATTTATTTATAACTTGTCCACCAAGTTTTATCTGAATCTGTCCATAACTTTTTTAGATATCATGATATATCATTTTCAGCCCTATCTCTTAATGGTGAAGAATCACTTAAAAATTCCAGTAGTCGGATCTGGATTGGGATCTTCACCAAAATTTAATCAGTTTGTCCTTGTCATACACCCAACCTGCCCACCAATATACATATATATATATATATATATATATATATATATATATATATATATATATATATATAAATATATACCGCAGCCTTGTGTATAATAGGTACAAATGTATAATAGGGGTATAATAGGTGTATAATCGGTGTAATAGGACCAAATAGGTACAGTATATACATACATAGACATATATACTGTCTATATATGTATATATTTATTTAAACATATATGTATATAAATATATACAGTATACACACACACACACACACACACACACACACACACACACACACACACACACACACACACACACACACACACACACACACACACACACACACACAGTGTCTCGACAAACTCTACACCCCCTTTCAAAATGGTCACCTTTTGTTGCCTTATCGTCTGGAATTAAATTGCATTAAATCAGACTTTTTCCACCCTTATTTACACTTTGTAAGCCACAACTTCCAAGTGAAAAACAAATTCTCCAAATTTCACAAAATTAATGAAAAATACAAAACTAGAATATATTGGTTGGATAAGTGTCCACCCCCCTTACAATGGCAATTGTAAACTACAAGGACACTCAGTAGAACGCATACCTCCGCCACTTAATGCCTGATCCACAAGAACATATCGGGCTCAATTCATTTTTGAAATATCATGCTAAATATTGTTTTTGGCCCGATCTCTCAATGGTGAAGAATAACTTTAAAAATTAAATAATTATTGTATCCAGCTCCAGATTCCGATCTTCAACAAAATCGATTCAATTACTTGTGGTCACACACCAAACTTGTCCACCAAGTTTTATCCAAATCCAAATTCGAAATCCCCCAAAAATCCAAAAAAATTCAAGTAGTCGGATCACGATCTGAATCTTCACCAAAATTTAATCAGTTCGTCCTTGTCACACACCCAACCTGCCCACCAAATTTCTCTGGATGCGTCCACAACTTTTTGAGATATCTTGCCCACAAACAGACAGACATAGAGGGGTGAAAACATAACCTCATTCAGCTTTGGTGGCGGAAGAAATTATCGGATCCGGATCCGGATTCAGATCTTCACCAAAATCTATTCAGTTCGTCCTTGTTGCACACCCAACCTGCCCACCAAATTTCATCTGGATCCGTCTCCAACTTTTTGAGATACCCTGCACACAAACAAATGAATAAATGAACAAACAGACAAGAAAAGGGCAATCAGAGAATGCAGACACTCACCAGGAGTTGTTTTGTGTGGTGTGTTGTGTGTGGCGTTTGTGTCAGGTCAGGTATGGGAGCATGTGCCAGAACAGCGCGTCGCTGCGTCCACTTTCCGTCGGTACTCCAGGGGCCTCCGTCTGGCCATCCCCCAGGCAGATGCCAGGCCCATCCCCATCTCCTTGAGATGGTGGTCAACCTGCTGCAACCATGAGGCACGTGGTCGGCCCACTGGCCTCCTCCACTCATGAGACTCCCTCGCTGAGAGAATCTGTTGAGCAGGATCAGCATCAGGAAAACGAGCCACATGTCCATACAGCCGCAACTGACGCTCACGGACTATGCAGGTAACAAATCTCATCCGAGTCTCTCTCAGCAACCGCTCGTTGGACACAAAATCCGACCAGCGATAGCCAAGGATTCTCCGAAGGGACCTGAGTAGGGTAAGAATACTGATTCTGGCTCACTTTTCCCCATGTAAATGAATGGGGGATTTTCAGCGATTTATATTTTTTTTCCCTAAAAATAAACCCCCCTTTTTATCCCAAGGTATATTTATTTGTCTCCCCTTTTAACTTGGAGGTTGAACCTCATTGAATTGAACACCTGGGGGTTGAACAGCTCACTCATTGAACCTATAAAGATTTGTTCATTCTCAAATTCCTTCAATAGTTTAATTTTCTTTGCACAATAATCCCCATCTAAAATATTGACAAACAAAACATTTGAATCTTTATATTTTTTAAGATACCCCATTTGTGCCATTACGAAATGATAAACTTCTCTTAATGCTCTCATCTGACCACCTCCTGAGCCACATATCATTTTGAGATTATAGTAAATTGTTTTTTCATTGTTCAATTGATAACCATCAAAGTTTTCAGTCCATTCAAGGATATTCATTTTTTCTTTACATCCTCTAACTTACTAGTTTTTAAATTAATTCGCTTATTTGTTTTATTTACCTTTGTTTTAGTTATTTTTTCAATAAGACTTATTTGATATTTTTCACATTCATTATGTTTTCCATTTATATACCAAGACTGAGATTTTCTCCACTCTTTAGTTTGATTAATACTTGGTTTAACCATTTATATATTGTGAAAAAACGCGGCGGTAGCCCTTGAAAAACCCTAACCCATCTTCCCATCGTTAAAACATAATCTATTTTATACACTCTATCATACAATATCCATATGGAACACAATCTATTCCATTATCTAAAATAAATCTCTTATCATCAAAGGCTCCTAATGCCTTTTTATTTACTTCTTCACTATATATGTTATGTTTATAACTTCTTATTGTATTCATTTTCCTATATTCTTCTTTCTTATTCATCAAACAATTATAATAATTTCTAAAAGTTATTGATTTCTTTATTACATATTTCTTTATTCCCTTTAACCTCTTATCAATCTGTTCACCATACTTATAAGCATATGCCTTTGCTCTCAATCCAATAAACTCACTCATTACTTTTCCACCCAACTCATCCTTAAACTTACCAATAACCTTTTCATTCTTTTTGGAAAATAACTCACTCTTCTTGCTGAAATTACTTGTATCATATACTCCAATATTTTTCTTCATATCTTCATAAACATCATCAGTTTTTATATCTAGGATAAAACTATCAGTATCCATATACAACAATGAAACATTTTCACCATACTCTTTCTTTAAGTCATTATACAAATAATCATACATCAATATCTTTGATAAATCAAGAACTGCTGTTCCAATATAAATTGGTTTATCCATTACAATACTTTCCTTTTTCATATGAATTGCAGAAAAGTTCTCTGAAAAAACCTCTTCTCTCTCAAAACTTGGTTTATTTATCAATCTCGAAGCTTCTTTCCAAGATGTTGCGAATCTAATGTTTTGCCTGTTTCTAACATTTTCCATAGTCTTTCCAAATACAGCATTATTCATTAATTTATAAAAGTCCCCTTCAAATTTTACTTTTGTATTTGCTCTCATATCTGTATTGAATTGAATATACTTTTTCACCCAAGGACTTTGTTTAAATTTTAAAACTCTATGAATTTTAGCTACTCTCAATCCTTCTCTCAAAAACTGTTTTAAGCTTCTCTGATGCAAAACATATCCCTCTTTATCATAGAATGTTGTTAATAACTTTTCTGTTGATTTACCTTTAATATTAAAACTTTTATGATAATCACTTAACCATTCTTTCTTTGGAGTTTCTTTCTCACATGCAAAAGGAAGATCTTTATGCTTATTATGAAGATCACTCGGGTACCTCAAATCAACTTCAAAATAATAACCTTCTTCTTCGTCATTCAATTCCTCTTGAGAAGAAATAACAATATTCATCAAAGCCTTTTCATAATCCTTTTCTTCCACCCACTCTAATTTACCATAAGGCAGAGATTGAGACATTGCCCATCCATACAAATTATTAGCATCAAAATACATCAAATAATTACTATCTTTTTCACTATCATAATTTGGAAGATATTTATTATTTGCTTTAGCATATCTTTTGAACATACTTGTGATATTCCACCTCTCTTGGACTTCTCAATCATCAAAAGCATATCCACATCACTGATTAAATCTATATCTTGTTTTGTCATTTTCAACATTGCACTCCAAGCTAAACCAGGAGCTGTGAAATAGTGGGCAGGATCTAATCCATAACAATTTTTATTATGACAGAGTGATCTAAAAGCTTCAAACACATCAGCTAACAATAAAACATCTGTTTTTAGATATAAATCATGATATTCTCCAAGGTTCTTTATCTTAAATATTTTCCATATTTCTTGTGCGTGTTTATATTCCTTATCACTTATCTCTTCTTCATAAAGGTTATTATAGAAACTTTCTTTTGAAGGAAGTTGTGTTTCTTTAAATCTCATAAATGAATCCATATAATCATAAGGATAAATTCCCTTACTTGTAAGAATTTTCTCTTTACTTTGAATTTCATTCCTTGTTTGAATTTCCTCTCTCGTAAGAATTCCTTCTTTAATCAGAATTTCATCTTTAATCTGAATTTCCTCTTTAGTTCGAATTTTCTTTATAATTAGAATTTCATCTTCAGTTGGAATTTCCTCTTTACTTTGAATTCTCTCTTTAATCTGAATTTCCTCTTTAGTGAGAATTTCCTCTTTTGGAAAGAATGAATTAAGATTTGGAAAAGAGTCCGTGGAGCTTAGATTTGATGCGAGGTAGGCTAGTGGTGTTCCCATAAACTTGTAAGAATCTAAAAACCTAATACGAGTTATAGGTTTTGTGAATATCATTTTTGAAAATGAAATATACTTTTGACTTGTGTTTGTTATAGCAGAAATATTCCCTGGTGTTTTTGAAAGTTCATTTATAAATAGATGTGTATCATAGTTGGCGCTGTTGTGAAGAAAGACTGGAATAAAAGAAGGTAATTTATAATTAAGATTACAACAGGAATGAGCGGGACCTCTATATTTACCAGTAAGATGACAATGGTCTCTAACTTTAAACTCCTTAATTTCCCCCTCACAAATATGACAGATATTGTTCATTCTAAATTCTAATTTTTCTTCTTTGGTTAATTTCATCGGTTCATTTGTTTCTTTCATTAATTTAGTGAGTCTTATACAATCCTTTTCTAATCGTTTTACAAACTCTTGTGAAGCATTTTTTCCACGATAATGTTCAAGTTTGTTATACTTTTCTCCAACAGATGATTTGATATAATAACAAAAACCACAAGGAATATGTTTTTGATATTTATTTGTATATGGTTCTTTTGGATTAGGAGAAGCAGTATTTATCTTTTTAAGGATACATTCAAAATCAGCGTATATCACAAATGGGTGCATGATAGATTTATTATAATCTTCAAAATAAATCTTTTCACCAGGTTTAGGCATTGTAATTACAGCTGATTTATGATTACTACAATATTTTGAATGTTGTTCTAATCGTTCTTTTGTATGAAATGAATTAAGACATCGCTTACAAGGATATATTTTGTTTGCTGTTCTGAATACCTGAGAAGAGATTAATCTTGATAAATTATTGATGTATGTGTAATGTGAATTCTTTCCAACACTAAAATATAAAAGGTCAATGTGTGTTTCTTCATTTTTATAGTTGTTTGAAATTTTTAATATTTGAACTTTGTTTGTATCCGTTAATCCATATACATTAATAGAAAGATTATTCTTTTTCTCAAATTTAGGAATATCTGTTAGTGGCATTGGGAATTTAAAATCTTTAATGTCCAAGGTATTCTCATATTTCATATATTGTTTTACTCTTTCTGAATTACATTTTGGTGGATGTAAGTGAGCAAGAACAGACCAGAGAAAACATTTATTATCATTGTTCTTAATATTAACAACTGCCTTCTTTAGTTTTATTTCTTTTGGTAATTCAATATAAGAAGAAGCTTTAAGAGGGTTTGATTTTAGAATGTGTATATCTAAAAAGATGATTTTTTTAATATTGAATCCACTTCCTACCACTGTATTATCAACATCCTCCTCTTGTCTTGATAGTTCTTCATAAACCCCACTATTCAAAAAATCTTGAAATGATGTTATAAAATGAAGATCTGTTCTCATATAAGGAGTTTGTTCTTCATCTTGTCTTTTCATATTCATTTTCACTCCCATATAAAACTTTAAAGTTTTTATTTCTTTTAATGTCTTTTTAATAAATTTTTCAACATCGGGTTTCACTATTTCAATTGATTCAGCTATTGATGATGGACCGGGTTCTCCAAATTGAAAAATCCTTATTTTTATATGCCCTTTAAATGCCTCATCAGTGTTTTTAATATAATAGTCTCCCTTTACTTTAAACTCATTTTTCTTGTGTTTTTGTGATTGAAGATGTTGATTATAACTACTCTTCAAAACATCCTTTGAACAGATATCACAATGTTTTCTTTCCAACTCAAGAGGAGATATTTGATGAAATAGATTAAATGTGTGTTTGTTGGTTCGGAGGTGTTTTCTATAATGTTTATATTCGTGATTACAAACATCGCAGTACGTTGTATTCACCATATTTATAGAATAAAACTTTGCTTGAACTAAAATTTTCTTGATGAAAATTTCGTTTAATTTATAGGTGAATCTGTGCTTAAAAACATTTTATCCTCCAACTTTTTCACTTAATAAATACAATGTTTCAAGACACAAAAGACAAGTTTCAATCAATCTCTTCATCTGTTAAAGATACTGAGAAATATGTCAAGGATGTAAAATTGAACAAAGATAAATATAACAACTATTGGATAAAAACTATTATGGTAAATAATATGAGTTCTTCAATTTCCTTCAGTGGAAGGGCTTTTAGTATACCTGGTAGAACATCAATTAAAGTATCTCTAACAAAAGTTTCTCCTCTCCTTCTAGTAATATATTCAAAACTAGAAAAAGCAATGAAACAAGAAAAAGTATCAAAGAACAAAAACCTTATGGATGAAGCTTTAGAAAGAAAAGATAAGACCATCTGTAATATGCAAGGAGAAATTTGTATTTTTTTCAACAACCCTAAAGATGTAAATCTTGATGAAATAAAGGATGTTAATATATCAGGTGAAATGACATTTCGTTCAATAGTAGTTAACGATAATTTTAAAATTACCTTTAATATAAAAAATGTTGTCGTTGAATCTGATAATGAAAAAAAGTATATCGATATCGATGGTAATATACAACTGAAAGTATAGATGAATTTCAGTTTAAGTAAAGTTTTACTTTATAAATATGCTAGACTTTCCTGATTCTCCATATGACAAATTTGAGAATTGTCCTGCGTGTGAAAGACGGGGATTAAACACAGAGTCAAAAGCCTATAAACAATGTATATTCTGTGATTATCTTCTAATTAATGATAATAAAAAATATAAAAAGGAAAATAATTCTTTTAGATTTACACCAAAAATGAATTACTTTACAAGATTGATTAGAGAAATGAATGTAAAGTATGAGGATGATAACACACCTTTCCTTACAAGGGAAGAAACTGAACGTATAAGAGAAATGTTCAAAGGATTGTTGTTGTATATTATTCATGGATGTAATTTTCAGGGAAATATCAACACAAGATATTGTATATCTTGAAATTAAACCTGAACTTAGGATAAAATATAGAGTTTCTAAAAAAGCCAATAATAAATTAAATAACCTGTTTTTCAAATATATAAATGAATGATTTTTTACCTATTTGGGAAAATAAGATAAAATTTAACAACCATAAAAATCTCCCAAATTCATTAAGATGTCTCATAGTTGGTTCAAGTGGATGTGGAAAAACCTGCTTACTTTTAAAAATGCTCCTCACTCCCAACTTTTTAGATTATGATAATTTAATAATTTTCACAAAGTCGAGTTTTCAACCAGAGTATCAACTACTCTCACAAGGTTTTAATGCTGGTCTTCAAAAAGAAGATATAATAGGTTTATTTAAACGTCAAAAAAACCTAAATGATTATAACATTGAAGATATAATTCAACTATTTTGTGATACACAGAGATGTAAAAAGAAATCAAATCTTATAACTTGTATTCTTAGTGATAATACGGATGATATACCGTCTCCCCAAGATTTGGATAAATCAAAAAAGAACCTCGTTATCTTTGATGATTGTGTTAATGAGAGAAACCAAACGGTAATGGACAGCTACTACACAAGAGGGAGACATTCTTCTTGTAATTGTATTTATCTTAGTCAATCGTACTTTCAACTTCTTCGTCGTTCCATCAGAAACAATGCTAATACTTTTATTTTATTCAAGTTAAATTCAATAGATATCAATAATTTTTGGAGAGATAATTGTTCTACATTATGTAGTAAAAAGAAATTTGAGGATTATATGAAGCACACGACTGAAAAATATAAATATATTGTTGTGAAACAAGATGAGATATTAAGGGATATATTTTTTGTTTTATAAACAATTACATATATAAATGACAACTATTATTATAAATCTTGTGGGTAAATCTGCTTCTGGAAAAAACTTTCATAAATCAAGGTTCTTGTGTAGTACAAATGAGAATATTGTAAATTTACTTAAAAAACACCCCGTGATACGCATTGTATCAACAACAACTAGAGCAATAAGACCTGGAGAAGTAAAAGGTGAAGATTATCACTATATTTCAGTGGAGGAACATATGCGATTGAGGAATGAAGGACAAATATTTGAGGAGGTTTCTCTTGGTACAACAAAATATTCACATTGTAAGAGTGAGTTAAAGAAACTAAAATCTGGTGGTGTTGGGATATTAGAAACTAATCCAGAAGGAACGAGACAAATTATTAAATATCTGAGCGGAGTGAAGATTTTATCATTCGGTTTTGATGTTGATGAAGAAACTCAACACAAACGTATGAAAAGCAGAGATGCAAGGATTAGTGAAGAAGAAATTACAACTCGCATTAATGTTAATAAAGAATTTGATGAAATATTTAAAGAAAAGGATTTATTTGAACACATCTACTTGAATGATGAAGAAAAGGAAAATTTCCCTGTTGATCTTTACAATTCATTAAATGATATTTTACAATAAATAAATGGATACAAAAGAAAGAGCAAGAAGATTTAAGGAACATCAAGAGTTGGTTTCAAAAGTTGTAAAACAACAGGAAGACATAAAGAAGAAACGCAGACAGAAACTAACGGGCGAAGAAGCATTTGAAAAAAACAAGAGAAATTTTTTAAACCACTTTTAAAAACTTCCCAAGAAAAAATGAAAGATGTTTCCACAGTTCCCACAGTAGAATATACTCCTAGAAAGCTTCAAATGTTAAAAGATTTCAGTCAAATGACGGAGGAAGAATTAGAGCATTTAGGAGAATTAGAATATGATGATGAAGGTTTATTTCAACAACTGGAAGAGATTAATCAACCCCCTGATTATATTGTGAATGCTGTTCAAAACAATGAATATTCAGCGGATTCAAAAACCAAAGCAGGACTCATTCCAACAGAACAACCAGCAATATTTCTTCTTGTTCAAGAAAAGGTATTGATATTTAATGATGAATTAAGGTTCTTAAGTTCTGCTCAACCCCTGTTAAACTAACTCCGAGATTAATGTTTCTTCTCACAAAAGATGGAAGGCAAGGTTCAACTGTGAGGGATGAATCAAAGTATATTGATAAACCATTGGATATGGAAAATAATGATGATAGAGTATATATTGATTTGCTGAACACTCTAAATTATAAGGTTATTCTTTCTGGTAAAAGTAGGAAGAATGAGAAGGAGAAACACATTATTCAGGCTTTAAGTATCCTTGGTTCAGGTATTAGTTTTCTTCCAAATGACCCATCGCAATTAGTTAATAGACTGTTATTGTTGTTCGGCAGTAAGAAGGCTGGAAATAACAATTGTTTTAATGAAGCATCAGCCATTTTAGACCAGTTGATGAACATGAAAATAATTAATAAATCTCAATATAAAGACATTTTATCTCATATTAAATAAGATGAGAAGCACAATCCTGAGTTTTAATTTCACAACAAGCGACCACACATCTTCATTCCCATACCCACTACAACTTGACACAACAAAAGAATATGAGGCATCTTTATTGTCCATGGAGACTTATAATACCTTATTTAATATAACCGAGAAAAATGACAAGTTTAGTTATAATCCGGGAAGTGGATACAAAACGATAACAGTCTCACCGGAGCATACGAGATTTCTCAAATATCTTCCGAAATTGCTCGTCTTATGAAAGAACAGGGTGATGAACCAAAAAATATTATTATAAACATTCAAAAACATACTTCAAAATCAACGATTAAAGTTAAAAATAACTACAAGGTTGATTTCACAATTGATAATTCATTTAGAGAGTTATTAGGTTTCTCCTCAAAAAGATTGAAACTAATGGGACGTTTTACAGTGATAATGTCATTCAAATATCCTCAGGAATAAATTCGGTGTTAATTCACTGTGATTTGATTGATGGTGCTTATAATGATGGATTAAAAACAAATACAATATTTTCATTCAGCGCATACTCAACCCCAATTGGTTATAAATTCAATATGGAGCCTAAAAATTTGGTTTATCTACCTGTGTCAGGAAAAACCATACACAGAGTAAATTTTAGGATAACCGACCAAGATAATCGTGTGATCTCTTTTAATGGAGAAGTTATATCCATCAGAATTCACCTACGTGAAGTTTTTCAATAAATAAATACGATGGTTATTGTGAGGAAGCACGAGTTGGGAAAATATAAAATAATTACAGGGGATGGGATGTTCGTTTCACCGTACTACAAGGGTGAAGGTATGTATCTTGGTAGAGGATACTATAAACCTAAGAGACAAAGGGGTGTTGGACATCAATTTAGAGGAGATGGGATAATTGATACTCTCATGGGTATTGGTTCAACTATTCTTAAACATAAAGACCTAATTGGTTCAACTGCTTCTGCTGTGGGAAATGTAGCAGGTGCTGTAAAGAGTATAAAAGATGCTCAGAAAGAATCTCATAAATTACAAGCAATAAAAGAAATTAAGAAAGGTAAAACTCAGTTGTCCCCCAAGAACGCCAGAAAATAATTCAAATACTTGGATCAGGGTATCAAAAGTTTTAACATCTTTTTTCCTAAATAAATACAAGTATGGAAGCAATTGATAGTATCTATGATTTGGATGATACTATTATTATCTCAAACTCCACTAAAAAGAAGATTACTTCAAGGTAAATGCAATAACTGGAACAGACTGGAATACAAATGGTACAAAAAGTTTTGAAATAAATAATCAACAAACCTATTTGAATCTCTCCGAAAGTTTCTTGTTGTGTAAATTTAAATTCACTAAGGCTGGGAATAACACAAACGCTACACTTGTAAATGATTTCTTCTGGAAAATGTTTGATAGTGTGCGATTGTATATTGGAACACAAGAAGTTGAAGCGGTTGATTATGTCTCTGCTGTATCTGAAATGATGAAATTTACACTCTATACATTCAGTGATAGAATGGGAAAGGGGTCTGTCGAAGGTTTTATTCCTGATATGTCAACAGGAACAAACACAGACCCTGGATATATTCAAAGGAAAGGAATGTATAATGATGATACAAAAGCAGAAAATAGTTTTACTGTGGCAGTTCCTCTTAAAGGTATATTTGGATTTTGTGATTATGATAAAGTTCTGTATGGTCTTAAAATTAGATTTCAACTACAAAGGAATGATAATGAAAATAGATTGCTTTTTGGTGTTGGTAATGCTTTTGGTGATCAGAATAAATTTGTAATTGAGGAGATGAGTTGGTATATCAGTGAATATACTCCTAATCTTAAAACAGAAGAGATGTTGAATCGAAGACTTAACTCAAAGAGACCACTCAGTGTATCATACCTCAAAAGAAGATGTCAACACGTTAAACTCAATCAAACTACTTACACGTGGAATTTGGGTGTTCTGGAAGGAAAGCCACGATATCTGTGGATGATTTTTAAAAAGCCAGATGGTGATACTGCGACTGATAAGAATAATGCATTGAGTGATAATGCTAAGGTGAAACAACTTCGCGTTTCTCTAGATGGAACATTTTATCCACGAGATAGATTGGAAATTAATTGGGAAAAAAATGATTTTGCTGAAGCATACAAGTCTTACCAAAAGGTGTGTGAAAGTAATGGAAATAAAGAACCTATTTTGGATATGACAGCATTTAAAAGTTTGTATACAATCTATACGTTTGACCTGAGCGCTCAAAAAGAAACTATAAAGTCTAATCGAGTGGATACTTCCCTATACATTGAAAGAGGAGAGAGTGAAGAAGTTGATACATATTGTTTGCTTTTGGAAGAAACAGAATTGCAGATTAATACAGATAATGGTGTGATGATTAGTCTCACATAATTTTTTTGTTAAATAAATGAGTGGCAAAGTACCAACTGGGGTATATGTTAATCAAATCAATCTTCATAAACTATCATCTTGTGTTCAAAATCAAAAGCCTTGTACGATTAACGTTAATACAATTCAGAGAAAAGGAGCAGTAAGAATTGATGTTTTGCTCACAAGAGAACAGGTTAAAATCTTGAATGACACTGACTCACTTAAAATTAAAATGACAAAACCAATGTTAAAAAAATATTCAATAAGAGAGACGAGTGGAGGATTTCTCCCATTTCTAATTCCTTTATTTGCTGGTTTAAGTGCGGTTGGAGCATTGACGGGTGGTATTTCAACAGCGGTCAAAACTGCCAACGAAAGGAAGGCTCAACTCCAGGCTCAAAAGAATTGGAAAGACATAACAAAGAGTTGGAGAAACAAATTAGTGGAAGTGGTGTAATTGTAGATTTTGCTGAAAAACTTGAAGGTCTGCCTGATAAAGCGAGATTGTTAGTTGGAGATATGCTTTCTTCTATAGCACAAGCAGGTGTAAAATTAACGAAAAGAGGTAATGGATTATATCTTTCTCATAAATAAATGAGCATTGATGAGTGGTTGAAAGAATTTGGAAAGAATACAACATCAAATTTACAACTTGCCAAATATTGTAAGAAATTAAAAATTCATAATGTGGTTATTTGTATGAGAGATGAATTAACAAATGTGTCGAAACATACAAAGAATATTATTATGAACTTAGAAGATAATGATGGGAACGGTTCTCATTGGGTTTGTATTTTTAATAGTCAAGACAAATATTATTTTGATAGTTTTGGTCTTCCACCACCTGTTGAAGTCATAAAATTCTTACAGAATGGTGTTTATCAAACATTTCAAGTCCAAGAATTAAATTCCAAGTGTTGTGGTCAATTATGTCTATATGTGTTATTTCAACTCAACAAAAATAAAAAATTTTATGATATTATTTTTAATCTAATATAAATGACTTATGTTGGTAAAGATGGTTCTATCTTTGGTGTATCTCAAGAACTGGATATTGATTTATCAAATTATTACACAAAGGCACAGGCTGAACGACATAAATATAATATAAACAAAAATATTAACATGAAAAATGTTTATAAATTAAAAAATTATCCAAGCCCGACTGACGCGAATGACTTGGTGAGATTAAGCGATTTATCACAATATATATACTTAAATAAAACGGCTGTGTATTCTAAAGATACAGAAGTGTTGATATTATCTCCAGGTCATACAGAATTCACAGTTCGAATTAAAATAAATTTTTATAAAGAAGGGCGTATCGTTTGTATGAGAATAGAACAATGGGGGTATGATATGAATGATTTAGGGTATAATTGGTCATTTAAAATTAACCTCGAAGACCTGGAACAATTAAATCAGTCTCGTAAGGAAGAATATTATCCACTTGGTATCGAGAATGAGTTTTGTGGAGCCACGATTAGTAAACAACAAATAAAAGAATTTAATAAGGGTAAATATAATAATGGTTTTGCCCTTGTTTATCTCATGAAAACAGAAAAAACAGGATTATATATAATAAGTAAGGAAATACAAAATGATTTAACTATGGGAAGATGGGGAGGTGTTTCGTGCCATAATATTATTCTAACATATATTTCTAATACATAAATGACAGCAAGAAGGCTTCAAGAAAATTATCATTTCTGTGTTCAAGCATACCTTCAAGAAAAGGGTATTCGGTATTTTAATAAATATGTTCTACAACATAAGAATGAGGTATTTTCAATAAAAGATTGGCATTATGCTGATGTTGATAAACCAACAACTTTAGATTTAATTAGAATGTTAAATAATGAAAAAATTATAAGGTTAAGAAAAGGTAAGGCTCTTTTAGAAATTCAAAAGAAATTTTATTGGTATCCTGTTGTAAAAAAATTATTTTGGATACAGGAATAACAAGAAATCCTGATGAATATATGTATAATATTCTATGGGGTGTAAACGATTCAAGTATAGTAAGGGATGAGGAAGGAGTTGAAGAAGAGAGGGAAGAGGAGGAAAAGGAGGAGGAGGAGAGAGAGAAGGAGGAAAGAGAGAAGAGAGAGAGGGAGGAAAGAGAGAGAATGAATAAATATCAAAATATGGAAACCAGTGAGATTCAAAAAGAATAGAGGTATTAAAGAAATTAACTTATCTCACCAGGGAGGAATACAAAGAATTAAAAAGTCTATTTGCAATACTTTCGACAAGACTATCGACATCGAGAAGACATGTATTTTAATTCAAGTTTTTTCTTAAATAAATGGAGGAGAGAGTGAAGGCATTTCTAAGGATTCTTTATGTTTTAAAAATTAAGATTCAAATGTGCATGTTGGAAACTAAAAAGGTTTTTGCACTCTGCAGAAATTTTTCTCATAAATAAATGAGTTATTGTCTCAAATGTAAAAAGAAAACTAATACTAAAAATATTTCATATATTAAAAGTAAAAATAACAGGGTTATACAAAAAGGTATATGTTCGGTGTGTGGTTCAAAAAAAAATCAATTTATCTCCAAACACAAACTCGGAGGAGATATACAAAAGTTTTTATCAGGAAGTAAATTTACAACTACTGGAATACCAGGGGAATTACATCTTCCAGGTTATTCTTTCTGTGGTCCAGGCACAAACTTAGATAAAAGATTAGATGAGGCAGACAATCCTAAATCCTGGAGTAAACCAATCAATAGAGTTGATGAAGTGTGCATGAGACACGATATTGATTATGGGAATACCACAACGTTGGAAGAAAAGCATGAAGCCGATAGAGAAATGTTATATAATTTGTCTCTGATACAAAATCCAACCTTGAGAGAAAAAGTTGATAGGTTCATCGTGAAGAAGATGATTAGTGCTAAATTGAAACTTGGACTTGGAAATTCAAAAAACTTATAGGCTCTAATGATGCCATTAAGACTGAAGAGCAATTAGCTGATGAATTACATAAACCAATATTCACAAAGTTTCAGAGAAGGAAAGTTTATTCCAAGGAAGTTGATTATATCTGGTCTGCTGATTTGATTGAACTCAATAATGATAAGGGGTACAAGTATGCTTTAACCGTTATTGATTTGAGGAGTAGATATGCGTGGGTTGTCCCTTTAAAAAACAAAACAGGTAATACTCTTATGTTAGCTTTTCAACAGATATTTAATAAAAGTAAGAGAAAACCTAAGAAATTGTGGACTGATGAGGGTAGAGAGTTTTATAACAAGACATTTATGAATTTTCTAAAAAATAACAGTATTACATTATACAGTACCTTTAATGAAGGGAAGGCAGTTGTTGTTGAACGTTTTAATCGTACCTTAAAAGAGAGACTATATAAAAAATTCACACAACTCGGTTCACAACAATGGTCATCTTTTATTCAGGATATTGTGGATAAGTATAATGACACGATTCACACATCAACGAATATGAAGCCATCAGAAACATTTACAAAATTAAAATATGAAAAAGAGATTAATGTCAGAAAACCTAAGTTCAAAGTTGGTGATATCGTAAGAATATATAGGTGGAAATCTCATTTTGAAAAGGGTTTTACTGAACGATGGACGAAAGAACTTTTTAAAATTGTTGATGTAATAGATACAGTTCCTTGGACTTATAAAATATATGATTTGGAAGGGGAAGAGATTTTAGGTTCATTTTATTCACAGGAATTACAAAAGACAAAACTAAGCAGATAATACACCTTTGTGGACACTCGAGGGCCAAGTCCGAGGTGTATAACAGTATATAATGTGTGTCAAGGGGGACGTTCTTAGATCTGTGAACCCCCAAACACAGAATCCTCAACTGAATAGTCAAGGCTTAACTTTTGTTTGTTGATGTGTATGTGTGTGTGTGTCCCAACCCTCACATTCAAAATCTCAACCCCAACCCTCACATTCAAAATCTCAACCCCAACTCAATCCTCGCCCAACACAATGTCTTTTTCAAAATGAGATTTCCACCTATATATATATATTTTTACGTTTTTTTTTTCTTCTTCCAATTCTGTCTTTTAAGGCTTTCAGGTTTGATGACGTAGAAAGGGGGAGTAAGCCTGCACTTTCTTCCCAGAACTTTCTTGATCTTGCTCCCATCAAGCACCATCCGACAAAGAACTACATCGATAGGTTTAGATCCCAAAGAGTGATAGCAACTCCAAAAGTCTCCAAAATATAAATAAATAAAATAATAATAATAATAAATAAATAAATAAATAAATAAAAGCCCCCAAAAAAGTTTCAAGTGTCCAACATAAACCCAACTTTCCAAGTCTTCAAGGTATAACCACATTCCCGTTGAGTTTCCAAGATATGTATCACATTGTGAGTTATCAATCCAGAACCCACATTTCAAGTATTCAAAGTAAAACCAACTTACAAAGTCTCTTAAGGATAACTCATTTACTGATTTTTTCAAAATTTGTGAGTCTCCAAGGTAGGACCCATATTTAGAACCATCTTGGCAGAACCCTTTTCCTGAGTCTCCAAGGTAGTTATTTAAACCATCAAGGCAGAACTCATTTACTGATTTTTTCAAAATTTGTGAGTCTCCAAGGTAGGCCCCATATTTAGAACCATCTTGGCAGAACCCTTTTCCTGAGTCTCCAAGGTAGTTATTTAAACCATCAAGGCAGAACTCATTTACTGATTTTTTCAAAATTTGTGAGTCTCCAAGGTAGACCCCATATTTAGAACCATCTTGGCAGAACCCTTTTCCTGAGTCTCCAAGGTAGTTATTTAAACCATCAAGGCAGAACTCATTTACTGATTTTTCCAAAATTTGTGAGTCTCCAAGGTAGGCCCCATATTTAGAACCATCTTGGCAGAACCCTTTTCCTGAGTCTCCAAGGTAGTTATTTAAACCATCAAGGTAGAACTCATTTACTGATTTTTTCAAAATTTGTGAGTCTCCAAGGTAGACCCCATATTTAGAACCATCTTGGCAGAACCCTTTTCCTGAGTCTCCAAGGTAGTTATTTAAACCATCAAGGCAGAACTCATTTACTGATTTTTTTAAAATTTGTGAGTCTCCAAGGTAGGCCCCATATTTAGAACCATCTTGGCAGAACCCTTTTCCTGAGTCTCCAAGGTAGTTATTTAAACCATCAAGGCAGAACTCATTTACTGATTTTTTTAAAATTTGTGAGTCTCCAAGGTAGGCCCCATATTTAGAACCATCTTGGCAGAACCCTTTTCCTGAGTCTCCAAGGTAGTTATTTAAACCATCAAGGCAGAACTCATTTACTGATTTTTCAAAATTTGTGAGTCTCCAAGGTAAAACTTGTATTCTGGCTCATCAAGGTATAACTTGTTCAGTGGGTATTGTCTTGATAACTCACAATGAGTACTATTGCTGTAAAACTCTTTTTCAGGATTTTGCTGGTCTCCAAGGTATAACTCTTTGGTTGGGTCATCAAGGACGAACTCGTTCTGTGGGTCTTGGTCGCTCATAAGGTCTTCAACCAAGCCAACAATTTCGCCCCAAGTTGTAGCAAAAGCAGTATTTTCATTTCGTATTTCAGACACAATTTCCTGTGAGAGAAAATAATAATGTATTAATTAAGTTATTTAATTATTAAATGAGTATGCTTCAATCAAAGTTTGAAAATAGGAAAATAAAAAATCTTACCTCAATAGATAAGAGGTTTGAATCCAGTTCATCAACTTGAAGGTTTAGTTCCATAGAAGACAGACAGTTCGAGACAAGCACACAGAACACCATTGCCAGCAAGAACAAATGTTTAAAATGGAGTCTGGGTTTGAAGCTTTTATAGAGAAAGACTGGTGGGTGTGGTTTCCTTTGGAAATTCCCTGGGCAAGCCTAGGCAAGCCTTCATTGGGAAATTTTTCAAAACCATAACATCCTGTAATTTTCTCGTGATTTCTTTGTGAGTCAGAGATGAACTGGAAATGATGTAAGAGTGGGCGGGGCTTAGCAAAAGTAGGCGGAGCTTAGGAAAAGTGGGCGTGGCTTAGAAAAAATACCTTATGAAAAGTGGGCGGAGCTTAGCAAAAGTGGGCGGGGCTTAGGAAAAGTGGGCGTGGCTTAGAAAAAATACCTTATGAAAAGTGGGCGGAGCTTAGCAAAAGTGGGCGGAGCTTAGGAAAGTGGGCGGAGCTTAGCAAAAATACCTTATGAAAAGTGGGCGGAGCTTAGCAAAAGTGGGCGGGGCTTAAAGAAAAGTGGGCGGGGCTTAACAAAAAATAACCTGTGGCTCAGGAGGTGGTCAAACAAGAGCATTAAGAGAAGTTAATCATTTCGTAATGACACAAAAGGGGTATCTTAAAAAATATAAAGATTCAAATGTTTTGTTTGTCAATATTTTAGATGGGGATTATTGTGCAAAGAAAATTAAACTATTGAAGGAATTTGAGAATGAACAAATCTTTATAGGTTCAATGAGTGAGCTGTTCAACCCCCAGGTGTTCAATTCAATGAGGTTCAACCTCCAAGTTAAAAGGGGAGACAAATAAATATACCTTGGGATAAAAAGGGGGGTTTATTTTTAGGGAAAAAAAATATAAATCGCTGAAAATCCCCCATTCATTTACATGGGGAAAAGTGAGCCAGAATCAGTATTCTTACCCTACTGACCTGGTACCAAAGGAATTAAGTCTCCGTCTCAGATCCTTGGTCAGAGTCCAAGTCTCGCACCCATAGAGCAAGAGTGGAAGTACCAAGGACCTGAAGACTCGGACTTTCGTCCTCCCGCACAGGTACCGGCAGCGCCACACCCCATGATCCAGTGAATCCATGACTCCCCAGGCCCGACCCAGACGTCTATTGACCTCTGACTCGCAGCCAGCAGAGACATGAATATCACTGCCAAGGCAAGTGAATCTCTCCACGACCTCAACATCCTCACCACAAACAGACACAGACAGGACAGCAGCATTCAAGATGTCACCGAAAGCCTGGATCTTAGTTTTGACCCAAGAAACCCGTAATCCCAGCGGCTCCGACTCTTCATTCAGCACCTCGAGGGCCCCCAAAAGGATGTCTAAAGTCTCCGCAAAGATGACTGCATCGTCTGCAAAATCAAGGTCCGAGATCTTGACATTCCCAAACGATGCACCGCAACTTGATCTCTCCGACATCCTCCCTAAAATCCAGTCCATACAAGTGCTGAAAAGTGTGGGGGCAAGTACACATCCCTGACGAACTCCAGTAACAACTGGAAATAAGTCAGAGGTGGTACCACCACACTTCACAGCACTCTCAGAACCAGAGTAGAGTTCAGACATCAGATCGATCAGTTTTGGTGGCACCCCACGAAGACCAAGAATCCTCCAGAGGACATCCCGATTCACTGAATCGAACGCTTTACAGAGATCAACATAGGCTGCAAGCAGCCCCTGCCGAAACTCTCGTCTGCGTTCGGTGACGACACGAAGGGCAAGGATACGGTCAATCGTTGACCTCTTTGGTGTAAAGCCTGACTGCTCTGGACGCTGGTGCTCAAGCAGATGGTGGCGAACCCGATCAAGAATTATCCGAGCAAAGACCTTGCCCGGCACTGAGAGCAGCGTCACCCCTCGGTAGTTGTTGCAGTCTTGGCGATCACCCTTCCCTTTCCAGAGAGGGACAACAAGGCCCCTCTTCCAGTCAGTTGGGATGATGCCTGTGTTACAGGCAGAGCACAAAACTGCATGCAACGACACGAGTGCAGCATTTCTACCAGCCTTGAGAAGTTCGGCATGGATGCCACAAATCCCTGGAGCTTTGCCCCGTTTCAACTGGTTCACCGCAGCCTGTGTTTCCACAAGCGAAGGTGGACCACAGTTGATTCGAGGGTCAGCAACAGGGATTGTAACACCCTTGACGTCCAACTCGACAGCTGGGGGATCAGCCTGGTACAACCGCTCAAAGTAACCGGCCCAGCGGGCCTTCACTTCAGACTCCTCTGTCAAGAGCCTACCACTCTCTGCTCGAACTGCAGTGCTCCGAGGGATGGGCTTGGATGAACGTAATGCGCAAATTCCCCTGTAAGCGGGACGAGAATCACCTGTCCACAGGTGATGCTCTACCCCCTCACAGATTCCTCGCACATAGGCCTCCTTGTCCACCCTCAGTGCACGTACAGTTTTACGCCTCAGCTCCCTGAACAGCTCAGCTCTGCCATTCAGCCTGGCCCTGCGACTCTGGTCAATGGTATCCAGTGTCCCTTGAGAGACAAAATTCTTCTTTGCCCTGCGGTGAGTTCCAAGACATCCACCGGCAACATCAAGGACGGTGGTCTTAAAGGCGCTCCACAACTCTTCAGGACCCCTCAAAGCAACTAGACCCCCCCAAGTGTCCACTCAGCCTGTTCGCAAACTCCTCAGCTACTCTCTCATCCCTGAGCTTGGCAACATCCAGCCTAGGCTGGGATGGTACCATTCTCCAGGATTTAAGGTGCAGCTTTAGAGTTGCTACAACAAGCCTGTGGTCAGTATTGAGGAACTGAGCACTCCGGTAGACCCTGCAGTTCTGGATCATCCTCCAACGACCGTCAATGAGGACATGGTCAATCTCCTTTGCCACACCGCCAGCGTTGGAATACCAATCCAGCGATGAGCTTATGGGCGCTGAAACCATGAACCAGCCACCCTAAGTCCATGACTTCTTGCAAAGTCAAGGAACTTAGTGCTATTCTGGTTCATAGTTCCTGACCCATGGGGACCAATACACCTCATAACCATCCCTATCAGTTCCAGTCGATGCATTGAAATCCCCCAAGACTAGAAGTGTATCTCGTCTGGGGCACTGATCAACCACAGACTCGAGCGTGGCGTAGAATGCATCCTTCACGGTGAGATCACTCGCCTCAGTCGGAGCATAAACAGAGACCACGGAAATGACACCTAAGGAGTGACGAATCCTTAATCTCATAATACGCTCGTTGACCGGTGTTACCTCAATTATCATTGGGGTCAGCTTATTGGACACAGCTACAGCAACTCCTTGGGTATGGCAACCATCAAAGCGACCAGACCAATAGTAGGTGTAACCACCCACCATTATCTCGCCGCAATCCGGTCTCCGAACCTCAGAGAGAGAGCTGCAATCCCGATGTCCAAACGCTTGAGCTCAGATGATAACAGAGACAGGTGATCATCCTCTCTTAGGGATAGGACATTCCAGGCACCCACCCGAAGGGACCGCCTCAGGTTAACCCAAGGAGACGGCCGTCTGGTGGACGACACCTCAGCACCACTCCGACACACTCTCCCGCAATCTGACCCAGGGATGTTACCCCGTGGTTTCCCACTCCGTGGGAGTACCTCCTGTGCAGCTTCCCTTCGCAGCTCACCGGATGACGGGATTGGGGCAAAGCCTTCGGGACCCCCAATCTTTGATAGGAGGGAAACCACGGGGTTTGTGTACTGGTGTGTTGTTTAATTGATAAGAGGCATAACTAAAACTGTCACTTTATAACTGCTGGCAATGATGACCGGGTACCAAGTCGTCCCGCTTTGATACAACGCCACTTTGATCGGACACCTCACCCTGACCAATGACGTCTTTTATTATTCTTCAATTTACTTCAGAATGGGATTAAAATAAATTCAATTCAAATCAAATGGAAGACCAAATAGGTACAGTCCTGCATTGGAGTCATCAGAAAGAACCCAAACAAGCAAAAAGAAAAGATGAAGCCATCAGGAGGAACCTGGATAGGATTTGCATTTCAGCTGCTACTACTCCACCCTGAAACCCATTCAGGTAACAACCAAGTGAGCCTTATTCAAAAAAAAAACAATAAAAAAAATACCCAGATCAAAAAAATGAATAATTTTGGCTGCCAGACCATATGTCCAATCAAGTTGAAATTTAAAAAGCGTATTCCCCATGACGACTAGATCACAAGATTGAAGTTTCATGTCGATTGATTAAGCGGTTACAGAGAAAAGATAATTTAATTTTTTTTCAATCCAATATGGCTGCCAAACCATGAGACCTATCAATTATTCCTTAACTCACTTGTACAACCATGGCTTGGGGAACACTTGTGCAAAGTTTTCCCTTGATTTGTCCAGCTGTTCTGGAATTTTTTTATAGGTTTTCAGGTAAATATAATGTGGCTGCCAAACCATGTGACCAATGACATCATATGTGTGAACTTTTTCTTCCCCATGGACAGGCAGTCATACTTGTAAAGTTTTTCCTCGATCTCTTCAGTCACGTCAGAGAAGGAGATTTTTAAAGGTATTTTTTTCAAAAACAATATTGCTGCCAAATCACGTGACCGATGACGTCATGAATTTTCTTTTCTGCTGACCATTTATCCCGGGATGACCATCAAAATTTTTCACACTGATCGGATGTGGCGTTCCACATATGCATTTAGGATGTTATAACAAGGGCACCTATGACATCATTAAAAAAAATCGCTTATTCCGCATGAGGAGGACTTGCCATGTACCAAGTTTCAAGTTTTTCCTTGGTGCCAATTTTTCCCACTTGTCCAACATGGCTGCCTCACCACGTGACCAATGACATCATAATTATCATTGCAACATTCCACATGAGTACTCACACCAATGGTGAAAATTTTGTCTCAATCCGACAAGCGGTTGCAGAAAAAAACACAAAGGTTCTGTGCGGACAAACATTCAGACAGACAAACAGACAAACAAACAAACAGACAAAAAGAGGTGACAATATAACCTCCTTCATCTTGTCAGGTCAGGTTCGATCTGTGACCCGCTACAGGTACCATGTAAACCTGTAGTAACCTGTTCCATGGTCGGGTTGTCGGCGACTAAACCGTCTCCCCCACCAGGTTTTCTGGTGAGGAGGGTGTTTGGATATGGACACCCAGCAGGATTAAAAACAAAACCTGTCAAAGGGCGGAGGAGCTCCTTGTGAGCCAACGGCCATCCATATCTAGTGCCCAACTGTGTCTGCGGACGTCCTCCTGCAGTTGGGTTACTTCTTATTAGGAGGTTGGTGGCAGGATTTGCACTCCGGCCACCGTAAAACCCTTCATTCCGCAAAACGCAAAACGCAAAACGCAAAAAAATCTGAAAACCCACTCGGTGGGAGTCCCTCCTGTGCAGCTTCCCTTCGCAGGGCAGCTCACCGGATGCTGGGATTGGGGCAAAGCCTTCGGGACCCCCAATCTTTGATGATAGGAGGGAAACCACGGGGTAACATCCCTGGGTCAGATTGCGGGAGAGTGTGTCGGAGTGGTGCTGAGGTGTCGTCCACCAGACGGCGGTCTCCTTGGGTTAACCTGAGGCGGTCCCTTCGGGTGGGTGCCTGGAATGTCCTATCCCTAAAAGAGGATGATCACCTGTCTCTGTTATCATCTGAGCTCAAGCGCTTGGACATCGGGATTGCAGCTCTCTCTGAGGTTCGGAGACCGGATTGCGGCGAGATAATGGTGGGTGGCGACACCTACTATTGGTCTGGTCGCTCTGATGGTTACCATGCCCAAGGAGTTGCTGTAGCTGTGTCCAATAAGCTGACCCCAATGATAATTGAGGTAACACCGGTCAACGAGCGTATTATGAGATTAAGGATTCGTCACTCCTTAGGTGTCATTTCCCTGGTCTCTGTTTATGCTCCGACTGAGGCGAGTGATCTCACCGTGAAGGATGCATTCGACGCCACACTCGAGTCTGTGGTTGATTAGTGCCCCAGACGAGATACACTTCTAGTCTTGGGGGATTTCAATGCATCGACTGGAACTGATAGGGACGGTTATGAGGTGTGTGTTAGTCCCCATGGGTCAGGAACTATGAACCAGAATAGCACTAAGTTCCTTGACTTTGCAAGAAGTCATGGACTTAGGGTGGCTGGTTCATGGTTTCAGCGCCCACAAGCTCATCGCTGGACTTGGTATTCCAACGCTGGCGGTGTGGCAAAGGAGATTGACCATGTCCTCTTTGACGGTCGTAGGAGGATGATCCAGAACTGCAGGGTCTACCGGAGTGCTCAGTTCCTCAATACTAACCACAGGCTTGTTGTAGCAACTCTAAAGCTGCACCTTAAATCCTGGAGAATGGTACCATCCCAGCCGAGGCTGGATGTTGCCAAGCTCAGGGATGAGAGAGTAGCTGAGGAGTTTGCGAACAGGCTGAGTGGACACTTGGGGGGTCTGGGTGCTTTGGGGGGTCCTGAAGAGTTGTGGAGCGCCTTCAAGACCACCATCCTTGATGTTGCCGGTGGATACCTTGGAGCTCACCGCAGGGCAAAGAAGAATTTTGTCTCTCAAGGGACACTGGATACCATTGACCAGAGTCGCAGGGCCAGGCTGAATGGCAAAGCTGAGCTGTTCAGGGAGCTGAGGCGTAAAACTGTACGCGCACTGAGGGTGGACAAGGAGGCCTATGTGCGAGGAATCTGTGAGGGGGTAGAGCATCACCTGTGGACAGGTGATTCTCGTCCCGCTTACAGGGGAATTCGCGCATTACGTTCATCCAAGCCCATCCCTCGGAGCACTACAGTTCGAGCAGAGAGTGGTAGGCTCTTGACAGAGGAGTCTGAAGTGAAGGCCCGCTGGGCCGGTTACTTTGAGCGGTTGTACCAGGCTGATCCCCCAACTGTCGAGTTGGACGTCAATGGTGTTACAATCCCTGTTGCTGACCCTCGAATCAACTGTGGTCCACCTACGCTTGTAGAAACACGGGCTGCGGTGAACCAGTTGAAACGGGGCAAAGCTCCAGGGATCTGTGGCATCCATGCCGAACTTCTCAAGGCTGGTGGAAATGCTGCACTCGTGTCGTTGCATGCAGTTTTGTGCTCTGCCTGGAACACAGGCATCATCCCAACTGACTGGAAGAGGGGCCTTGTTGTCCCTCTCTGGAAAGGGAAGGGTGATCGCCAAGTCTGCAACAACTACCGAGGGGTGACGCTGCTCTCAGTGCCGGGCAAAGTCTTTGCTCGGATAATTCTCGATAGGGTTCGCCACCATCTGCTTGAGCACCAGCGTCCAGAGCAGTCAGGCTTTACACCAAAGAGGTCAACGATTGACCGTATCCTTGCACTTCGTGTCCTCACCGAACGCAGACGAGAGTTTCAGCAGGGGCTGCTTGCAGCCTATGTTGATCTCTGTAAAGCGTTCGATTCAGTGAATCGGGATGTCCTCTGGAGGATTCTTGGTCTTCGTGGGGTGCCACCAAAACTGATCGATCTGATGTCTGAACTCTACTCTGGTACTGAGAGTGCTGTGAAGTGTGGTGGTACCATCTCTGACTTATTTCCAGTTGTTACTGAAGTTCGTCAGGGATGTGTACTTGCCCCCACACTTTTCAGCACTTGTATGGACTGGATTTTAGGGAGGATGTCGGAGAGATCAAGCTGCGGTGCGTCATTTGGGAATGTCAAGATCTCGGACCTTGACTTTTCAGATGATGCAGTCATCTTTGCGGAGACTTTAGACATCCTCTTGGGGGCCCTCGAGGTGCTGAATGAGGAGTCGGAGCCGTTGGGATTAAGGGTTTCTTGGGTCAAAACTAAGATCCAGGCTTTCGGTGACATCTTGGATGCTGCTGTCCTGTCTGTGTCTGTTTGTGGTGAGGATGTTGAGGTCGTGGAGAGATTCACTTACCTTGGCAGTGATATTCATGTCTCTGCTGGCTGCGAGTCAGAGGTCAATAGACGTCTGG
>NC_140967.1:23542791-23565291 GCF_056783735.1 Eptatretus burgeri | reverse complement strand
CAAAAAATAAGGGTTTCGTCCACTCCCCTGATTTGTGACAAAGTGACCTTGACCTTTGACCTTGACCTTCAAAATTTTATGCGCTGAAAGGGACCTCTATAGGCCTCTGATATACGAAGTTGCAAAAATTTCCAATTATAACTGTGCTCTGCAGAATTTTTTATACGTGATTACAGACAAACAAAAAAAACCATACAAGCTGACTAACATATCTTGCAAAAACTTCGTTTTGGCAAGATAAATATATGTATATATATATATATATATCTTCTTCTTCTTTCGGCTGCTCCCGTTAGGGGTCGCCACAGCAGATCATCCGTTGTGATCCGCATACTGATTTGGCATCGGTTTTACGCCGGATGCCCTTTCTGACACAACCCTGGTCGCCTCTTACGACACAGGGATAAGGATTGGGTTTCGCCATGATTGCGGGCTGCCCTACACCCTCTCATAGTGCGGCCCAGCGCAGAGTTCCCGTCCTCAAGCAATCCTCCAACCCAAGCCTCCATGTAACCGGATTACAGGCGCACGCCACTAAGCCCAGTTATATATACATATATTATATATTATATATATATGTATATTATATATATATATATATATATATATTATATCCCTGTGTGTCGTAAGAGGCGACCAGGGTTGCGTCAGGAAGGGCATCCGGCGTAAAACATGTGCCAAATCACTATGCGGATCATATGGATGATCCACTGTGGCGACCCCTAACGGGACCAGCCGAAAGAAGAAGAAGAAGATATATATATATATATATATATATATATATATATATATATATATATATAAATATATATATATAAATTATATATATTTGGAGCTTCAGATGTGACTTGAATTTCACTCTTTAATTCAGATGTTTAGGCTCATGGAGGAGATAAAAGACAGGGAGCAGTACATTCACAGACTACCAAAATGCTTGGGGCAATGGTTTGGTGATGTGGTTTGCCCAAGGAAATTTAGCATGTACTCGAGCATGAATTAATGGTTCAGTACATTCTAAATGTGGTTATAATACCATAAAGTAGGGTGAGTGCAAGTTTTCCCCTACTTCCCACCCCATATCTGGTATACCTTTCTTGGTAATGGTTATATGCTTGATATCTTCAATGCCTGCAGCGGATATATCTCGTTGATGTCTGCATTCATGGTTAATTTTGACTTATTTGTAACTGGACGGCCTCACAAGCAGACTCGGCCTGGTGTTGGCTTAGTGGTTAGGGTGGTTGGTTTGGGATATTAGGGTCCCGAGTTTGAGCCATCTTTCCTGCTGAATTAACACCAGGTGCGGTTGACTGAGCCTGTCATCCTTCTGAGGTTGGTGAAATGAGCACCACTGTACTGGTGTTGGGGCACAGCATCAGTGACACAGTTGTGCCCAACATAAATGATAGCTACCTGGCAGCCAAGCTACCATTTGGAAGATGAAGAAGAAGAAGACAATCAGGCTCGGAGTGAGAGGTGTTGTGGATCTCGAATTAAGTAGCCAGTTTGATACAAGAAATACATAGGCCTACTTGATTTAAGCACCTGCTGAGATAAACGACATCATGGCTCGCTCCTGTGTTGATCGCTTGTATTTAATAAAGATTAATGCCTATTTAGAAGAAGCAATAGGCTCTCAGCCCTTATCAGTGGAAACGCGCAAGGCCATCGATTTGTTAACCACAGATTGCAGGCATTTCATCAATGGATGTCAGGTGCTGATTTGGCAAAATTCACACGAGCTTTGGTTTCTCAGCATCAATGCAGGAGTAACTAGAAAGCGTCTGAAAATGCCCAAAAAATGCAAAGCTTTGTATTTGGACTTCTTCTTCTGTATACTAAACGGTACTTTTGACATTTTGGTCAAATCTTTGAAAACAAAAGCTCAAGTGGTTAAACAGTTAAGGTCTGGACAGACAGAAAGACGCACACACAGAAGTGGTTGCAAAACCCCATCTCCTGCTGTGCAGGTGATGGCTAATAATGTATTTCTGGTTTACTCTGAATATCCCCTGGAACACCCACCATCAAAACTCGGGATAGACGAGGTTTATCATCTTTACAGGCCTGTTTTGCATAAAACGTCATCATAAAACTGTGGAAGCAACACAATGCTCACTCTCTGAGAGAATTGGTGAAAAGAAACTAATATCTTTTGCTGTGTCCCACTTTACTGAAAACGGGAATGCAAATACCAAGAATGTCCAAATTCCAGAAACAAAATAACCTGTGCGACTTCAAGATGATATGGGACCACGGGAGACAGCCTGCAGCTCAACTCTTGGGGAGAATCCACTCCATGCTCTGTTTCCTGCCCTGACTGACAGCTGGAAAGGCAATGACAAACAGCCCAACAAAACCTCGAGGAGCTAAACGACAAAGGGCAGCAGGTTTACAAATCACAAAAGGATATATTGGGGAGATGGAAACACACAAGGAGGAAAGGAGGAGGAATGTCAAAAACGAGTAACAATGGCCTTGAGAGGAGCAGAATGGGAAAACACCAGCAAGTGTAGAAGAGATCATGGATGTGCATGAGTGAGGAAATAAGGTACTGATGGGCAGCACTTTTAAATGACTGAAGTGAAGAAGATGAGACAACGGACTCAGGGGGAGCATTCCACATTCAGAAGAATAAAGGGACGAATCAATCATGATGAAAGTGGGCAGCCAGCCGAGACCTTTAGATGGTTTTCAGTTGAGGGTTTCTTGAGGACCGTGTGTGACCTGGGGAAGCTTGCAGAGGGAAATAGTAGGAAGGCAGGAAGAGCAAGGGCAGATGGAAGCTTGTATAAAACAAAGATGTGACCAACTCACTACCATTGGGAGAGTGATAGGCCTTTGAAATCTAAGCCCTCTCTTAAGAGATCAATGCTGTGGAAAGCCTTGTGTTTGATGACCTCACGAGGGGATATGTGGGAATCAGGAGCACCACTCCAGAGTTGGAAGCGAGAATCAAAATCGCTCTGCATGAAAACCTTGTACACTGTGATGAGCTTGGAGTGGCTCAGGAATGTCTTAGCTCTACGGAGAATACCCAAACGATGACTAGTCAGATGAAAGGGATTCAGCAGCAGTTGGTCAGGTCAGGTCAGTTGGTTAAATTCCCCCCAAGAGTCAGCTCAGTTGAATGTCAAGCCAGGTCAGATTAGATCTGTGACTTGCTACAGGTACCATGTAAACCTGTACTAACCTGTTCCATGGTTGAGTTGTCAGCGACTAAACCGTCTCCCCCACCAAGTTTCTTGGTGAGGAGGGTGTGTGATATGGACACCCAGCAGGATGAAGAACAAAACCTGTCAAAGGGCAGAGGAGCTCCTTGAGAGCCAACGGCCATCCATATCTCATGCCCGACTGTGTCTGCGGACGTCCTCCTGCAGTTGCGTTACTTTTTATAAGGAGGGTGGTGGCAGGATTTGCACTCCGACCACCGTAAAACCCTTCATTCCGCAAAACATTCCAAAAGCATGAAAAGAAAATCTGAAAACCCACTCCGTGGGAGTACCTCCTGTGCAGCTTCCCTTCGCAGGGCAGCTCACCGGATGACGTGATTGGGGCAAAGCCTTCGGGGCCCCCAATCTTTGATGACAAGAGGGAAACCATGGGGTAAAATTCCCGGGACAGATTGCAGGAGAGTGTGTCGGAGTGGTGCTGAGGTGTCGCCCACCAGACAGCGGTCTCCTTGGGTTAACCTGAGGCAGTCCCTTTGTGTGGGTGCCTGGAATGTCCTATCCCTAAGAGAGGATGATCACCTGTCTCTGTTATCATCTGAGCTCAAGCGTGTGGACATCGTTATTGCAGCACTCTCTGATGTTCGGAGACAGGATTGCGGCGAGATCATGGCGGGTGGTTACACTTACTATTGGTCTGGTCGCTCTGATGGTTACCATACCCAAGGAGTTGCTGTAACTTTGTCCAATAAGCTGATTCCAATGATAATTGAGGTAACACCGTTCAACGAGCGTATTATGAGACTAAGGATTCGTCAATCCTTGGGTGTCATTTCCATGGTCTCTGTTTATGCTCCGACTGAGGCTAATGATCTCACTGTGAAGGACACATTCTATGCCACGCTCGAGTCTGTGGTTGATCAGTGCCCCAGGTGAGATACTCTTCTCGTCTTTAGGGATTTCAATGCATCCACTGGTACTGATAGGGATGGTTACGAGAAATGTGTTGGTCACCATGGGGCTGCAACTATGAACCAGAAGAGCACTAAGTGCCTTGACTTTTCAAGAAGTCATGGACTTAGTTCATGGTTTCAGGTTGGTTCATGGTTTTAGCACCCACAAGCTCATCACTGGACTTGGTATTCCAACGCTGGTGGTGGGTCAAAGGAGATAGACCATGTGCTCATTGATGGTCGCTGGAGAATGATCCAGAACTGCAGGGTCTACCGGAGTGCCAGGTTCCTCAATAGTGACCACCGGCTTGTTGTAGCAACTCTTAAGTTTCAGCTTAAATCCAGGAAAATGGTACCATCCCAGTCTCGGCTGGATGTAGGCAAGCTCAAGGACGAGAGGGTAGCTGAGGAGTTTGCGGACAGGCTGGGTGGAGATTTTGGGGGTCTGGGTGCTTTGGGGGATCCTGAAGAGTTGTGGAGTGCCTTCAAGACCACCGTCCTTGATGTTCCCGGTAGATGTCTTAGAACTCACCGGAGGGTAAATAAGAATTTTGCCTCTCAAGGGACACTGGATACCATTGCCCAGAGTCATAGGGCCAGGCTGAATCGCATAGCTGAGCTGTTCAGGGAGCTGAGGCGTAAAACTGTACGTGCACTCAGGGTGGACAAGGGGGCCTATGTGCGAGGAATCTGTGAGGGGGTGAAGCATCACCTGTGGTCAAGTGATTCTCATCCTGCTTACAGGGGAATTTGCGCAATGCGTTCGTCCAAGCCCGTCCCTCGGAGTACTGCAGTTAAAGCAGAGGGTGGTGTGCCCTTGACAGAGGAGTTGAAGTGAAGGCCCGCTGGGCCAGTTACTTTGAGCGGTTGTGCCAGGCTGATCCACCAGCTGTTAAGTTGGATGTCAGGGGTGTTATAATAACTGTTGCTGACCCACCAATCAACTGTGGTCCTCCTTCACTTGTGGAAACACAGGCTGCGGTAAACCGGTTGAAATGGGGTAAAGCTCCAGGGATCTGTGGCATCCATGCTGAACTTCTCAAGGCTGGTGGAAATGCTGCACTCATGTCATTGCGACCGAAATGCAAATGCTGCACATGTAGTTCTGTGCTCTGCTTGGAACACAGGCTTCATCCCAACTGACTGGAAGAGGGGCCTTGTTGTCCCTCTCTGGAAAGGGAAGGGTGGTCGCCAAGACTGCAATAACTACCGAGGGGTGATGCTGCTCTCAGTGCCGGGCAAGGTCTTTAGTCGGATAATTATTGAGAGGGTTCGCCACCATCTCCTTGAGCACCAGTGTCCAGAGCAGTCAGGCTTTACACCAAAGAGGTCAACGATTGACCGTATCTTTGCTCTTCGGGTCCTCACTGAATGCAGACGAGAGTTTAGGCAGGGGCTGCTTGGCAGCCTGTATTGATTTCTGTAAACGTTCGATTTAATGAATCGGGATGCCCTCTGGAGGATTCTTGGTCTTCGTGGGGTTCCAACAAAACTGATCGATCTGACGTCTGAACTATTCTCTGGTACTGAGAGTGCTGTGAAATGTGGTGTTAGCATCTCTGACGTATTTTCAGTTGTTACTGGAGTTCCTCAGGGGTGTGTACTGACCCCCATACTTTTCAGCACTTGCACGGACTGGATTCGAGGGAGGATGTCGGAAAGATCTAGCTGTGGTGCATCATTTGGGAATGTCCAGATCTCTGACCTTGATTTCACACATGATGCAGTCATCTTTGCGGACACTCTAAACATCCTTTTGGCGGCCCTCGAGGTGCTGAATGAGCAGTTGGAGCAGCTGGGATTATGGGTTTCCTGGGTCAAACCTAAGATCCAGGCTTTCAATTACATCTTGGATGTTGCTATCCTGTCTGTACCTGTTTGTGGTGAGGATGTTGAGGTCACAGCGAGATTCGATTACCTTGGCAGTAGTATTCCTGTCTCTGCTGGCTGTGAGCCAGAGGTCAACATACATCTGGGTCAGGCCTGGGGAGTCATGGATTCACTGGATCATGGGGTGTGGGGCTGCCGGTACTTGTGTGGGAGAATGAAAGTCCGAGTCTTCAGGTCATTGGTGCTTCCAGTCTTGCTCTATGGATGTTAGACATGGACTCTGACCAGGGATCTGAGACGGAGACTTAATTCCTATGGTACCAGGTCTCTTCGGAGAATCCTTGGCTATCACTGTTCGGACTTTGTGTCCAATGAGCAGTTGCTGAGAGAGACTCGGATGAGATTTGTTATCTGCATAGTCCGTGAGCATCAGCTGCGGCTGTATGGACGTGTGGCTCATTTTTCTGACACTGATCCTACTCACCAGATTCTCTCAGCGAGGGAGCCTCGTGAGTGGAGGAGGCCAATGGGTTGACCACGTGCCTCGTGGTTGCAGCAGGTTGATCAGCATCTCAAGGGGGATGGGCCAGGCATCTGCCTTGGGGATGGACAGACGGAGGCCCCTGGAGTACCGGCGGAAAGTGGACGCAGCGACGCGCTGCTCTGGCGCATGCTCCCATACCTGACTTGACCTGACCTGTTGCCAGTAAGCTGGGATCTGTTGTTGTTAGGATCTGTTGCTGCATCCTCCTTTCAGACAGGAGTGATGTTTTCTGACTTCCTTTTACACAGGAATGATGGGAGGCGACCAAGAAAGGACAGTCTGAACATGGCAGACAGAGCTGAAACAATAATGGCACAGCAGAATTTCAGAACATGGGCACTGATGCCATCTGGGCCCATCACTCATCAAAGCAGGTTAAGGCTGGACAGAACTTTCTCTACCTTTTTGGGTGAGAAGTACACAGAGTTTAGTAGACAGTGGGTATGAGGGGATAATATGAGGAGAGAAGAAAATGGGTTGAGGCCACAAATTTTGGAGGCAAACAGAGTTTAGACATTCTGCCTTTCCGCCAGTAACGCCATTTGAGGTGAGGCAGGTGAGGTAGTGGACCATACACCTGAGACAGACATGACAAAATGCTCCCAAGGCTTAGAGGAAGAGACTGATTGGAGAGTTCTTTCTTGATGTTTGCAAGATGGCGTTTCCTGTAATACCTCAGGATGTACAGAAGGTGTGGGTGGTGCATGGGGTTGAACGCACAGTGGAAGTGGGTGGGACACACGGTGGAGGTGGGGGGTGGGGGGATGCATGATGGAGGTGTGGGGACATACATGATGAAGGTAGGGGGGACATGTGATTTAGGTGGGAGAATGTATGGTGGAGGCAGAGGGACATGCATTGTGAGAAGGGGGGTGGGAGCAGGGGGACATGCATTCGGGTCAGGAAGGGACACACGGCAGGGGTGGCGGGAAGTGCGGCAAGGGCGTATGTGGTGTATAGACAAGGCCAAATTAATGGTCGTGAGGTGGCATTTTTTACAGACCGGATTGATGTGGTGGATTCCCATTTTGTCATGGGAAGACAGAAAATTTTAAAGACAATCACACAGGAGCTACATTATTCTTGATCCATGTATTATTCTTTTTGTGGTTTTGGAGGACCCCATGGAGTCACATCAAACACATAAAGGAATCCTGAAGTTTCCATGTATCAGTAGTATGTTGGTGAGATAGATTATAATAATTATAAAGATAATTATCTTTCCCCTTGTATCGGTGGACAGGGAAATGCATTGTGTTTATGTTGCAGGTTTGAAATCCCCTTGTAACACTTCTCTGGATCCCCTGCCTTATATTCCTTCTTTTCTCTTTCCCTCCCATCCTTCTTAATCTCTCTCATTCCCCGCACCTCCTTTCAGCACATCCAAACACACCTTGCAACACACAAACCCACATTTCATCACAAAATCATCATACAAAGCAAAACCAAAGTTACATCACTCGGTAGGGCTGGGAACATCCAGTGCCCGGCGAAGAAACAAGGACCGCATCTGGGCGGGTTGGCTGTCAACTCTGACACACAGCCAGGGGACACAGCGAATGAGAGCTGCAAGGCAAGAGCCGTGCTCCAATGCGAAGGCAGTGCTGTTAACAACAAGCTATGCCGGGATACTGGTCGGCTCTTCGGCCATGCCTTGGCTGATGGCTTTACAAGTCCGAGTAGCCCAGATCTCCGGGTCGTGTATGTCCAGGGAACCAGAGAGCCAGAAGGAGTCCTCAAGGAACAAGCCAAGTAAACACGAGCCACTGCGCAAATGGGCTCTGTTGGGAGCGAGTGCAAACGAGCCGCATAACTCTTTCCCTGGACGTGCGGCGATTACACACTGATTTACACAATCTTTTTCTTGCTTTCCCTTTTCTAATCATTCCCTTGGAACACACAAAGAGCAATTAGCAATTTCCCCCTCGACCGCTCAGAGTAGAGGTACTGACTCGCATTCGGGATTTCCTCTACGCATTACGAAGCATTCACTGCATTTCTCCCCACACGGCGCATTACACCATCACACATGGTGTTAACATGAACTTTCATTCTCAACCTGCCCGAGTGTCTCTTTCTCTATTGGTTAGACACTATTGTGTGTAAATAGTGGATGGGAGTTTTGCCCTGCAGTTTCACAATGGTCAGTCTAGCTGACGCCCACTTATGGTTCCGCTCGTCCGTTCTTGATTTGTAGGAGTGGGGTGTCGGAAGCATGGGGGGATTAAAATCGTCAGGAAGGTAACATGGGAATTGGATGTGAGAATGCTACCTAAATTAATCGTCTCAGATGCTGTGGGTGCTTAGCAACCCATCGTGCCGCGGAGTTATGTGCGGCCCGTCAGCTTCAGGGTCAAAGGTTGGGAAGTGGGTATGAGAGGCCACTTGTGACCCAGCTTACAAACCCATAACAATATGAATGAATGAACTAAGATGCTGCCTTGTGGATGTCGATCCCAAAGAGAAACGTCATGAGAAAGGATACCAATTTGTGCTACCTGATGTTTCCACTTAAATGAGATCAGACAATCACTTGTGCATGTAACTCTGCATACCAAATCAAACAGAAGACCAAATGCTGCATTGGAGACATCAGAAGGAACCCGGATAAGCAAAGAGCAAAGATGGAATCAGGAACCTGGAAAACATTCGGGTTTCAGCCACTACTCCAAACCCTCAAACCCATCCAGGTGCAGCCAAGTGAGCTTTACACAAAAGTTTCTGCAATAATTCACTTCTCCTCAGACAGATGGATAAAGAAAGAGATAAATAAAGAAAAGGCAAGAATTAGAATGAGTCAAGAGAAATGTGAAAAAGTAGAAAGAAATGTGAAAGGAACAAAGAACAAAGATGTCTGGACAAACCTGGAGAGATAGTTTTTTTTATTTTTGGTATACCAAGTCGAGGCTCGTATGAGAGCAAACACACAACGCACAGCAAGGGGGCATGAGACAAGATGGGCGGGAGTGGGAGGAACAAAACAGTGGGGAACAGACACATTAGGAGATCTGTGGAAGGGAGAGGGATGGGACGGGGAACATGGGGAAGAGAAGATGGACATTGCAGGGACTTTGAGGAAAGAAAGCAGGGGAATTGAAGGAAGTGGGCTTGGGTGGATTATCGGGGGTAGAAAAGATCGAGGATTTGGATGGGGGATGATAAGAGGTGGTGGTGAACAGCTGTTTTGAAAGCCTCGAGGGAAGAATGGGAAAGAATAGAGTGAGGGAGTTTATTCCAAAGGTGGGGAAAAAGAGGAATGAAAGAGTGAAGGTGAGCAGAGATTCGTGATTTTGGTAGTTTTCCCAGAAGGGGGTTGTTGGCGGACCTTGAGCACCCTGTGGAAATGTGGTGGGGACAAATCGCAGAGAGAGCGGGGGCGGCGGCAAGGCTGGAGAGGAGACGGTAGAAGACAGAAAGACCACCGACCAACCTGCGGTGATTGAGTGAGAGGCCCAAAGACTCAGATTCATTGCGGGAGATGCCGATGATCCTAAATGCCCTGGTTTCGACAGCGTGAAGCTGAGAAAGGTGGGAGGCAGGAGCACCAGCCCAGAGGGGAGAGCAGTACTCCATCAGGCTACGGACAAAAGCTTTGTAAGTGAAATTTCAGGCAGTTACTCCCCAGGCTCAAACACAGCAACAGGTACAATCTACCGGAGGTCCGTACAAGCAAAGGAAGATTATTTAGAAGTCAAGCCACATGTCAGACAGTGTCAAAGGCTTGAAGCAGGACTTTGTGATTTGATGCATCCATCCACTGTGTAAGAATGTGTAACATATTCAAGGTGGACTGGCCAAGTCAGAAGCCAAACTAGTTGTCAAGGATTAGCGAATTAGAATGGGGATAGTTATTGCCTGAGTGGAGCTGCAGTGATGGGCTATATTTCTTTGCTCATGGTGGAGAGAAGGTAGATAGGTCTGTAGTTGAGGGGATCAGTTTTAGAACCTTTCTTTTCGATAGAAGTGATGATTGCATCTTTACAAAATGGATGAAATTGCCCATCCAATAAGTAAGTACCTGTGAAGCGGAGGAGAGAGGGTACTTAACCATAGAATGAAACACGGAAATGATGCGCCAAATGGTCTCATTTCCCTGTTTGAGGCCGTATAGGATTGTGCGATGACTACATGCGATGGTGTCATCCTGTGAAGACTGAGGACCCTTGGTACATTAATTTCCATTCTGCATACTAAATATATAAACTTGAACGCAATTGGTTTGATGCCCGACAAATAATTCACCTTCGAGCATGACGAGGGAGTGCAGGGGAGGAGGCCAAGCTGAGTCCCTCTCCCCGCCGATGGACTAGAGCGCTGTTATTTCTTGTTCGAACATCATTTTGACTAAGAATTGCAATTTCTTACTGTGACGTTGATCTAGTGTGTTACAATAACGTGGTAGACCAAATTTTGTGCCAATAAGGGACGGTCTCCCTTTAACTCTTGTTGGGCAGAGGCACATGCAAGCTTTCTCTCAATTACTTATCCAAGTATTTTCGACTTATTTTAGAAGCGTTGAGAGTCATTTCAGATAACATTCCTTACCGGCATCCATGATAGCAGTTCACATGCCCAGAAGATCGCCATTTCTCGGCATTTCTGCACATGTGCCCTGAGCATCCTGGGGAGGATTACATCATTTTGAAAGTCTCGTATTGGCCCAGAGGTTTGGAATACTTGTGATGTAAGGTGCGAACCAATCCTCCATTGTTGGTGTCGTAATGGTTGGAGCATCCATTCTGAATATGTAAGGTCATCGGTTTGAACCTGGGCTGAGTCATGCCAAAGACTTTAAAAATGGTACGTGCTGCTTCTTGGCTTGATGCTCAGCACATAAAAAGGACAGAGCACAGACAAACAACCATACGTTGGTAATAATAGCACAGGTTTTTATGGGCCTCATGGCCTCCTTCTGTGTAAAAGTTCCTTGGAAGGGAACTCATATTTTATTAGTATTAGCGTGGGGGACGGGGTTTTGCAATCATTTCTGTGTGTCTGTGTCTGTCCGGGCTGTAAATGTTTTTTGTGTTTTTTAAACCATTTGAGCTTTGTCGTCAAATTTTCAACAAAGTATTATTATGAGAATATGGAGAAGACAATTAATAATTTGGTCAAAAGGTCAAAGGTACCGTTTAGCATTCAGAAGAAGAAGTCCGATTGCAAGAGTGGACGGACTTTGCATTTTCAGGTGCTTTCTCGTTATTATCTTGGAATCATCGCCTTTGTCAGTTTCTCCATCATAAGGTTGGTCATCTGAGCTGCTTGTTCCTTGATGTTTTGAATTACGGAGACTTAAGTATTTTGTAATCATATGTCATCATCATTCTGTTTTCAATCCACTGAAGGATGAAGGCCTCCCTCAATGCATGTTGAAGGTTTTGGCATACTTATCGTGCCTGCTAAGGTACGTCTTGGTGATAGAGTTTGAGTAGGAATTTAGAACTTGGTATTTTTGAAATTTGGTTCCAGTGATACCCCAGGTCCTCTGACTTTACAACTTTCTGATGGATTGCACATCCATTGATGCATCGCCCTGCATGTGAAACAACAGGGCCACAGTTCATAGCTGGGTGAAGATTTGAACCCAGGTTAGACAGCTCCAAGGTGAGTGCACATACCTCTAAGCTGTCCTGCCAGCCCCTTAAGTGTTTGCAAACTAATGATTTCAGTGCACTGCGTATCAATTATCTTTTGTCTTCTGCCTTCGTCAGATGTCCCCCATGCCTTTCAGAAAAAGGTAACAATTTCAGAATCCCATTCACGCAAATGTTTTTCCAAATGTCGTCTCCAATGTATTCTCACTGCAGTGCACATGTGCCCACCAATCATGGAAATATGCCCCGCAAATTGGATGGAGATAGCAAACAAGAATGCGATACAATACAGACATTTGAATTTTATATAAAATTTGTTTCCACTTTCATGGTAGTATTTAACTTTGTCAAAGGCTGTCTATTTATATGTACATGCATGTGTTTGTTTGTTTTTTTCTCTTGTCGACAGAGATAGTAGTACAATCTTTGTGTGGTCAAAGTTAAGGACAATTTGTAAAAAAGCTATTATGAGATTTTACCTGGATAACTGTAACTGAATATTTTATTGCAAGTAGGTGTTAGCACTGCCTTCCTGAGAAGGTATTAAAGATCTGACACACATGCATGCTGTATATAGTCCCTGCCAAAGGAAAACTTTTTGTTGAAACTCTGAGCTTTCAAGCCTTTTGGAAATTAAAATTTCGAACCACCAATTCAACGTTTGTTGTTGTCGAAAACAACTTGGCAGTGTTTTCAATTTGTATATTACTGTAAAACTAAATGCTTAATTATAGTTTATTTTATCAAGTGCTTATACTCCTCCAATAATTTCAGTTTTGGATTTTGTATCAATAATATTTGTGTGAAGATATAAGGTTTTGGTAATTTATATTGTCCATCCATTGTATATTTTTTATATTTTATAACATGCATACAAATTTGGAATTTGTTGTAAAAAAAATTGCTTTCAATGAATGTGGCTTGGAAGATACAGTTCGACCAGAATAACTTCAATTTGCTATCCTGCTGTCGTGCAGTGAGTAAAATAAATAACCCTATTAGAAAAGGCAATCAACGTCTGCTGGAGGCCTGACAACAAGTGATGTCTTCATTTGTCACTACCATTTACTTGGAAATCATTATCACCGCAAAACTTACTGGAAAGATTAAATCGGGTCTAAATATTGAATTAAACATGACACTGTCATTTCTCTGTAAAATTTTGTAATGTCAATAACCTTGCTTTTGCACATGTCATACAACACTGAGTTTTTTTTTTTACATCAAAACTCATCTTTCTTCACCTTGCTCTTCATGAGCCTCGATCTTGTAAAAAGAAGAAAAAAGAAAATAAAAATCTGCTCAATTTTCAGTTTTGAGAGACTCCAACTCCTACGGTACTCTTATTACCTCCACCACTGAAGGTGGACAAAGTTTTATGTTTTCACCCCTGCCTGTTTGTCTGTCTGTGAGCAGGATATCTCAAAAAGTTAAGGACGGATTCGGACTAAATTTGGTGGACAGGTTGGGTGTATGACAAGGAATAGTTGGTTTGAATTTGGTGAAGATCTGTATCTGTATCCAAAGATGAGAAAAAAATTCAAATTGTCAAGTGATTCTTCACCATTGAGAGATTGGGCCAAAAACGATATATATCATGATATTTCAAAAAGTTGTGGATGGAATCGGACCAAAGTTGGTGTACAAGTTGCTTGTGTGACAGGGCTGAATTGATTCAATTTTGTTGAGGATCTGCTTCTGGGTCCAGACAATAAAATTATGCAAGTGATTATTCACAATTGAGAGATCGGACCAAAAGCGATATACAGCAAGATATTTTAAAACGTTGTGGACCAATTATGACAAAACTATCTGGATGAGTTGGGTAGGTGACAAGGCCAAGCTGATGAGATTTTGGTTAAGTTCCGGATCCACATCCGGCCGATCAGTGATATTTAAAATGTAAACAGTTCATCCTGGTTACGTTTACCACTGAAGGTGGACAGAGGTTATGTTTTCACTCGTGTTTATCTGTCTGTGAACAGGATGTCTCAAAAAGTTATGGACAGATTCGGATGACATTTGGTGGACAAGTTGGGTGTGTGATGAGGTTGAAATAGTCAGATTTTGGTGAAGATGTCCATACTATAAATGTTTAAATGATTTTTCACCATTGAGAGATTGGACCAAAAGTGATGTATAGCACGATATCTCAGAAAGTTGTGGGCAGATTCAGACGAACCTTGGTGGACAGGTTGGGGGTATGACAAGGATGAAGTTTTTCGATTTTGGTGAAGATCCGAATCTGGATCTGGATACCAGAATTTAATTTATTTTTATTGTGATTCTTCAACATTGAGAAATGGGGCCAAAAACGATATATATCATGATATTTCAAAAAGTTGTGGATGGATTATGACAAAACTTGGTGGATGAGTTGGGTAGGTGACAAGGACATGCTGATTAGATTTTGGTTCAGGTCTGGATCCAGAGCTGGTCTATCAGAGGGATACAAAATGTAAACTGTTCAGCCTGGCAGAAGTTTGTGCTCTACTGAGTGTCATTCTTGTTGTCATTGTAAATGAAATCATGTTTGACTTCTGGACATGATAAGTTGTTATTCAAACTCTTCGGTCTCACAATCAGCCATAATCTTTCTTGGGCAAACCACATTTCAAAGTTGGCCTCCAAAGCCAGCCACTCACTGGGCATCCTCTATCTTGCAGAGAGAGTCCTTCCTTGGCACACCTGAACTGCTATCCACCTACAAGGCTTTCATCCACACTTGATGGAGTACTGCTCTCCCACCTGGGCTGGCTCCCCTGCCTCACATCTTGCTGAGCTTGACGCCGTGAAACCAAGGCCTTCAAGATTATTTGAATCTTCCACGATGAAGCTGAGTTTATAGGCCTATCATTTCACCATCGCAGAGAGATTGGTGGTGTCTTTGTCTTCGACCTCCTCCTTTCTGGTGTTGCACCCTCTGCTCTTTCCTTGCTTTGTCCACAATCCACCATCATCCTCCTGGTGAAACTACCTAAATCCAGGATCACTTCTCACCTCCATATATTTGTTCCTCCTTTTTTTCTGCCTGTGGAACTAGCTTCCACATCTTCTTCAATCTCATTCTTCCCTCCAGGTTCTCAAGACAGCTGTGCACCACCATCTCAGATTGTCCCCAATCCAAAACCATGATCTTTTCTACCCTCGTTAATCCCCACCCCACACCAATCCATCCTCCTTCCAAATTTCCAGTTTTCGCTTTTGAGAGTTTCCTTCTGCATCCATCTTGTCCACCCCATGCATCCTCTCCTGCCCCCAATTCCATTCTACACATCCAAGTCTGACTAAATCTTGGCCTTTAACTCTGCTGTTGGCATTTCCCTCCTCCCTCTACTGTTCCTTTTGTCCTGTTGCATCCTGATCCATTCAGTGTACTAGTACTGGCTCTTCCACGAGCCTCGACTGTGTTTACCAAAACAAAAGACAATACGTTGCAACATTAACTTCATCAATAAATTTTTAAGTCTCATATTCCTTAAACTGCTTGCGTTTGATTTGCTTGAAAACTGTGATAATTCCCATTCTCACAGCCAGTCCATTACCATTTTGTCATTTTATGAATGAAAATGTTCCAATACTTTTGTGACATGATAATTGTTAAACATAATTTTATTTCTTACCCCTACCCAGTCAAGTCCTTAACTGGAGAAGTGGTGTCGACTTTGGAGTCCTCAGACTGGACCTCAAGCATGCCCCAAACACCCCAGGGTGTGTGGGTGTGCCAAACACCCCAGGGTGTGCCAGGGTGTGTGGGTGTGCCAAACACCCCAGGGTGTGCCAGGGTGTGTGGGTGTGCCAAACACCCCAGGGTGTGCCAGGGTGTGTGGGTGTGCCAAACACCCCAGGCCCAAACATATGTGCCGCGTGATTACCCCAAGTTGGTTTGCACTGCTGCCATGGACAAACGGATTTGTTCTGCCCACGAGGAATATGCAGCCGTGCTCTGGTTTTAACTCTTTCTGGATGTCCTCGTTTGCATTTGGAACTCCATTACGAGAGCGTATTGCAATTTTATTACTCACTCGAAAGTGTAAGAGGTCCACCCCCCCCCCCCAAAAGTTACTGTGTACTAACCTATAAGTTTTTATTTTTCAATAACCTTCCATGTTGCGGGTTTGGCAGGTTCTCTCTTGTTGTAAAATTCTCGAATACCCTGTGAGGGCCAATAACACATCCAGGACACTCATAGCGGCAAAACAATTGTGCTCGGGTCTGTAGATGTAAGAATTTTGTTCAGCCTTGACCTGATTTGAACGTCAGATGGCCTCTCGACATATTTCGAGATAAACAGTGTGATGTGAGTTTTGAAATAAAGGCTTTCAAATTTTGTGGACTACTTTGACATTTCTGCAATTGTTGAAGCAAAGGGAGCATGCTGCCATTGTGAAGTGTCGGTCTCATTTTACAGACAACCTGTTGTTATAAATGGCAGTCTAATGTCATTGCTGCACATGCTGAAGCAATGGAGCTTGTGTGGTCAAACTAAAGAGCAATGTGGATATAAGGACTCTGCAAAACTTGCATTTTTACAGAAAAGGTCTCATGGTACTGGCAGTGCTGTGTTCCTGCCTTAATACCGACCAGGCTATACTGTTAGTTGATGTTGCAAACCTAGGTGTACTTCTATAGTTGCTATCCTTCTTAGAGAGTGAGAGCATTACAAGCCAAAAATAAAAAAATTAAAATAGGTGCCTTTTAATAAACATTACCTTTTGATGCAGTATTTTCATGCTGGAAGCTTTGCACCATGGTCTAGTACTCTAGTGTCTTCTTATCCAATGTGGTTATGGGCCTCCCACTCACATTGTATGGATGTGTGATGTTACGTAAGTGCAATGGCATTGTGACGGTACAGCTCTGCTGTGATGTTGGCTCTGTTCATATGTTGTGTGAAGTCAAACAAGTACCGCGGCGTCATGGTGGTAAAAGGTAATTCTCGATGTCGATTCTTTTCTTACATAAATGCCGAGAAACATCACTCTTCCACTGGACTTGGTTGGTTGGATAAGAGTGTGTAGTTGTGAGGACATCAGATACTCCTTGCACAAGTTGAGGGTTATAATGCGACTGCAGTAGTAAGGATTTGGTTTGTTGTGCTAGTCCAAGGGGAATTATCCCTTCGCTATCAGATTGTCAACCCAGCTGGCTCACTACTGATAAGCTCTCTACTCCTTTACTTGCAAGCAGAGACTCTCGGGCCGATGGAAAGCCACACACTGGGTTCTTATGAATCTTCTCGAAAATCCATAATCTTTTCAAAATTTTCAGAGCAGATGGGTTCCTCATTCACGTGCTCATATGCGACTGAATATCGATGGTGTTTTATATAGCTCAGAAAAGCCACAAAAACATCACGACTGAAACTTGCAGTGCACGCCATACATTGACTATCAATGTCAAACTAACAAACAATGAATGCCCCGTTCTTGAAAATGTCTCATCTTGTTGAATCAAAATCAAATCAACTAATAGTGCTGCAAACGAGACCCCCACCCCCAAAAAAGGGAGTGCAGCTGGCAGTTCCGAAAGCTGTCATATATATATATATATATATATATATATATATATATATATATATATATATATATATATATATATATATATTTGTGTGTTCAGTAGGGTCCCAGGAGTGAGAAAGTGCAGATGCCACCCTGGCAAATGAGTACATCATTACTAATTTGCATAAATCCAAGATTGCTGCCAATGTCACTGGGTTTTCACTCTTTTGGCCAGAATTCTGCTTCGAATCAACATTTTTGAGTGATTTCAAAGGCTATTATGTTTATTTTGTGTGTACATTATATTTGCCTGAGTCTGGAACACAGAGGAAGAAATAGCAAAATAAAGGCATAATATGTCATTCAGCTCATCCCACTGTTGGAATAATAACTCATTAGATATTCATATCTGGTTACCTCTGCCACCAAAGGTGAAAGGAGGTTATGTTTTCACCTCTTTGTGTCTTGTTTGTTTATCTGTTTGTCTGCAGGATATCTCAAAAATTGTGGACGGATCCAGATGAAATTTTGTGGGCAGGTTAGGTGTGCGTTAAGGAAGAAATGTTTCAATTTTGGTGAAGATACGAATCTGGATCTGATAATTTTTTAAGTGATTCTTCACCATTGAGAGATAGGGCCAAAATGATATATAGCATGATATCTCAAACAGTTATGGACGGATTCGGACGAAACTTGGTGGACAAGTTGGGTGTGTGGCAAAGACGAATTGATTCGATTTTGTTGGAGATCCGAATCCGGATTTGGATATGAGAATTATGTAATTTTTTAAGTGATTCTTCACCATTGAGAGATAGGGCCAAAAACGATATCGTACTGTATAGCATGATATTTTAAAAATGTATTGGGTCTGATATGTTCTCGTGGATCAGGCATTACGTGGTGGAGGTATGCGCTCCACTGAGTGTTCTTCTCATTGATACTGTTATCAGCTAGCAGACAAGGTCTTTTTTACATTTAATATCCTCTTTAAAAATGGTCATTTGGTGTCAAAAATAGCATGCTTCTTAAAAAGGCATACGAAGTGGGTAAAGTAACAATTCACATTATATATGTACCTGCATAACACTCTCATGTCCATCACTTCAAAAGCACATACTTCCCAGTTACGCATGATTTCCTTTGGATTACCAATGCAGAATTTCCATGAATGGCTTTGTGTAGTGTGTGTATATATATATATATATATATATATATATATATATATATATATATATATATATATATATATATATATATATATATATATATATATATATATATATATATATATATATATGGAGTACATGTCTGAACATTTCATTGGTTGTAGTATCGTTTTGAATCAGATTATGGTGGCCATTTATGCAAACATAATGAAACATCTTTCTTAATGGCTTGCTCCGTTTACCGAGCGGCAAGGTGAGCGGCTTGCAAAGGTGTACATTTGAAGAACGTACACCGTGTCTTCTATCATGAAATAAAGGTACGTTTTGAGGAAATAAAGGTACGTTTTTAATTGCAACCCATGCAGAGGAAATAAAATAGTCATCCTGAGTAAACACATATGATGTGAAGTGAATAAATAGATGTGGCAAGTTGGAGGAAACGAAAAGCGGGTTGGTGGGAATCGAAACGGGTTTTATTTAATTAATTTATTTATTTTAAACAAATGTGGTAAAAAAAAAAACTTTTCAACAGATTATAATTATCAGTTATACAAAATACACCAGAATACTGGGATAGCCATTTATTGACAAGCAATGAAAAGGACTTAAAAGTTGTCTTACTTGGATATGTAATGTTTTAAAATATGTAATGATCGATGGAAGAATTTCCTTTTGCTTTAATGAGTTTGAGGGGTGGAGGGAAATGAGAAGACAGATAGTTGTTCGGGTGGAGGTGGGGGGAGAGCAGACATGGAACAAAGTTGGGAGGGGGAGGTTGAGACTTTGCTGGGGAGTGGTTGGGGAGCTGTGGTGGGGGGAGGGGATTGAGTAACTGTGGGGGGGGGGGTTGATTTGTTGTGGTGGGGTGGCTAAGGGGGTAGTTTGAGTCCTTTGAGTCAGGAATGGATTAAAGCCTTCAGGTTGGGAGGGGGAGGTTGAGGACTTGGTGTTTGGGAGGGGAAGGAGAGTTGAGGACTTGAAGTCACATTTCACATTCCATCGATGCTCCATGGGTCCCTGCTGGTGATAGTTAATAAGTAACATGATGCACTCTGATCAGAAGATGGGCAGGTCGCTTGGGCTTGTTCGATTGCAGCATCATCATGCTCAGGTTCACTTAATCTAAATACAATCTGGCTTCGACTCACTCATTCTCGGCATGGGCCAGCAGTGGCTTCGCTTCTTCCATGAAGCAGGTTCTGATTTGGTGGATAAGATAATGTCTTTGGATCTGACATAGTAACTTTATATTTCCAGAAGGCATTTGAGAAGGTACCACATAGGCTTGTTTATTAAACGTTTGGGCTCGTGGAATGGCTGGTAGAGTAGCCTACTGGATTGAAAAGTGGCTCGGTGTTCAGAAGCAAAGAGCGGCTATGAGTCAGAGGATGTCTAGCTGGGAGGTTGTAATCTCGTGGCTTAGCTTTGGGATCAGTGCAAGGTTTGTTACCACACTACATAATTCGAGAAGTATCTGTTTGTTTGTCTGACTTCCATGCACTGCTGAACCACAGGACAAAATGAGTTGAAAACTGGTGGTTGAGCTCAGGGGTGTTTCCAGGAAGGTTTTAGAAGGTAAAAAATAAATGGCCCTGAGGGTTCAGTGTGGGGAGAGTGTTTCTGTCATTTCTGATGTTTATTATTTTAACAACATTGCACAAAAGTACATGACATCATAACCTCACGTATTTGTTTGTATATCCATTCGAAGCAATATTTGCAAAATTGTGCAATCATATTCCAGGACAAATCACACAAATACTGATAGAATATTGAATTACACTGCGATCGTATATACTTCAGGAAATTTGAATTGTACTGTTGAGGGATTTTCAAAAGTTTGGAATCATCGGGATATTTATTTTAATTATTCTTCAAATTGTGAGCCAATGACATGCAAATACGTACACATCAATTATTGTGTGCAGGTTTCTTTGAACGTTTCTTAACATTGACACAGATTTTGACACATTCGTTTCTGATTTCACGATTTAGATCTTCCATAATATGTGGTCTTGTCTCCTGATTTCCCTGATTTGTATAATAAACCACTGATTTCAAGTGTCCCCAAATAAAACAAGTCAAGTGGCATTGAATCTAGACTACGGAGCGGCCATTCTATTGTTCCATGACGTCCTATCCACCTCAAATATAATAGAATATATATATATATATATATATATATATATATATATATATATATATATATATATATATCTTCTTCTTCTTTCGGCTGCTACCGTTCGGGGTCGCCACAGCGGATCATCCATATGATCCGCATCATGATTTGGCACATGTTTTACACCGGATGCCCTACCTGACGCAACCCTGGTCGCCTCTTACGACACAGGGATCATATATATATATATATTTTTTTTAATATATATATATAAATACATATATATGATTGATCCCTCCCACACTCCTCCAGCCAGATATGCTGCATAATCCACCATCAGGTTTCCTTTTGATCAATTAATCTAATGGTGGATTTTATTGCTCATGAATGAATGAAATAAACACAAAAATAAATTTGAAATGAACTCAAAAGGAAATGGAATTCTGATTCCAATAATATTTGGACCATTTAGAGAAAGGAAAAGGAAATGAATATTTTTGAACCATTGCAAGAGACGTCATAAATTGCAAGCTCAAACTAGAAGCTGTCACAGTCTCCTTGACAGTTGTCAGGAATGCTCTTTATGTGAAACTTCCATTAAAAAAGGTCGTTGATGAATGCCGAAGATGTCGTGCATAAATGTTGTTCTGGAATTGAGACATCGAGGAAGATGGATTCCTGACACACCGTGAGGATGCCACATCGCATATTTGAATTGTAAATAAAAGTGACTACATACAAGAACATACACACAAGTGATTGAATGTATTTGAGCTTGCACGTGCAGAGACTGCAGCCGATTACAAGGAATAATCGAGACAAAAATAGATATTATTCACGAACCAGTAAATTGAGAGTGAAATTTTTCAATTTTTTTTTACAGTTACTGAAGGCGAATGGACAAGATTGTGCAAATATTAAGTAGATGCATCGAGGACATCAGGATGCATTCCCAACCAGAATGTATTTGTTTGCCTTCATTGCAAACACCACACTTGGTGGTATTTTTGTTCTGAGCACTCAAAAGCGAGTTGGTTGTTCTTTCTTTAAGTGTTCAAAGGCTCACCATGGAGGTGATACATATATCACATTCGGGTCAAGAACATTATTAGAAGGGGTGAGGTAGAATAACGTTTTCCACCAAACTATTAAGGAATGGTCATGTATCAATGAAACTGTGAAACTGATATATATACACAACCGGTCAAAAGTTTTAGAACACCCCCATTTTTCCAGTTTTTACTGAAATTTAAGCAATTTAATGTTTCAATGTACTCTGAAATTGAAGCACAGAACAAATAAACAATTGCAGATAAAAAAACAAATCATGGAATCGTTTTGTTGAACAAAATTTAACCGAAATGTTTGACTCAACGAAGTTGCCACCTTTTGCAGATATAACAGCCGAACATACTCATTGCATTCTTTCTACAATGGAAATCAAATATTGTTCGGAAAGTTCTTCCCAACACTGTTGCAGAAGTTCCCACAAATGTGTTGCACTTGAAGGTTGCTTTGCTTTTACCCTTCTGTCCAGTTCATCCCAAACCAACTCGATGGGGTTTAAGTCTGGAGACTGTGCTGGCCATTCCATGATTTGAAGCCCACAGTCTTGTTCTTTTC
>NC_140967.1:23410291-23530291 GCF_056783735.1 Eptatretus burgeri | reverse complement strand
AAGGGGAAAGTATACAAGACGGTAGTGAGACCAGCTATGTTGCATGGTTTGGAGGCGGTGGCGCTAACAAAAAGACAGGAAGCAGAGCTGGAGGTGGCAGAGTTAAAGATGCTGCGATTCTCGTTGGGAGTGACGAGGATGGATAGGATAAGAAATGAGTATATTAGAGGGACAGCGCAGGTAGGACGGTTTGGAGACAAAGTGAGAGAGGCGAGATTGAGATGGTTTGGACATGTGCACAGGAGGGAAATGGAGTATATCGGGAGAAGGATGTTGAAGATGGAGCCGCCAGGCAGGAGGAGAAGAGGAAGGCCAAAGAAGAGGTTCATGGATGTGGTGAGGGCGGACATGCGGGTGGTTGGAGTGTCAATGGAAGATGTGGAGGATAGAGCGAAATGGAGACGGTTGGTCCGCTGTGGCGACCCCTAACGGGAGCAAGCCGAAAGAGGAAGAAGAAGAAGATATACACGGTGATTCAGAAGTCGCGCCCAATTTCTGTCAGTTGATTGTTTGTTTGCCATTTGTATTACAGTGTACAAGAAGGTAGAAATAAATGAATGACATGTTTATCTAACCATTTATTCAAGAAAATATTATTACAGAACTGCACCAAGCTGTTTTACTTGCAATTTTCAAAGTGCCCTCCCTCGTGATCGATGCACAATTGCAGCCAAGCAGGCACAGAGCGGCACACACGTCTGCAGAGTTTGATATCAATTTCCTCAAACTTTGCAGTGATTTGAGCCTTCATTTCCTGAATGGTACGAGGCTTTTCACGAGAAACAAGGTCTTTCATGAGCCCCCAAAGAAAGAAATCTGGAGGTGTAAGGTCTGGGGAGCGTGCCGGCCACTCGATCGGACCGCGGCGGCCTATCCACTTTCTGGGAAAGTTTTCATTAAGCCACTGATGAACAAAACATCCATAATGAGGTGAAGCTCCATCATGCTGGAAATAACAGTCCTGGTCTTGTACCCTGGGCCAAAAGAAGGTTTGCAGCATATCCAGGTAAATTTCTGCAGTGACAGATCCCTCAAAGAAAAAGGGTCCAATTATCCCTAATGGAGATATGGCTGCCCAAACTGTCACTCCAGGTAAATTTACCTCCTTCTCAACTGTCACTCTTGGGTTATTCGCAGCCAGGTAGACACAATTGTATCTGTTAATTGTGGCATTAAGCTTAAAACATGCCTCATCTGAGCACCAGATGTTATCTCGTATTGTGTCCTCTTTGTGAAGTTTATCTAAGAACTCTTCGCAAAATTGAAGACGGCGGTCGTCATCTCCATCATGAAGGGCATGCAGTAAGCGTGGAATGTAAGTTTTCCATTTTTTCTGGTGAAGGATATGGATTACACTTGATTGGCTCACTTCCAACTCTGCAGACAAACGGCGAGTTGACTTTTGTGGACTTTGTTGCAGTCTTCTGATGGCTTCTTCAGCCTTAGCTATATTCGTTGCCATTTTCGGACGACCGGACTTCTTTGTAGTGGCTACCGACCCTGTTGCTTCAAATTTCTCGACAATCAATCGTATGTTTCTTCCCTGAGGTGGGTTAATATCGAATTCCTGTGCCAAATGGCGTACCACCATCGTTGGTTGTTCATTACATTTGTAGTAATGTTTCATGGCCACAATGCGTTGATTCATTGAAAGGTAATTCATGGTTCAATTTGGTGCAAATTCAGTAACTTTCCAAACTCGCAGCAATAACATGCAAAACAAAATCAAAAATAAATAAATTACGAAAATTAATAATCTGCAAGACAATTATTAACAACATGACTTCCCAAAAAGAATCTGACAGCTGAAAAAACAGAAATTGGGCGCTACTTTTGACTCACCCTGTATATATATATATATATATATATATATATATATATATATATATATATATATATATATATATATATATATATATATATATATATATATATATATATATATATATATATATATATATATATATATATATATATATATATATATATATATAGTTCCAGCAATCTCTGTGTGTCTGTCCGTCTGCCTGTCTGTCTGCGACCGCCGTTTCTCGACAACCACTGGTCCGATGTAATTGAAACTTACCAGGTATATTGCTGGGGACCTGAGTATGTGCCTTTTCAAGGTTTGATATAAATCGGACAAGTGGTTCCCAAGTTATGGCCATTTATTTACCAAATCGATGACAGGACATGGTGCTATGGCGTCACAATTGACATCACAATTCTTCTTCTTTTTTCTTTTCTTTTTTTTTGCACGTACGGGCATGTACTAGTATATATAAATACTGACAAATATACAGTTACACTGCATATTGGAAAAAATTCAAACACCTTTTCTTCAATTATTGTGAATATCTGGTTCTGATAACATTTTGATTCCCCCCAAGTTACAGGGGAAATGATGTACAAATATTCATTCATTATTATCATTTTTATTGTTATTGTTCACAGTTTCTCTGAAAATTGTTGCTTAAGCCATAAAAAAAAATAGTTAATATTTGTCTAATTTCAAATGTTCCTCATCTCAATCTTAATCATTGCATTTGACGTTCAGTGAAATCGCCTAAACACGAGTATGTATGGAAATTGCATTTCGGCTTCGAAGAATGAAAGATAATCGAAAAATCTTTGAAATCTGCCAAAAACATAGTTTAGTACCAATGGAAATGCATTCCATCAAAGTCAAAAGACCTTTTTTCTAAGGGGAAAAGATCAGGATTCTAAGATCAGGATTCTAAGTCATTCTAAGGGGAAAAGATCAGGAAAAGCCGATGGGGAATCCAATGACCACATTATAATTTCCACGTTAATGGAAAAGACTAAAAGCTACAACAATCCCCACCACCAAAATATGTGTGCAGGAACTGGACATGTTCGAATTATCTGCCAAGATGTGAAGATCTTTGACGTGTCCTTCAATTCATGCACATTCGTGGAACTTAGAAAGAACGCTCGGAAGATTTGTGATTGCGGGCATTAAAGTGCTTTTGTTCGGTTTTATAAAAATAAAAAAACACCAGATTATCGGTGAAAATGCATGGTCAGAATGCCACAAGGATGTATTAAGGCCTCGTAAGGACAATATATATATATATATATATATATATATATATATATATATATATATATATATATATATATATATATATATTAGATAGATACATACAGTATATTACAACCTCATTTGTGGCCCCAATTTTTCCCATCTTTTTGTGAGGTCAGCTGAACTGAATAACCTTTTTGACTCAAGTAGTTGAAGAATCGGCTGACCAGATCTGAAGTTCAACTGAAGGAGACATCAATTTGCACTTTGTAGAGTGTGGCAGTGATAACTTGCCTACTCTTTACAAAAGACAGCGTGGCATCTTTAACGTCGGCCAACGACCAATGCTGACACATTGGTGCACCACCCTGCATGTGAAACACCAGGGTGACACTTTAGAGTCGGCTCAAGATTCTAAATCAGATGAGGCAGCTCATAGGCAAACACGCACACCAATGAGCTATCCTGCCAGCCCTCATGGACAATAAAATCTTTCATATGTTTTTGTTGTGGCATACAAAATGGAGGCTCATGGAGGGGCAAGAACATGGAATGGATCACGCCGTAACAGAACAAAAGGAACTGTACAGGGTAGCCTAAAAGTCTCTTTACCCCTGCAAAATTTCTCACACCTCCCTCCCTTCCTTCCTATCTTCCGCTTTGCCTTCCCTGACTGTGGTGCGGGAATCAGCAGGAAGTTAGACGGCGTGGCGGACACAAGTTGCTACAGTGTCGAAGAGCAGTCGGTTGCTTCTGTTTTGGTAAATGAAAGGGCACACACAGGCCAAACAATTACTCAAGTGTAGACATTTTTCGCAGAACGCTTTGGAAAACCTTCTCCACAAAAGCAGACGTTGTAGGAAACAGGCTTTTGAAACAGGAAATGTGAAGGACAAGAAGCAAAATGGAAGACTGGTAACAAGAGGAAACACGTGCACTGCTGTGTTGGCCTCAGTTGACTGGTCATCGAGAATCGAGAAAGTAAACAAGACAGAGAGCCAGTGAACTTGGCATACCATGGACCACTAGACAAACTCACATGAAATAAGATCTTCAGTTGAAACCCTGGCATCCATCATTGGTGAATGAACTGAGTTATGCTCACATAGATTGGCACTGTGAATCATGCGGTCTTGCTTGACACCTTCCTGACTGCCCTGTATTGAGGAAAAGTGTTGTTTTCAGATGAATGCTCCATCTAGCGAAGCTCACGGGAACGAAATGTGGTGTTCTGGTCGAAGGAAAATCCACATTTCACATTGGAATTTGAGCATCATCCTTCACACGTGATGGCATGGGCAGGAATGACCTCAAGACATATATTTGGTCCCTATTTTCTTTTTTTTAATGGACTGGTAAATTACGTAGCTTATGAGCATATTTTAAGAAATTGGCTGGTACCCACAACGTGGTCATGTTAGAATTTCTGAAAATGTCTGGTTTCATAAAGACGGCGCATTCACGCATTTTGCATTGCATGTTCTGGACTATCTCAATAAAACGTTCCTTCAACGATGGATTGGACGCGAATCACCAACATCACCAGCTTTTCTACCATGGCCACTATGTATTCCAGACTTAGGGACTCCAGATAAATCTTTGTGGAGCTTCATGATGGCCTCTTTCACACCAGTGACTCCACAAATGCTACACAAGATGTCTAAGAGGACTTGGCGACAAATTCAATGGTGCAAGGAGAATGACGGAGCGCATACAGATACAATGACTGTCAATTATTGCAAGTGCAGTACTGCACAATAAAACCTGCATATTAGAAGAGTTTAAGAACGAATGCTTTACTCGGGAGGGGTAAAGAGACTTTCAGGTCACCCTATAGAAGGAAGGGGGGTAGGGACACAAACCAATAGCAGGGTTGAGGGACAAGATAGAAGGAGACATGGAGAAATATGGGATGTGCAGAAGAATGAGGCCTAGGGCACAACACACGGAGTAGACAAGATGGGCACAGTCACAAATTCTCAGGAAGGAAAAACTGGGAACGTGAAAGGAGGTTGGTTTACGGTGGTAGAAAAGATAATGGTTTTCGATGGGAGATGATCTGAGATGGTGGTGAACAGCTGTCTTGTCTTGAAGACCTGACTTTCAGCAAACTGCTCAAAGTCACAAAAAATTCGAAATTTCTGCAATTTTTTTGTCATTTCAGTCTCGAGTGGCAGAAGCAACTGCTAAAAATGGCACCAACAACCTAAAACGTGTAGAATTAGTGAGAAGTTAACTTGGGAAAAAGACATGTTTTTCCAGATAACGGATATTCATTTGAAACCCTGGTTAACTTCCATTATTTGGATGTTCGGATAAAAAAGGGTTTGACTGTATGCATGGTATGGCATGTATGGTATGGTACGTATGCATGTATAAAACGGTATACCAGGGCCATGTTTTTCCAGATAATGGATCTTCATTTGAACACCTGGTTAACTTCCATTATTTGGATGTTCGGATAAAAAAAAGGGTTTGACTATGTATCGTATGACATGTATGGTATGTATGTATATGTATGTATGAAACGGTAGACCAAGAAGGAACGCAAAGAAGAAAAGAGCAAAGATAGAGTCATCAGGAGGAACCTGGATAGGATTCGGGTTTCAGCCGCTACTCTACAACCCTCAAACCCAGCCAAGTGCAGCCAACAGAAAATTTTCTGCAATAATTCACATCTCCTTAGAGAGATAGATAATGAAAGAAAGGAATATAGAGATGAAAGAGCAGAAAAATCAAGAAATAGAATGAATAAAGCGAATTATTTTTTTTAAAACAATAAATAAATAAAATACAAATTACAAAGAAATGTGAAAGAAACAAAAATCAAAGGTGTCGGGAAGAACCCGGACAGATCAATTTCAGCAGTTACTCCTCAGGCTCAAATGCAGCAACATGTACAAGCTACCAGAGGTCCGTCAGCGGGGTAGATCTGAGATCATATAGATCAGGGTCCACATAGCATCAGAATATATGGTACAAACATAATGGTATTGTCATGTCCAGGGGGGTTAAATTAATTATCCCTCCCGACCCAATTGTTGTGGAAAGGTGGTTAACACCAACCTGGACAGATAGCCAAACGGTTTCCCTTAGAGACGAACAGCCAAGATCCATGGAGATTGTGGTGCGTACAGGACGGGAGGTGGTGAAAGACGTACCAGAGATGTTCACCAGGACGGAAGCACAAGGGTTAATAGTTTTTTTTTTTTTTTTTTTTTTTTTTTGTATACCTTGGTCGAGGCTCGTATGAGAGCTAACACACAACTCACAGCAAGGAGGCATGAGACAAGAGGGGCGGGAGTGGAAGGGACAAAACATTGGGGAACAGACACAGGTGAACTGTGGAAGGGAGAGGGATGGGGATGGGACGGGGAACATGGCGAGGAGAAGATAGACCCACAACGGTAGTTGTTGAACCCACAACGAGTAGACAGACACAATAGATCTTACAAATTAAGGTTTTAATGAACATAAGTCAAATATTTATAATGGAAATAAATCAAGGCATGAGGTTATGAAACATGAGGTAACTAAAGCCTAATTTGAGACGTCTCCGCACGGTTCAAACACAGACAAGGGGAAGATAAAATAAAAGAAAATTCCTCCTTTTATTCTGGCACTTAGCTGTGTGTTCAGAGATGATTTTTTTAGGAGCCTTGTGATCGAACTGCATAGCCAGCGTGTGGGAAGCTCACAAAATGGCCCAAGTCACTCCTTGCGGTCACATACGTGAGGTACTTCATGCGGAGGGTATTCCTTCATTAAGGGACCAGAAACCCCTGCACATTCTCTTTTCACGATGGAACTTGCCACACCATTCCTCTCCAAGCCCCAGGTTCACACTGAGTCCACTCACAACAATGGCCAGCCTTCTTCCTTGGTGGTAGAATGAGATAACGCCGAGTTATCGCTGATAGACACATATCTCTCTCTCTCTCTCTCTCTCTCTCTCTCTCTCTCTCTCTCTCTCTCTCTCTCTCTCTCTCTCTCTCTCTCTCTCTCTCTCTCTCTCTCTCTCTCTCTCTCTCTCTCTCTCTCTCTCTCTCTCTCTCATAAACGCACACGTTTTACGACTCAGCTGAATAGACAATGGCTAACGTCTTGCTTCAGTACGTGAACGAATTCACACCAGCACGAACAACGAGAATCGCGCTGCTATTTTGTCGTGCCGAGAGGAGAGCAAAAATGAGACCCTCTGTCTCAACCACGTTCCTCACCCCAACTATCTCCTCTCTTGCACCTTCTGACAACCCCGACCAATCATAAGCCTCAGAGGCATGACTTGCCGGCACCAAGCTGGGAAGGCAGGGTTTCTGCCTGCTCGGAAATGTTCAGATCTGTTCTTGTTGTTGTTGTTGATAATGATGTTGTTGTTACAAGAATATAATTCTTTTACTGCTGGCTTGTAAATGCAAAAATGTAGGAAAAGGTCACGGGGGGGGGGAGGGGGGGGATCACATGCTGGGATAAATTAACCTTAAACCCTACCTCATTAATAACCCCCCTCCCCCCATGTGGTGACGTAACAATCTGAAGCTCACAGTTTCCCTACTTAATTTACATCGAGACATCTCCTCGTCCAATGACCATGCTACATGATACAATCCTACCTTTCCCATGAAATTCCTCCATCTTCCCAACAGACATAACAGTATGTATGTATACATTGTATGTACGTATGTGTGAATGCATGTACTGTATATGTACATTGTTACGGACCAGTCTATTCCTTTCCAAGATTTAATTATGACTGGTTAAGGTAACATAATTAGCAGAATTATAACACTTTAGAGTTCCATTTTAAAGCCACGGCGCCTCAACGCCAAGAAATCCTTCCTTCTTCACAAACTGCTGGAGAGACGATGAAGAAGTAATTATCAGCCGGACTTCATTTACAACACGCCAATGCGTTTTAAATGTGAGTGAGATTTATTTTGGTCTGGTTTAAACAACATTCTCAAAACCAGCACACAGAAAGGAATTATCACCACAGTGGCCACGATGGCTTTTGCACGAATAATAGGGACATTAGGAAACAAGAGAGAAATCAACAGTGTGCAGCATTTGAAGTTGATTTCACATTTCCATGTGGCATTTCCACTGATGGGAAGACCAAATGGGCAGCTTTTGATGGAACTACTTCCTGCGAGTTTTGACAGGTTACCTTTAATACGAAATATAATGTCGTTCTCAATCTTTCAGGCTATCTATTAACTCATAAAATGAAGCTTAGACTTCAAAGGTCATTCAGTCCATCGTGTACATTTGTACTTACATCATTAACTTGTAATTTTCAATTAAATTGTTTTCACAACACCCACATCCAATTTCAGTTGATCAAATGGCATGGTTTGTATGGCACATGGAGTCAACATAAAGGCATTCTCTTATGAAAGATGTAATGATAATTATTTCATTTCAACATGATTACAAAACAAAACAGCATGATCAATTTGTTGATCAAAGGTGGGATGCTCAACTCTGCAAGTAGCGTATTCGTTGGATTTGAATGTACATTGGGATTAAACCGATAATTATGGAGAGCTCAGATCAGATTACAAGTAATAGCTACCTTGATACTTAGTTGTTCATATAATAACTTGTAACTGTGCTTTAAAAAAAAAAAAATCAGTGATCTAAGGTTCATTGAGGAGGTTGCACAAAAACACATGTAGGACAAGGGCATTGGGAGACATCAATGTACATTCAGATGAATAACTAGAACGACACTCGGTAGAGCACGTACCTCCACCAGGCTGAACAGTTTTACATTTTGTATCCAACTGATGGGCTGGATCTGCAGTGCCTGTCGAAAGTCTGCACCCCCTTTCAAAATTTTCACCTTTTGTTGCCTTATCACCTGAAATTAAATTGCATTAAATCAGACTTTTCCCGCCTTTATTTACACATCGTAACACACAACTTCCAAGTGAAAAACAAATTCTACAAATTTCAGAAATTTAATTAAAAATACAAAACTAGAGACGATCTTGGTTGGGCAAGTGTCCACCCCCCTTGTAATATCAATTGTAAATTAGCTCAGGTGTAACTAATCACCTTCAAAATCACACACCAAGTTCATTGGCCACCACCTGTGTTAAATTGCAGTGAATCTGATTATTTCAGAATAAAATCAGCTGTTCCTGTCGATTTCCTCTGCTTGGTGGTGCATTTCAGAGCAAAGACTCAACCATGAGCACCAAGGATCTTTCAAAAGACCTCTGGGATAAAGTTGTAGAAAGGCACAGATCAGGCGATGGATGTAAAAATATTTCAAAGGCCTTGAATATCCCTTTGAGCACAGACAGTCAAGACAATCAATAAGAAGTGGAAGGCGTATGGTACCACTAAGACCTGCCTTGGGGCTGTTTCACAGTCATGGTCATTTCTGGTATTTTGTACCCTTGCATGCTAAATAGCTAAATGAGAGGCTGTAGTATCTCTGTCATTAGGGCCAGTAGTTGGTACGAGTGATGGCACAACTTTGACCACTTTTAATTTGACAAAAAAAATGTCAATTTTTGGCAGAATGGCATAAAAATTGCCATTTTTTTGACAAATAGCTGTCTCATTTTCTCCAGGTACACTGCATTCACATTGTATAAACAAATACAAGCAGAAATTGGGACTTTTATTTGTTGTTGCATCAATTTAATACCTCTTCTGTACTTTGTCCACGACATATTATTCATTTCAGACTATGAATATGCCTGGTGTTGGCTTAATGGTTAGGGTGGTGGGCTTAGGAACCGAGTATCCTGAGTTCAAATCCCACTCGGCTGTTGAATTAATACCAGGTGGGGTTGACTCTGCCTGTCATCCTTCCGAGGTCGGCAAAATGAGTGCCAGCTTGCTGGTATCCTGTGTCGGAGTGGCGACCCGTCCAGGATTGTGCCCAATAGCCAAGGAGACTGCTTCGGCAGCACCAACGCTCTGCACAGAGTATGGTCCCAGTGGATGGATGGATGGAGACTATGAATATTTATTTCACCCTCAATAAATATGTCCCACCGTTCGTCCGTCAAAAAATATCCTCTCCGGAAATGCATATTGTAGAATAATTTTTTTTACATAAATAAAGGGTCTTTTTAAAAGTTTATTGTGTGTTTTACCAAGTGTGTATATACCTGCACTGATATTATGCTACAAAGTTTCAGTGTAACCAATAACCTTCTATTTGCATGGCCTGCACTGATTGCCTAACATGTGTCCGTCAAAAATGTGTCCTCTCCAGCAACACCTAAACTGCCACGTCAGTCTTTTCTTGATATTTCTACAAATATACTTCATTTGTATACTGAATCATAATTCCAGTAATGGAATAATACTTGTGGAACATATGGAAACCACTGAAGTTTGATAGTGTTGTTATTTTGTGGTTATAGTTGAATTGTATTAATGACTGTTGTAGTTTAAAAAATACTCTCCTAACATCCTTGGGGTATTATTTTTAATAAGAAATATTCATTCAGATGCTCCAAAAAAATTGGATTTAAGTATTGTAATTAACAATGTTGGATATGGAGAAATAAAAATATAAAAATATTGAGTTTGAATTTTTAGTGGTTGTGAGACAAACTTGGTACCCTCATTGTGAAACAGCCCCTAGATCAGGCCATCCCATCAAACTGGATGACCAAGCAAGGAGACTGATCAGAGAGGTCGCCAAGAGGCCAATGGCAACTTTGAAAGAGCTACAGCTCGGCAAAGACTGGTCAATGTGTGCCTGTGACAACAATATCCAAAGCACTCCACAAGTCTGGCCTGTATGGTAGAGTGGCAAGAAGGGTATCATGACTCAAAAAAGCCCACCTTGAGTCCCATTTGAGGAATGCGGAAACACCACTGTGGAGACTCTGAAGCCATGTGGCAATTTTTTTTGTGATCTGAGGAAACCAAAATAGAACATTTTGGCCTCAATACAAAACGTTGTTTGGCGCAAACCCTACAATGCACGTCACCCAAAGAACAACATCCCTACTGTGAAGCATGGTGATGGCAGCATAATGTTATGGAGATGTTTCTCATCAGCAGGGACTTGGGCACTTGTCAGGATAGAAGAGAAAATGGATGGAGCAAAATACAGAAAAATCCGAGAGGAAAACCTGCTGCCCTCTCCAAGAAAGTTGAAATTGGGATAGAAGTTCATCTTTCAACATGACAACGACCTGAAGCACACAGCCAAAGCTACACTGGAGTGGCTGAGGAACAAAAAGATAAATGTCCTTGAGTGGCCCAGTCAGAGCCCCGACCTAAATCCAATCGAAAATCTATGGCATGACTTGAAGGTTGCTGTCCATAAATGCTCCCCACATAACTTGACTGAACTTGAACAGTTTTGTACAGAAGAATGGGCAAATATTTCCCATTGAAGGTGTGCAAAGTGGGTAGAGAGCTATCCCAACAGACTCACAGCTGTAATTTCTGTCAAAGGTGCTCCCACCAAGTATTAACTCAGGGAGTGGGACACTTATCCAACCAAGATATTCTAGTTTTGTATTTTTTCTTAATTTTCTGAAATTTGTAGAATTTATTTTTTACCTGGAAGTTGTGGGTTATGATGTGTAAATAAAGGTGTAAAAAGTCTGATTTTATGCAATTTAATTCCAGGCTATAAGGTAACAAAAGGTGCAAAATTTGAAAGTGGGTGTTGACTTTTTCAGCACTGTATATCTGGATCTTCACCAAAATCTAATTGGCTTGTTCTTGTCACCAACCCAATGAAACAACACCAAGAAGTAAAGAGCAAAGTTGGAGTCATCAGGAGGAACCTGGAAAGGAATTGGGTTCCAGCCGTTACTCCACAACCTTCAAACCCATCCAGTCACAGCTCAGTGAGCCTCACAAAAAAATTCTGCAATAATTCACTTCTCCTTGGAGAGATAGATAATGAAAGAGAGGAATATAGAGTAAAAGAGATGAAAAGATTTTTAGAAATAAATGTGAAAGGAACAAAAACAAATATGCTGGGAAGAACCCAGACAGATAGATTTCAGCAGTTACTCCCCCAGGCTCAAATGCTGCAACGTGCCCAAGCTACCAGAGGTCCATCAGCAGGGAAGCACAGTCCACACAGCATAAGGATATGGTTCAAACATAATGAAATTGAAGACCAAGAAGGAACCCAAAGAAATAAAGAACAAAGATGGAGTCAACTCATCCACCAAGTTTTATCATAACGTGTCAATAACTGTTTGAAATATCAAACTATATATACTTTTGCTCCCATCTTTCAATTGTGAAGGATCACTTAAAATTATAGTATCCAGAACCAGATCTGGATCTTCATCAAAATCTAATCAGTTCGTCCTTGCCACAAATCCAAACTGTCCCCCAAGTTTCATCCAAATCCGTCCACAACTTTTTGAGATATTATGCTATATGAGTGGGGCAACTTAGCTAAATATAGCATAACAATTGTGCATTTTGTGAGGAAAGCACCAAATTTGGCACACTGGTAGCCTATCATAGTAAGAACAGATTTGGATATTGGGCCATCTCAAAATTTTTGATGGCAGTGGAAAATGGCTGCCACAGCCATCAGTGGCTGAATTTGAGATGGCCCAATATCCAAATCTGTTCATAATATGATAGGCTACTAGTGTGCCAAATTTGGTGCTTTCCTCACAAAATGCACAATTGTTATGCTAAGTTGCCCCACTATATATCGTTTTTGGCCATATCTCTCAATGGTAAAGAGTCACTTAAAAACTAGACCGGCATTCGGTAGAATGCATACCTCCGCAAGGTTGAACAGTTTATGTTTTGTATCCTACTGATGAGTGGATCTGCATCTGGACCTGAGGCAAAATGTAGTCGGCTCGTTCTTGTCACCGACCCAACTCAGCCACCAAATTTTGTCAAAATACATCCACAACTTTTTTAATATCGTTCTATATTGGCCCTATCTCTCAATGATGAAGCATCACTTAGAGAATTCTAGCATCCAGATCCGGATTCGGATCTTCACCAAAATCGAATCAATTCGTCCTTGTCACACACCCAAACTGTCCACCAAGTTTCGACCGAATCCATCTAACAACTTTTTGAGATATCTTGCTCACAGACAGACAGACAAACAGGGGTGTGAATACAGAACCTCCGTCCACCTTCGGCGCCGGAGGTAACAAGGATTTCAGGAGGAAATGGGCAAATCAACGGTGTGTGTGTGTGTGTGTGTGTGTGTGTGTGTGTGTGTGTGTGTGTGTGTGTGTGTGTGTGTGTGTGTGTGTGTGTGTGTGTGTGTGTGTGTGTGTGTGTGTGTGTGTGTGTGTGTGTGTGTGTGTGTGTGTGTGTGTGTGTGTGTGTGTGTGTGTGTGTGATTTGAACTTGGTATCCAAACATCCTGAGCAACCAAACAGGCCAAACGTAACGGTTTTTATAAATTCACTTCTGACCTTATGTTGACTTTCCCATCCTTAGCCTCTGCTGCAGACAGGTGTGTCTTTCCCTCCTTTGCTCTCGAGTAATTGCATCTCTGTCACATATTTCTAACATGGCTCATATTTTATTTCGCTCAGGCCCCTTCTCCATCCTCAGCCTCCGTGCATTTCATTTTGTTCTTTTTTTAAACATGTGCAATAAATCTGACCCACTCACCATCCATACGAGGTTTGGATTTCACGTTTTGCAGCATCAGGCCATGCTTCTGGTATGGAGGTCCAAGATCTGTGCTGCATATAGCTCAGCACTTCAATGCATTGCTTTGGGACAGTTTTATCCGCATATTAACACACATAGCAGTCCCAGCTAGCACAAGTGCTAGAGATGGAGCACTTGTACCATAGGTTGAAATGTCACTGCAGAGCTTCCTTCTGTTTTCCACATAAATGTGTTGCGCAGCCGTTGCCGCTGTGCGATCATTGCACAGACCGTTCTGAATATTTCACCATATGTTCCCAAGCGCAGGTTACCAGGTTACGCCGATCGGGATGATTCGTGGCATTGGCAGGAAATTAAATCTTCTTTACCCCCTAAAGTTTCTGTGAGATTCAACATCAGCCGCCCAAGGCTTTTCGCCTCATCGCAGCGTTTAATTGTTGAGAAGATAATCCTGTTACTTCAGCTAAATTATTTTGCACTGTCAGTAGATATGGAAATTAAAGAAGTTTAATTTTTGTTGTTGGTATTTATTTATTTATTTTTTATTTCAATGGCTGCAATTCACTTGCATGAAGGACATAATTGTAATGATAGCTGAGCAGCGTATGTTCATCTTTGAGAAATGAAATAACTTATGACATTGATGAACTCTCACCCTTTCCCCCTGCCCACCTCAGCCATCCTTTATGATGACAGTGAAAGATCCATTGATTTGATGAAAGCAAAGAGGAAAATTAATTTCAACAGTGAATACCACGTACCAGTACTCATGGAGGGGTTATTTCGACTCATGCTTTTGATACAGTCTGGCATCCTGCCTTGCTCTCCAAACTTTCTGCGCATGCTATCCAAGAACAACTCCACACGAGGCTTACTGACTTCCTTTACTCTCGTAGCCAACGCGTGGCTCTCAATGGAATCCTTACATCTCCTTTCTCTGTCAAGGCTGGGGTGCCTCAAGGCAGTGTTCTGGGCCCGGTCCTATTCCTGATCTTAATCAATGATCTCTCTGACTCTCTAGAAAATCCCCTTTTTCTATTTACTAATGATGCCACCCTATGCCATGACATCCCTCAAACAGGCAGGCTCCTCTTCCCTCTCCTCATACCTTGAAAAAAAAAATCACAAGCTGGTCAATCATTTGGAATACTTTTATTACATTTCAATCCTAACAAATGTCACTCTCACTCTCTCTCCAAAAGGAACATCTGGTAAACCCTCCTCTCTACCTTCTTAACAACCCTCTTGAAGAAGTTCAGTCATTTATACTCCTGGCTCTCACTATCAGCCATGATCTTTCTTTGGCGAACCACATTTCAAAGTTGGCCTGCACAGCCAGCCACTGACTGGGCATCTAATGTCAGACAAAGTCCTTCCTCAGCACTCCTGAACTCCTCTCAATCTACAAGGCTTTCATCTGCAGTTTGATGGAATACTACTCTCCTCTCTTTGCCTGTTGTTGGCTTAATGGTTAGGGTGGCGGGCTTTGGATCCTAGGGTCCTAAGTTCGAATCCCGCTCAGTTGTTGAATTCGTACCAAGTGGGGTTAACTCGGTCTGTCATCCTTCCGAGGTCGGCAAAATGAGTGCCGGCATGCTGGTATACTGTGTCAGAGTGGCGACCCACCCAGGATTGTGCCCAATAGCCAAGGAGACTGCTTAAGCAGCACCAACGCTCTGTGCAGAGTATGGTCCCAATCTCCTCCTCTCCTCTCCTCTCTGGGCTGACTCTCCTGCCTCTCATCTTACTCATCTCGACACCATGGAAACCAAGGCCTTCAAGATTATTGGAATCTCACGTGACAAAGCTAAATCTATGCACTTCACCATTGCAGACAGGTCAGTGGTCTCGTTGTCTTCTACTGCCTCCTTTCTGGTCTTGTACCCTCTGCTCTTTCTGTGCTTTGTTAACCCACCCCACCCTCCCCCAGGTTTTTGCAGGGCATACATGGTCCACCATCAACTCCCTTCTGGTGAAACTACCTAAATCCACGATCACTGCTCAGCTCCACTCATTTGTTACTCTTCTTTTTCCACCTGTGGAACCAACTTCCACATTCTCATCAATCTCATCTCCCTTCTATATCTTCAAGACAGCTGTTCACCACCATCTGAAATTGTCCATAATCCAATGCCATGTTATTTTCTACTCTCGTTAATCCCTCCCACCCCACCCCAATCCATCTTCCTTCCAAATTTCCAGTTTCCCTTCTGGAGAGTTGCTTTCTGCATCCACCTTGTCGACCCTATGCATCCTTTCCTGCGCCCCCCCCTCCCCACACCTACTGTTTGTCTGCCCCCCTCTTGGCCTTCGGCTCTGCTGCTGGTGTTTCCCTCCCTCTATCTCTCTCTGCTGTTCCATTTGTCCTGTTGCATCCTGATCCATTTTGTGTGCTAGTCGTCTAGTACTAGCCCCTCCACGAGCCTCGACTACGTATACTGTCAAACCCCGACATTCACAGGGGATACATTCCTGAAAAATGCCCCGAATGTCGAATCTACGAATATCGGGGAATTGTTTCAATAGGAAAAAGGGGGATAGGTTCCTGGCGGGTCGTGATTCATTTGAGAAAATTAAAAATCCTGTGAAAAACCACGAATACCTGAAGCACAGGGCTGCAAATGTAGAAGCAGGTCAGAAAAACAGTGAATACACCCACGAAAACGTGAGAAAAAAAACCGCGAATACATGAAACAAAGGGCCGTGAATGTAGAAGCAGGTCACATTTTATGAACCATGAATACGCAGGGTCCACAAATTGCGGAACCGGGAATGTCGGGGTCTGACAGTACAAAAAGAAATCCTAGAATTTTATGACATAATAGCAAATGGCACCGGTTACATCACTGATGGGAATACTAAGAGAGGGGGGACAGAGGTGAGAGAGAGAAACAGAGGGGTTCTGTTCTGTTCTTGTGTATGGCAACGTAGCTACCTAGCTGCCAGTTAGCTCTCATTTAATGGATGCATGGCTGTGCCACTGATGCTGTACCCCTCTACCAGTACTCTGGTACTCATTTTGCCAACCTCAGAAGGATGACAGGTTGAGTCAACCCCACTTGGTGTTAATTCAGCAGCCAACAGGGCTTGAATTCAGGACCCGCAGATCCAAAACCAGCCACCCCCCTTGGCTTACTCTTGGGAAAATACACCAAAGGATCTTTTAACGTTCACCAACGACCAAGCGAGGCCCAGCAGGATAGGCCTGTACTGGAGTTTTTACACTTGCTTCTTAACTATTTAGCCTGGGTTTGAATCTTGACCAAGCTATAAACTATCATCCTTATGTTTCACATGCAGGATGATGCTTCAATGTGTGCACCGTTCATCATAATGACATTAAGTAGGAGGACTCGTCTGCCATTATCGAGTACATTTGTGGAGGTTAAGGATCTCACAGCGTCAAGTTATCACAAGCACCCTGAACAAATTACAAATTTGCTGCACCTTCAGTCGAGTTTATGCCGGGTGTTGGCCTCATGGTTCGGGTGGTGGGCTTCGGATCCTAGGGTTCTGAGTTCAAATCCCACTCAGTCATTGAATTAATACCAGGTGGGCTTGACTCTGCTTGTCATCCTCATGAGGTCAGCAAAATGAGTGCCAGCTTGCTGGTATCCTGTGTTGGAGTGGTGACCCGTCCAGGATTGTACCCACCAATAGCCAAGGAGACTACTTAAGCAGCACCAACACTCAGCACAGAGTATGGTCCCAATGGATGGTTGAATTCACTCGAGTATCTTCCACTTGAGTGGCAACCCATTCGGGATTGGTCTTAGCATAGAAACTGATCTTGATGAGTTATGAAAGGCTCCATAAAAGAGTTTGGCCCTTTAATTAATTAATTATTTTAAATGACATGCATTTGAAACATCATTCAGGGTGACGGTTTATCGCTCGGTCTTGATTCAAACCCAGGCTGCACAGCAAAAAGATGAGTTTGCTTTTTTTTCAGTTCTCAAAGCATGATCCATCAATTACCGAATGTTGACAACATGCGATGACCTGGGATCCAGACAGCTTGTGTCTTGCTCAGAAAGTTTTGACAAAGGTTTCGGTCAATGGCAGCTTGATCATAGTTTCGCAAATGATTCAAAGTACATGAAATCTTGGACCAAAAGGCTGTACAAATATATTGCAGATTAATACATATAGAGCCCAACCAACTGGTCTCTCATGAATAAGAAATGACAATTTTATAGCTCTGATGGCGAAGCTCAGCACACTGGTGTTCTTGGAGATTAAAACTGACCCTTGGGCTAACACAAGTTCTTCAATGCGCTCTTCACTTAAATGTAAGCCATTATGAAAATAACGAGTACAAGTTGCTTTATATTCATTGTTGAAATCATTCACACAGCTCAAACTGTTCTGTTCCATTGTGTCTGACCGAATAGATGAAGCCAGTGTATCTCTCTTAAGGCTGTAGTTGCTTATGACCCTTTGACCTGAAGCAGATAGTTTCCTCAACTGAATTCGAAGCATAATTATTATTCAATATTTGGTTGTTTTTTTTAACCCTTCCATTGCCATTAATAAAGACTAGTGCGTGCCGTACGTGCGTGGCCGTATGTGAAAAAAAACAACTTTTTTTTGTGACTCATATTGTGACGTCATATCACCGTGTCCTGTCATTGGTTTGGTAAATAAATGGCCATAACTTGGGAAACAGGTGAAACAGATGAAGAAGAACGATATCAAACCTTGAAAAGACACATACTCAGGTCCCCAACGTCAATTGTGACGTCATATCAAACGAAGAATTGTGACATCAATTGTGATGTCGTAGCACCGTGTCCTGTCATTGGTTTGGTAAATAAATGGCCATAACTTCGGAACCACTTGTCCGATTAATATCAAACGTTGAAAAGGCACATCCACAGGGCCCCAGCAATATAGCTGGCAAGTTTCAATTAGAACAGACCAGTGGTTGTCGAGAAACAGCGGTCACACACACACACACACACACACACACACACACACACACACACACACACACACACACACACACACACACACACACACACACACACACACACACTGCTGGAATTATAGATAAATGGTTACCAGGTGCATTCAGCTTCATTGAACAATAGAATATATCTTAACCAGGCGATTTGTGACGTCATTGCCAGACGCCGAGTGACGTCATCGCCAGACGCCGAAGGAAGGGAGTACCCAGTTTTTATTATCCTCCCTTGAGGAGAGGGTCTTGCATTTGGGTCCGTTTGTTTGTCCATCTGCCTGTTTGTCTGTCTGTCTGTTTGTCCGCACAGAACTTTCATGCTTTTCTCCATAACAGCTTTTCAAATTGAGACAAAATTTTCACCAATGGTGCAACTACTCGTGTAGAATGTTTTAATGATAATTATGACGTCATAGGGCACACGGTGTGGCAGCCATATTGGAAAAACGGGAAAAATTTGGACCTCTGTATCTCTGAAACCGCACCAAGGAAAAAATTGAAGCTTGGCACATAGCAAGCACTCCTCATGGAGAATGAGGGTAACTTTTATGACCTCATAATTGCATATGTAGATCGCCACATCCGATGAGCAAGAAAAATTTTGAGGGTCATCGAGGGATAAAATGGTCCACAGAAAAAGCATTCATGATGTCATCAGTCACGTGATTCGGCACCCATATTGTTAAAAAAAAACCTTCAAAAATCTTCTTCTCTGAATTGGCTGAACAGATTGAGGCGAAACTTTACACGTATGACCGTCTGTCCATGAGGAATAAAATGTTCACACATATGATGTGATAGGTCACATGCTTTGGCAGCCATTTTGGATTCACCCTAAAACTCATAAAAATACACCACTCAAAACAAGTTCTGGCAAGGGTCTGCAATCTCTGATTGCTCTTTTTCATGTTCCGTTTGTTTTTCTTATGATATGGATTATGATATGTTGTGATCAATAAAATTTCTTTCAAAAATGACAAATTATATGTGCACCGAAGGTGGGCCGAGAAAGGTACTCCTGCCCATCCGGGGAGAGGAGGGGTGGCTGCTGGTGTACCAAATTCAATCGTTGGTGCTGTAAGGCTAAATTAACCCAGCACTTATGTTTCTTTACATGTGAAGGTTGCCCAAGATGGGACATGGTAATTTTTCTTAAACAATCGCTGTTATTGGAAGAAATTTCAATGCATTAAACTTGTGAACTTAAGAACCATCCTGAAGTCCAATACTTTAAAATGTATTCAAATTTCATTAAGTGTAAAAGACAAATGAATACCGAGTCTCATCATGGACATCCTTCCCCCAAAGCTTTTCTTACCCCAGCCTGTTTGTTCTCCTCCAGTGGTCATGTTCTTTCCACAGCAATGTGTTTAACTGTTTGTCGAACTTAAGAATGTCCTTGAAAGATTTGGTGATAAGAAAAACATTTGTGTGCAAACCTGAGATTGTTGCACACACTGTAGCAGCTCATGTGAATGAAAGACAAACAGCAATGCCGAGATAGTCCATAATATCGAGTTTAGAGTGTTAAATAAACCTTGCATGACACTGCAGTCCTTTCACATTAGGAAAGAGCAGTATGAGCCCCGCGAGTAGAGAACGGAACGGGAAGGAAAAACACCGAGTGGCCAGTGGGGTCGTAAATAATGGAGGAGCCATGCACACAATGTGTAATGATCTTTCCTTTACTCTGAACTGCAAGGACAACAGGACCTCGAATGCACCAATACTCTAGCGTTCTGTGCTGTGGCTGATGATTTCTTACTCTGAGCAAAAGTAACAGCAAAGCATCTAGTAGCCTATGGGATCATCCTGAAGTTTCACTACGAGAGTGGCGCTGGAGGTGATGTGCAAGGAAGAAATGATAGAGCTCAACCCCTGTCAAACAATATATAGGGTTCAGCGGAATTCAGATACTGCTCTTAGCCTGATAATTGGCATATTGCCTCATCAAAAACAGTTCTTGCTTTTCACAGAAACCTGAAACATTAGAAGGGCACTCGGTAAAACGCATACCTCTGCCACGTAATGCCTGATCCACGAGAACATATCGGCCCAATACATTTTTGAAATATCATGCTACATATCGTTTTTGGCCCTATCTCTCAATGGTGAAGAATGAGTTAAGAAATTAAATAATTCTCGCATCCAGATCCAGATTGGTATCTTCAACAAAATTGAATCAATTCGTCCTTGTCATACGCCCAACGTGTCCACCAAGTTTCATTCAAATCCGTCCACAACTTTTTTGAGATATCGTGCTGTGTAACATTTTGGCCCGATCTCTCAATGATGAAGAATCACTTAAAAAATTCAAGTGGTGGAATCCGGATCCAGATCTTCTAATCAGTTCTCCTAGTCACACACCCAACGTGTCCACCAAGTTTCATCCGGATCCGTCAACAACCTTCTGAGATAACCTGCACACAGACAGACAGACAGACAGACAGACAGACAGAGAGGCGTGAAAACATAACCCCCTTCACACCTTTGGTGGTGAAGGTAATGAGGCACTATCTATTATTATTACAGAATAATTTGATTTTTTTATTTCTGTTCTCCAATTTGTATTGCGTCCTGCATGAAGTGCACGAAACACACAGCTGTGCCCTTGAAAAATATGCCTGCAGTAGATTGCTCATAGATTAAATCTTTTCCCAGTACTCTCCTGAGACTCCCATTTGGCAACTTACTGTTCACACTGCCTTTGGCCTTTTCACCTGCAGGATTTGGCGTCAGCATATGTGATCGGTTTATGTGTATTTTTCAGCAGTGAAGATAAGCCTGCTCAGTATCCCGAATATCCATCCACATTAGATGGCATGATCTCCACATGTGCAGGATCTTTCAGATTTTTTTTATGCTTCAGTGTCTATGTGCCATTGTTGTTTTCGGCTCAGCAGTAGTTGCTCAAACTTTTGCTTCAGTACTTACTCGTAGACATCGCGTGTTTACTTCTCAATGTGAAGCATAATTATTACTCCTGCAGATTTGGGTTATTTTTTTCTTCCACAACCTCCTTCAAAACATTTTTGACATTCTCCCCTCCCTTTCTCTAAATCTCGTTTTACATTTTTACTCCCCTAATCCTTTACCCTACTACTCCCACCTTTATTTCTTCCTGCATTCCATTTCTAAATTATATTTTTTCAATTTACTCCCCCCACTCCTTCCTTCCTTCTTTGTAATAAGTAACGATAATAAATATATGGCCATCGTTTGTTATTTGACCGTCCAGCTGTCTGTATTGTCATGAGCACCTTCAATAGGGCCATTTACCGTATTGTCATGGCCACTTTGTCATGAATCAGCTGCAAGAACAGCCAAGTGGAATTGCTTCATTACCCTGTGCACGTGAACCGAAAAGCAGGGTTAAGCAATTGGTTCATGTCCGACTGTGTACAAACGTCGGTTTATGATCAAGGAACAATTTCTTTAAATCGATGTTATATTTTGAACACGACTCGGAAAACAAAGCTACCGATTCATAGAACTTTGTGTCTGAATTTATCCCAATTGCGCATGCTTAGAGAGGACTGAGATAATGTTTTTTACTCTGTCTGCCTGCCTGGCAGTCAAAATTGAAAATCATTCCAAATAGGAAACTTACTGGTTTTAAGGACGTTATAAAGGATACAAACAACAGGCACAAATGACTAATGTAGCGTGTGAGATAGAGTGGTGCAATCAACACTGCGTCCCGGCAGTAAAACGGCGGTAAATTCAGAGTTAATTTATTTAGACGACTTTTACAATCTATATTTTATTTAAATTGAATTGAATACTTGAACACTGTAGAATACAAATTGCCTTCTTTGCACTTCCAAGAACCTCCAGTTTTGCAGTACTTGGACGTGTTAAACAGGGTGACGTATAAGACTGTTTCAATCGCGCTAAACTTCCGGAATATTTCTATCAATCTTTAACATCATTATTTTATTTAAATTGAATTATGCACTTAAACACTGCGTGGGGTATCCTGTTCTATATAAAAAAAATCTCGTTGTGATTGTGACTGTAATTACCAAATAGATCATCAGCACTTTTGCAGGAGTCAAGGACAACCAGACACCCAAATTGGATAACATCAACTTTCCAATTTATTAACTTGATATTTTACAATATTATCAACGGGAATGCATAGAATGTGTCCGAAATTGTAGCAAGCAAACAGGATTGAATACCACTTCAAAAGTTACAAATTTCAAACTTAGCAAGTAAACAAATTAAACAAGATGTTTCAAACGGACCTTGTTATTTCTTTAACGTAAACAACAATTTAAAGCCCGTCAACTCGAGCAGGTAGCGTGTACGTTAGTTCTCCAATTGTGTTTTAGTGTGCATGCGTGGGTTGCAACCATGGTTTATGTTTCCAAAGCTTGGCGTAACTTTACACATTAATTTATTTAATCCTCACATGAACGAGCATAGACACGGACACAGAACACATACTGTATTGGGGAAAAAAAGTCACCCAAAATACCTGTCGTAAAAGTCTTCCTTTCACGACAGGTATTTTAAAAGATACATTTTCGGAACAAGGAAAATAAACCAAGTGACATTGTGCTTGAGTGTCCACTCTGAGTCGAGGAGGTCAGCAGTTCAAACCCCAGCTGAGAATACTACACAATTTAAAAATGGCACATGCTGCTTACTTGCTTGATGCTTAGCATTTAAAAAGAATAGAGCATGGACAAACCCTGTGGTTTGGCATCTCATTGATGGGGGGGGGGGGGGGGAGGTGGATATTTCTCAATTGCCCTGCTAACCGCAGAGAGAAAAGCGACATCACAAGATGATGTCACCGTTATTTACAGTGCTCCAAGGCAACTAGCTGTTTGTTTGATGTATATAAAAGTCAAGTGTTGTCCAATGTTAGAGATCTTTGTGGGCAGCATGAGAAGTAAAAGCAGATCGGAAATAAAATACCTTAAATTATAATTTATCCACTGTGATTAAAAGAGAAGCTGGCATTTTGTGTTGTACCCTTCATCAGAGCAAAAAAGAAGTGGATCATTCTATTCGCAATGTCTCTAAATGCATGTGTGTGCATCATTTGTGTGACAGCTCTTAAATGAGCCTTAGACCCTGTACAGTAAGTAATAACCAGAGTTGGTGTCAAAGCCACCCAATGCTCGCCTGTTTATACATTTATCGTTTTTAAAAGACTCGTCTAATAATTAATATTTTTTATAAAGCATTGCAGTGAAGTCTGATCCAAATAATTTTAAAGCAATATATGTTTTTGTATATTGTAATCAGTAATAAGAGCGCAGGTGAGCACAATATATGCCCGAACAAGAAGGTAGATACAGAATTGTGCTACTACGTGGAAAACAGCATCCTGGTTGCCATGGCAACCACTTTAGATGACTAACGTATGTCGCGACACACCGTCTCCACAGTCTGTACCTATATACCAGATATGAAACGTGAAAGTTGAAAACTTTGGAAGTTAGCATGTGGACAGGAACGGATGGAAAAGAGCATCCTGGTTGCCATGGTAACGACTTTAGATTACAAACGTATGTCGCAACACACTGTCTCCACAGTCTATACCTATGTACCAAATATGAAACATGAAAGTTTAAAACTTTGGGAATTAGAGTGCGGACAGGAACGGACGGACGGACAGCCAGACAGACAGGACGACACATAATACGCCCCGATATATATATATATATATATATATATATATATATATATATATATATATATATATATATATATATATATATATATATATATATATATATCGGGCGTAAAAAAAATAGTGTGGTAGATAAAAACATTAGAAAGGAAAAAAATAACTTGCACCAAAAAATTTAATATTTTCACGCTCACGCTCACGCTCACGCTCACGCCGGGAGTATCGCTATAGCTCTCTGTTCTTCGAACAGGCGAGCTAATAAACCAGAAGGGCATTCTTGATGTCACGATGTCACCAGATATTCCTCTTCCCACATTATTACATCATTATAATACTTGCACCAAGTTTGACATAAATCCTTGAACCCTGATTCAAAATATTAAATAATTCTGGCTCCCAGACCATGCATCTGTTCAGGTTGAAATTTAAAAAACACATTCTCCATGACTACTAGATCATAAATGTGAAGTTTCACTTGAATTTATGAAGCAGTTGAAGAGAAATATTTTTTTAAAGATTTTCGTTCAATCCAATATGGCTTCCAGACCATGTGACCTATTAAATATTCGTGAACACCCTGGTATCCCCAAGGCTTTGGGAATATTTGGATGGAGTTTCCCCTCGATCTGTTAAGCAATTCTGGAAATGATTTTTGAAGGTTAATTCTTCAAAAAAATCAGAGCTGCCAAACCATGTGACCTATGACGTCATAGGTGGTGAAATTTTTGGTCCTCATGGTGGATACCTGGAACGTTTTGCCTCGATCTGTTCAGCCATTTCAGAGAATAAGATTTTTGAAGGTTTTTATGTAAAAAAAAAAATATGGCTGCCAAACCACGTGACCGACAACATCATCAATTTTTTTTTTTTTGTTATTATGCCCCAGATACAATTTAGCCCAAGATGACCCTCAAAATTTTTCACACTGATCGGATAAAGCGTTTGACATATGAAAGTATGACGTCATAATGAAGCCACCTATAATATATAAAAAAAAAAAATCACACTTGTTTCCTATGGGGAGTATTTGACATGTGCCAAGTTTAATTTTTTTCCATGGAGCAGTTTTGGAGATCGAGGTGTTTCCTTCATTCCAATATGTCTGCCACACCACATGACCTATGACATCACAATTATCATTAAAGGGTCACACCTATGGTGAAAATTTCGTGCCAATCGGATAAGCGGTTGCCGAGAAAATTATAATAGCAGACGGAAACACAGGGAAATCAAACACAGGTGGAGGCCATTCAGCCCATCATGCCTGTCACATCAACACCACACTAATATATCAACACATCAAAATAAGGAAATGCAAAATGCTTTTTTTTTTAATTAAGCATTTTTTGGGGAGGGGGGCGGCGGTTTGTCGGTTTTTGTATTTTTCATTTTTTTTTTTTCTTCCAGAATAGGGGTCATGGGCTTGGGCATCAACCACACGGAACCACTTGACGAGACCCCCAACAACAGCCCTCCGTACAGAATCACCCATCAATGCTCAAACTACGTAAAAGTCCTGCCAACATCCCCATAACCCTCTATCTCCATATCTTCCAGGTACCTATCTAATTCCAATTTAAACCTATATACTGTTTCTGCTGCCACTACCTTTCCAGGGAGACCATTCCATGCATTAACTACTCTCTGAGTGAAAGTCCCCTGCCTTATTACCGTCTTAACTCTACTCTTCTTTACTCTCAAGCTATGGCCCCTGGTTCGATCACTGCCTACTCTGTTGAATAATTAATCTGCACTTATTATCTATACCTTTCATTATCTGAAACATCTCTATCATATCTCCTCGTAACCGCCTCCTTTCTAGTGTATAAAGCCCTGTCTCCTTCAACCGCTTCTCATAGATGAGTCGAGCTAGGCCCAGAATCAATCTAGTAGCCCTACGCTGAATCCTCTCTATGGCATCGATGTTCTTCCGGAACTGTGGTGACCAAAACTGCACACAATATTCTAGATGTGGACCTCACTAAATTCCTGTACAATGTTAACACCACCTCTTTTGATTTATAATTAAATTGATCTCCCTCCTGATACAACCTAAAACCCTATTTACTTTAAGGCCCTGTCACACCTTGAGGATTTAACCAGCGTATGCCTGACGTATGCAAAATTGGCTAAAACGCTGGCACACGTTGAATACGTTACAGGTAAGTTTGTATACGTTAAGAGCACGCTGGCATACGTCTTTGTATGCCGAGGTGTTAGACAAATTTTCCATGCTTGAAATTTTTCGACGTATGCCAGCGTATGACTCTCACGTTCCGCATAATGCTGGCCATAAGTTGTAGGCACATTACGCGATCGTTGACACACGTTACTTGTAAGTTCCTCATAAGTCGAAACACGTCGAGGTAATGTTTAGCGTACCCGAAACTTATTTCTAACCTATGAGTAACGTGTTGTAGGCACGTTACACGATCGTTGACACACGTTACTTGTACGTTACTCATGTCAAAAAACGTCAAGGTAATGGTTAGCATCAGTGTTCCAGACTCCCTGGTTTTTTGAGGGGTTTTTTATTATTCGGTATGACGGTGATGTTGACACTTTGATTTCTGGTGCGGTTATAATATAATATAATTAATAGGCTGCCGCTCAACGATTTAAATCATAACCGCACTAGAAATCAAAGTGTCAACATCACCGTCATACCGAAGAAAAAAAAAAAACGGGGAAAAAAAAAAAAAAACCAAAAAAAACATCTGGAACACTGACGCTAACCATTACCTCGACGCGTTTCGACTTATGAGTAACGTACAAGTAACATGTGTCGACGTGTGTCAACGATCGCTTAACGTGCCGACAACTTATGCCACCGTATGCGGAACGTGTGTCATACGTCGAGAAATTTTCAACATGCTGAAAATTTCTCGATGTATTCAGCATATGACGACGTATGCCAGCGTGCTCTTAACGTATACAAAACTTACCCATAACGTATTCGACGTATGCCAGCTTGGTTCGGCAAATTTTTCATACGTCGGCATATGCTGGCTAAAACGTCAAGGTATGACAGCAGCTTCACACTTCGATGTCTAGTGCGGTTATAGCCTACGCTATGTGATCGTCGACAATACGCTGTCGCGCGCTATGCATAAGTTAGACTATCGTTGGGCATAGGTTGCGAACGCCGACAACACGCTCAGCATTCGTTGGTATGTTATCTATATGTGATTAAACCGTTCTGTGTACGTTACTAATACGTTATGCATACGTCCAACACGTTATTATATGCCCAAAACTTAAAAAAAAAAAAAACAATAGTTCAGCGTACGCCAGCGTTGTACATACATTTTGAGACCTTGCCATACGCTGGCTAAAACATCAAGGTGTGACAGCCCCTTTACCTATAGCTGCCTGGCCCTGTGCTGCCTGCTTACCTCCCATATCCATTACCACCCCCAGATCCTTCTCTTGTGTGACACGCTCCAAAATTACCCTTTACATCCTGTAATCTCTATTTTCATTGTTCTTTCCCATCCCCAACACCTTACACTTGCTCAGGTTGAATTCCATCTGACAGTCTTTTGCCCAATCTATACAAGTATCAATATTTTCCTGTATCTGATCACCACCCCCTCTGCTTTCCACCTCACCTCCCAACTTTGTGTCATCTGCAAATTTGGAAAGCTTACTCTTTACCCCATTATCCAAATCGTTGATGTAAATATTGAATAGTCATGGTCCGAGTACTGATCCCTGAGGTACCCCGCTACTTACACCATCCCAGCAAGACATCCTCCGACTCACAGCCACTCCTTGCTTCCGATCACTAAGCCAGTTTGCAATCCAATTAGCTACCTGACCAACCACTCCACAAGCCCTCACTTTGGCTAACAACCTCCGATGTGGTACCTTAACAAATGCCTTCTTAAAGTCTGGATATACTATGTCCACTGCCTTTTCATCATCCACTGCTTCATAGAACTCTAAAATATTTGTTAGACAGGAACTACCTTTGGTAAACCCATGCTGACTACATTTAATTAGTTTGTATTGATTTAAATGGTTCTTCATCCGGTCCCTAATTAATGTCTCCAACACCTTCCCCACAACTGAAATCAAACTAACAGGTCTATAGTTTCTCTGGATCCTTTCTTAAATAATGGTGTTACATGATGGATGGACAACCCCACAACATAATGCCTCCTGGCGACTTTGTCAGCAGAGGCATGAAAACATGTCCCACAGTTCCAGGAAAAACAATGTTGGAATCGGGCATAATAGCAAAATCAACTTTATCATCTCAGTTCAGGTGCAAGTTTCAAACCCACACACGTGACAGGTGGGATGACGATTAATTAATTGCAGAGCATGTCATATATTCCAGCGGATGTGATCAAAACTAAGTGAATTGTTAAAATTGTGATAAAAGCACCAAATTTGGCCCACTGGTACAATTCAGCATCGGCTTTCACATGACATTGACACCCATTGCAGATCTTGCCCCTCAGTACCGATCTCAGTAATTTCAAAATGGCCACCAAATGAACATTTTAATGTCATATCCTGGGTTTAAAGCCAAGATATAATGTTGATTGCTAAACCGTCATTTTCAGGGGCAAGGAATTTCATGGTGATAGTCTGGGTTCATTCTTAGGCACCTATCAGTCCAATTCAGATGTCACTACTGTTGTAATGAAGTTCACTGGTTGGACAAATGAGCAATCTGTGAAGTACCCTCATTTCAAATTCTGGTTCACTTCCCTTTGAGCCTGAAATTACCTCCAAGGAATTTGTCTGATCACGACGAGAGGGAAACCTTCAGCCTAATGTTCAAACAGTTGGCCAATTAGTTCCATGGGTGTTTGCTTTTGACCAGTACAACTATGCAAGATTGCTTCCCATCCATATGAAATAAATTTTATTTGTTCACGAAAAATGGAAAATTGCACTTTCAAACAAAGCTCACAAACTTATGATGAAATAGGATATTGTACAATTCATTTACCTTCATTACCGAAGGTGGAAGGAGGTTATGTTTTCACCCGTGTCTGTCTGTCTGTCTTTGTTACTTGTGAAAATCGAAGATTTTTCAAGTATATTGGTTGGTTGCGTGTTATTTATTCTGTTTGTCTGTCAACCGCCTAGAGGTCACAATTTTAAACCGATCTTCACTCAACTTCATCACATGGTAGAGTTCGTCGTAAGCAAAAAGCCTATTGTTTTTGAGGTCAAAAGGTCAACAACATAGGCCAAAGGTCAACAAATTTGTTAATTTTCTAAAATCCTCAATTTTCGTCCAATTGACGAGAAAACTGAACAAGATTTATATTTCAGGTCACTGAATTCAACCACCAATTATCATTTAGGTCATCATGGGCCAAAAGGTCAACATCAGCCAGATTTCTAAAATTGTCAATTTTCACCTGATTGACTTGAAATTTGAAGAGGAGTTGCATATTTAGTCATTCAATTCAACTACCAATTATTTTTGGGTCAACAGAGGAAAAAGGTCAACATAGACCAAAGGTCAACAACTTAGGTTAGATTTCTAAAATGCTCTATTTTCATCCAATTTTCTTGAAATTTGAAGAGGATTTATATTTCAGGTCACTGAATTCAACCACCTATTATTTGAGGTCAACATAGACCAAAAGGTCAACATAGCCCAAAGGTGAGCAGCTTAGGTGGAATCTATAAAATCCTCAATTTTCATCCCATTGACTTGAAATTTGAAGTGGATTTGCATATCAGGTCAATGAATTCATCGAACAAGTATTTTTGAGGTCAACATAGGCAAAAAGTCAACGTAGTTATTTCTAAAATAGTCAATTTTCATTCATTTGACTTGATATTTGAAGAGGATTTGTGTATTTTGTCATTGAATTCAACCACCAATTGATTTTTTAGGTCAAATTTGTTTTATGAATTTCGCAAGTATCATGCTATGCATGGCATCTTCCTTGTTTGTTTGTCTGTCTGTGTGCAGGATATCTCAAAAAGTTGCAGGCAGATTTGGATGAAATTTGGTTGGCATGTTAGAGGTGTGACAAGGACGGACCGATTCGATTTTGGTGAAGATCCGAATCCAGATCCGATAATTTTGAAAGTGATTCTTCACCATTGAGAGATCGGGCTAAAATGATGTATAGCACGATATCCCAAAAAGTTGTGGACGGATTCGGACGAAACCTGGTGGACACGTTGAGTATGTGACAAGGACGAATTGATTCAATTTTGGTGAAGATCCAGATCCGAATCCAGATCCGGGTCTGATCATTTTTTATATTTTCAAAGTGATTCGTTACTTTTGAGAGATTGGGCCGAAAACGACATACAGTATAGCATGATATTTCAAAAATTTTATTGGTCCTGATATGTTCTGCTGGATCAGGCAGTGTGGAGGTACAGTCGTGGCCAGAAGTATTGACACCCTTGTACTTTTTTCAAATAATGCACCATTTCTTCCAGAAAATTGTTGAGAATAAAAAAAATCTTTTGATATACACACATGTATTTCTTTGGTTTGCACTGAAACAAAACAAAAACAAAGCTGGAGAAACCACTAGATCTGAGCTTATTCCACCCAGAAATCCTAAAATGGCCTGGACAATATTATTGGCACCTTTTAGAAGTTGTTAGAAATAATTAGATTTCAAGCAGGTGATTCTCCTTTACTTTGGAATTGAACTCACCTGTGGTGAGTTGCAGGTGCCTGCAAGATAAAAAAAAAAAAAATCACTCATTCAACCAGTTTGAAGAGAGAAAAGGAGTCATTCTACTGTTTTGTGTCACTGTGTGTACCACAATGAGCATGGAGAAAAGAAAGAAAACCAGAGACTTGTCTGAGGAGGTCAGACACAAGATGGTAGCTAAGCATGGACAATTTCAAGCCTACAAGTCCATCTCCAGAGACCTTGATGTTCCTGTGTCCACCGTACGCAATGTTATCAGGAAGTTTAAGGCCCATGGCACTCTAACCAACCTCCCTGGATGTGACAGCAAGAGAAAACTTGATTGAAGATTGCAGCGAAGGATTTTTCGAATGGTGGAGAAAGCACCTCGATCAACTGCCAAACAGATTCAAGTTGATCTTCAGACACAAGGTATGACAGTTTCAACTCGCACCATCCGTCGACAACTCAATGAAAGGGGGTTCTATGGTAAAAGACCCAAGAGGATCCCACTGCTGAGAGAGAGACATAAGAATTTTGAGACATAAGAATGGATTTTGCCAAAACACACCTGAAAAAGGAAAATCGTTCTGGGAGAATGTTCTGCGGACAGACGAGACTAAATTAGAGCTTTTTGGTAAAGCACATCATCTCTATGTTTACAGAAAACAAAATGAAGCCTTCAAAGAAAAGAACACCTTCCGTACAGTCAAACATGGAGGAGGCTCAGTGATGTTTTGGGGTTGCTGTGCTGCCATTGGTACTGGATCCCTTGAATGTGCATGGCATCATGAAATCAAGAGAATACCAAGACATTTTGGAGCACAATGTTCAACCCAGTGTTTGGAAGCTGGGTCTCCGTCGAAAGTCAAGGATCTTGCAGCAGGACAATGACCACAAACACACCTCAAAAAGCACCCAGAAATGGTTCAAGACAAAATGCTGGATGGTTCTGAAGTGGCCAACAATGAGTCCAGATCTAATTCCCATTGAACACCTGTGGGGAGATCTGAAAACAGCAGTTGGGAGAAGGCACCCTTCAAATTTGGGAGAATTGTAGCAGTTTGCACAAGAGTTTATTTTTCTTCAACCTTTCCTAACCCTCATCTTATGTAATCTTTATCAAAAAATAAAAAATAAATAAAAACCGGTCCTTAAAATGTTACAACTTCCTCTTTCAAACATGTGTTTCTTTGTATTGTATCATATTTCACGACTCTTGTTCTTCTTTAAAAGACTTCTCAATTCGACCTTTCCTTCATCCCAAGTCGAAAAAGTCCCACTTGTTACAACGTTTCTTTTCTCCATTCTCTTCATTCTCCTTTATTGCATGCCTCACGGAATGTCTTTAATCGCATCTCTGACTTAAAAAAAATTTAAAATCCCAGTTTGCAATGCATGTTCGTGTTCCATCAATCTTCCTTTTTTTTTTCCAACTTCAGTGCCAATTCACTCCACATCCCTATATCTCCCTCCTCCTAACTCCTCACCTGTTATACCCTCCCCTTACCCCTGCCATCTTGCCCCTCATCCTACCTCCACTCTTAGCCCCTCTTCACCGTTTTCTGCTTTAGTATCAGCTCTTCCTATGCCTGGTGTTGGCTTAATGGTTAGGGTAGCGGGCTTGGGATCCTAGGGTCCCGAGTTCAAATCCCACTCAGCTGTTGAATTAATACCAGGTGGGGTTAACTCAAGGTCGGCAAAATGAGTGCCAGCATGCTGGTATACTGTGTTGGAGTGGCGACCCGTCCAGGATTGTGCCCAATAGCCAATGAGACTGCTTAGGCAGCACCAACGCACTGGACAGAGTATGGTCCCAATGGATGGATCAGCTCCTCCTCTGGTGTCCCAAACTGTGTGGTGTTCTAACATATGTGGGCTCCATTCTAACCTAACAGATATCTCACTCTCTAAATCAGTACATTCCACATTTCAAACTTTCTCTTTCTTTCCTCTCACACCTCCCCTTCCTCCCAAAACCTCAAATATTGTACCACTCTTCATCGTACCACTACCAAGTCTCGTTCTTCCCCTCTCCCAACCTCTCCCATTGCTCTCCTGCCCCTTGGCCATGTCTGCTCTCATCCTCTCCCCTCCCTCTCAAAGCAACCTTCACACTCTTTCGCCCTCCAATCTTCCCCCTCACTCCCCATTCTCAACGAACCCCCCCACAACCCAGAAAGCTACCTCGTTCCCCAACCCACTCTCTTCCATCTCATCCTTACACCTCCTCCAATCTTCAACTCCCCTCTAACCCCTCTCTTATTACTCCCCACCATGCCTCATCCCATCACCACCAAGCCTTCTCTCCTCTTCATCCGGCACGCTCCCCTATCTCTTCTGTAATCCACCTCACTCTGTCAACATCTCTCCCTACCCACCCCCCTTCCTCCCTCGTCCTACCCCCCACCCCCCCTCCATTGCACACAAATCCTCCTCCCCTCTGTCTTCCTAAATAGTGTGGACTTCAAACATCCAAGGCCTTGACTGAAACCTGACAGATCTTTCCATACAGGTCGCCATTGACAAACCAGACAATCTGTTGAACAGAAACTTTCCTTCTTCAAGACGTCTCTGACTCCAAGTATCTCTCACTGGTTACTCTCTACTCTGATATGACAGACCTGAGCCTCATCCTTGCAGCAAAGTTGCTCTCTTCATCAAAGACTATTCCTCACTCTCCATGCACTGCCCTCTCTCCCCCCACACCCCCAGGAACACCTCCAGCTACAGCTTCCCTCCACTCCCACATCATGTTTATAATGTGTGTTGTTCCATCCACCAAACAGTGATGACTCCATTTACACCTCACTATCCAAAAACATGGACGATCTTCTATCCTTTCATCTGAACTCTCTCTTCCTCATATGTGGTGATTTCAACTGTCATCATGCCAGTTGGCCGGGTGTGAGTACCTGTCTCACCTGCCGTGGCTCTTCAGCAAAATACCTCTGTGGCTCATTGGGACTGACGCAATCTGTCAAATTCCTGAAAAGGATCTCAACCAATGACACTCCATCTCTTCTGGATCTGATTTTGACCAATTTCCCTGAAAATATCTGCTGTTCTTCCTCCGCTCCAAATCGGTTCATCTGACAACATGCTTGTCAAAGTAGAAATTTCTCTGGCTGTTATTGGAGAACCATTTCAGTGCCGTGGTGTCCAGCATCTCACTCATGTTGACTGGCAAGGATTTCAAGCAGCCATCAAACTTATAGACTGGTCTCCCATCTCTATTCTTTCTGAACATCAACTCATCCTGGGAATATTTTCATAGAAGCTTGCTCTCTCTCATGCACAGATTTATCCCATCTCATCTTCAGTGGTCCTACCCTTACTCCAACCCATGGTCCACTGAAGCTTGTAGTGAGGCAGTTGACCTGAAACAACTTGCATCCACCTCATGGAAGGCAAATCCAACTGAAGGCAATCTGAGTTCCTTCCACAAAGCTTTGAACAAGTGTGTGTCTACCCTCAGGAGAGCCAGGAAACATCTTTCTAATCTCAAATATAAACTCTTGAGATCTGTTTCCCTCCAAATCCTGATAGTGTCTACTTAATTCTGTTTCTGGTGAATGTTCCCCTTCAATCCCCTCATTAACCTCAAAAGGCCGCACAGCTGACACTGCACGTGAAAAGGCTGAATGCCAAAAATCCGTGTTTGCATCTAAATCTTGTGTCCCAAACCCATCGCTTTCTGTACCCAACTTACCCAGTCGCATCCAGCTGTCCCTGGACTCTGGGTCCTTTTCTCCTGACAAGGTGGAGAGCTTGCTCTCAAAGCGAGACTCAGATTCTACAATCGGTCCAGACGGCATCAGCCCACGATTCCTAAAAACCTGCTCCTCTGCTCTTGCTCACCCTCTCTCTGTTCTATTCACCCTCTCATTTGCTCAAGGTCATCTGCCATCTGCTTGGAAAACAGCAAACATCACCGTTCTGCATAAAAAGGTGCAAAAACAGATCCAGATGCAGAACTGCAACGACAGACCAACCAGCCTTCTCCCAATCATCAGCAAGGTTATGGAATCCATAATCGCTTCAGACATTAAATCCTTCCTCATCTCCAATGGAATGATTTCTGACAATCAATTTGGATTTAGACCAGGTCACTCTCCCCCGCACTTGCTGCTCCTGCTTTCCAAACAATGGATGGCGTCCTCAATGTCAGACAGGAGATAAGAGCTATCTCCCAAGACATATCACGGGCTTTCGATATGGCTTTGCACCCCACCTGATCAACAAACTCTCTTCCTATGGTACCCAAGGACATCTCCACTCATGGCTCGCAGACCTCCTCTCCTGTCAAAGTCAACATGTGGCCCTTAATCGAGTTCTCATCCCATCTTCCTGTCCAGGCTGGAGATCCTCAAGGCAGTGTTCTGCGCCCATTGCTTTTTCTCGTTTTCATCAATGATCTCTCAGACTCTGGAAAATCTTATTTATCTCTTTGCTGATGACTTCACCCTCTGCCATACCATCTGTCATCCCTCAGACGGGCAAGCAGCAGCCTCTTCACTCTCTGCAGATCTGAATGAAATGACAAGCTTGTCCAACACATGGAACTTGTTTTTCAATCCTGACAAATCTCACACTCTCACGATGTCTCTCTGAAAGGACCATCTGAACCCCCCCCCCCCCAAACTCCCCCATCTACTTTCTCAACATTCCTCTTGAAGAAGTTCTTTCATTCAAGCTTCTGGTCTTCACTACCTGCCATGATTTTTCCTGGGAAAGCCACATCTCCAAGCTGGCCTCCAAAGCCAGTCGCCTACTGGGCATTCTCCATCATCCAAAGTCCTACCTTGGCACACCTGAGCTTCTGACCATGTACAAAGGTTTCATCCACAGCCTGATAGAGTACTGCTCTACCCTCTGAGCTGGTGCTCCCACCTCTCACCTTTCTCGGCTTCACCCTGTGGAAACCAAGGCATTTAAGGTAATTGGTATCTCCCGCGATGAGGCTGAGTCTTTGGGCCTCTCACTCTCTCACCACAGGCAGGTCAGTGGTCTTTCTGTCTTCTACCATCTCCTCTCGGGCCTTGCCCCGACTGCTCTGTCTGCTATCTATCCCACCCATATATCCGCAGGGTGCTCAAGGTCCGCCATCAACCCCCTCCGGGTAAAACTTCCAAAATCAAGAATCACTGCTCACCTTCATTCTTCTTCTTTCCCGCCTTGGGAACAAACCCCCACCCTCTCTTCAATCCCACTTTTCCCTCCAAGTCTTCAAAACAGCTGTTCCCCACCATCTCTTGTCTTCCCCCATCCAACATAATGATCTTTTCTACCCCCACTAATCCACCCCAAACCCACCCCTTCAAGTTCCCTGCTTTCCTTCCTGAAAGTCCCTGTAGTGTCCATCTTGTTAACCACGTGTACCCCGCCCAATCCCGCTTCCTTCCACAGTTTTCCTCATGTGGCTATTCCCCTCTATTTTCTGCTGCCCTCTCCCATCACTCCTGTCTCCTATTCCCCTTGTTATAATTCTGTGTGTTTGCTCTTACACGAGTCTTGACATTGTATATAAAAAAAAGAAAAAGAAAAGGAAGAGTGGGCCAAACCGACAGTAGAGAGGTTTTGGAAGCTTTTCCATGGCTATAGGAAGCGCTTGACTGCAGATTTTTTTTTGGCCAAAGGCTGTGCTACCAAATATTAAGTCTCGGGTTTCAATAATTTTGTCAATGCTATTTGTTTTTATTTTTTGATTTAAAAGGATATATTAAGTTCTGAATCAAAAACAAAGATTCTCTAATATTAACAGTGAAATAAAGAATTGTGGAGACCAAATACTTTTGTCAATTTCAACTTATTTTTAAAGAAAATTATGAGTTTATTTGAAGAAAGTGCAAGCGTGCCAATATTTTGGCCACGACTGTGTGTGTGTATATATATATATATATATATATATATATATATATATATATATATATATATATATATATATATATATATATATATATATATATATATATATATATATATCACTTATTAATGCATCATAGATAAATAACATCATACAATAATAAATAATATTTAGTGTGAAAAGATGTCACAAGGACAATGGAGTTCAACAAGTGCTCGTGAGTACCTTCCAACGGAGGGTAAGACTAAAGCGAGAAGTGAAGGGACAAATTGAAGAAGACCGTATGTGTTTATTTTTTTCTGAATATTACTTTGTTAACATGTATTCGGGTCCCACATAAATGACCAAATGACTTTTTCCCCCATTATTGATGCAGCGTTGCTGGGACTGGGATTAGTGATTTCAAATCAGGGAGTTAAATCAGGTATAAAAAGAATCTTACTCATGACATCTTAGAAAGGATGTAATTGCACGTTTTCAACACCAGATTTGCTGAGTTTTTCGTGCTGTGTATTTCTCCATCCCCCTTCTCTTTTCCCTCGTCCTGTTCCTCCTCCATCTCATTATTTATTTTGAAATAAAAAAAAACAGAAGGGCACAAAGGGCTTGCTCACAGCTTGCTCGAGAAGACAGGAATGTTGTTATGCTCCGAAGATTCCTTCCCTTCTCCCTCTGCCCATCAGTTTGTATCTTGTTTAATCAAGCTGCCAGTTTAATCCCACTGTGCAAGCGAGAAAAGGTCAATTCTCACACAATTATTATAGCTCATCCATCGTTCACTGCTTCACTTGCCATCAGCATGTACAGTTTTGCTTTATTTGTACAAAAAGAAAATTATTATCTAACATTCTGAGCTTTTGATCGACTTGTATAATTAGTTATTTTCGAATAAATCGTATTATCCAACACTTTTATGTTTTAAATATCATCTGCTTGGGAAGTCAGGCTCAAACGAGCAACGAGTCCATCTTTGTGGCAGCTCCCTTGAGGCTTGCTCTGGGATTTCTGCTGCTCAAGCAATGTGACCTGTGACCTCTCACTGCTCTTTCACAGGCCCAATAGACAAACCATGTCAGGGCCGGCTCGGCTCATTTTTACTCAATCGTTACCTGCGGCCCGTTATGCATTGCATCGAGCATGCCATGGTGGAAATATCCTTTACATTTTTCCTCAATAAATTAAACAGCAAAATGCAAACAATAAAGAGATGCTTTATTAATCACAACAGGGAGAATATGAAGTTATATCAGGTGTGGTCAAACATCAAAGGATTTTTTTTCCGTTTCTGTGCAAACATACCCGAAGACATGTGTTTTCCAGAAGGTGCCGAAGCAGCTTCTTGGCCAATATTCAAACAAACATCTGCATCTTGCAACAAGAACATTGGTAGAACTCCTTCCAAGTGAAACCTTTCATGGCATATCTTAACAAACAGACAAAAACCAATCACTCTCTCCTTTTACTGTTCCTTTCCTACTCACTTGGATAAAACCTCGATTTCCAATTACTTTTGATCCACAAACCTTCACCAATGTTGCAAAGGTAATGTTTGTTTTGGAACTGATAAGTGTGACACCTCCCCACTGTAATGTATCTAAAAGCATCCCACTGTGCCCCGCTAATTAAGCCGCTAAATTGTACCCTTCTTAATGTGTATTGCTTTAAATGAACCATATTTCAACAGCTCTGCAAGACCCAGTAAATCGCCCTCCCCTCCTCACCCCACATCCTTGAGGATGGAAAAACTAAATGCTTGCAACTATGTGCCAAGGTAAAATATGTACCAGTCCTGACAACCACCTGGACACGCTTGAAACCGCTCACAACTGTGGGCATGGCAAGAAGCTATGGAGGCCAGATGAGGAGCCAATGAGTGCATGATCGTGAGACAATGAAAATCATAGTGGCAGGGACGGAAAATTATAGGGGTATAGGGGCAGTGGTATAAAGCAGGGACAGCAGAGGATGGGGAGCTCAGTTGTTATAAACAGTTGACACACAGGACAGTTGAGAGTGACATCCCTCAGAGTCCAGCGAGATGGACATGACAGACAAACAAGAAAGAACCAACGCCACCAGCCAAGCACGTCTGCACCAAAGCTACAGAGCCCAGACACAAGACACATCTCTCTATCATTCCCAAGAACCATCTCTCTCTCCCCCACCATCAGTCAACGCCAACCCATGCATCCATCACGTGAGGACCACGTTTTTTCTTTTGTGTCTTGTGACCTATCCCTCTCTGACTCTTCTTGGTGTGACTGATTAAGTTATCACATAAGTCGTCGAGATATCGTGGGCGTGAAGGGATTTTATTGTACAGAAAGTTATCGGTGTGTTTGCTTCATTGTTTTCCCTACTCCTTTTGCTTATTATAACAAACCTGATTCTCAACAGTGGCTAGAACTGCGGCATGAATCAGACTCGCGACCATTGGGAATTTGGTACTAAACCTTCTTTGGAAGTATTCAAACTACAGCGGTACATCCTCGGTGCAACGCTCGGCCCCATCCATTCAGACAGACGAACAAGTTGTAGTTGTCAGATCTTGTTGGAGTGTCTGTATGTCGGAAGCTGAACAAAAGATCTGTTCAGCTTTCCTGGAGGACGACGTACGGTCTATGAGGACCATCCGTCGATAAATTGGTGATTGTCCGGGTGGAAGATTTGACCTCGTGTCCACACCCACGGTTCACAATTATATAATTAATTTCCAACAGAAAAGCAACACTTATATAATTAAAAGACTTGGTTGGAGACATTAAAAGCCACTTGTGGTTTTTGCTGATATTGTATTGATTAATTTATTAGATTTGGTTTCATTTCATCCTTCCAAGTGCAGATATTCTCATGGATTTATTGCAATAGCTGAGCCTCCTTTGGGTCAATACAGCTTTTGAACAGTAACCCCTGTGTGCAGTGGATAAAACCTTCATAATGCTTGTTGAAGGCCGGGGTGAGGATTTTGAAAACATGATGTGCTGGGTGAGGGAAATGGCAAACATTCCGGCTGCACAATGAATTGCTTTAATGCCCTTGCTGTAACAGCTTCACACAGCTCATTTTATTCTCCAAGTGACCCATCTGCAGCACAGGGGTTTTGCCTTGGGGATTTAAGGCTTCTCCAAGTTTTTTTTTTCTTTCACGGAGCCTGTTAACCTCACTGAGGAATTTTGTACCGCCAGCAATTCACGCCAAGCACAGGCACAAAATAAATAACAGCACATGCTGCATTCTAACACCTGTGTCTGCATTGCCACAAAATATTCACACTGGTTTTGATTAAACTGTTGCCATCGTAGTGATAGAACGAGATCCCCGTGTAACCAGTTGTCACACATGGTTTTTAGCAGAAACATAGGGATCATCTCAACAGACATTCACCAATTTGCAAATAATTCCTATATAACCTTTAATGATTAAGGTGGCTGGCTTAAGATCTTAGGGTCTTTAGTTTGAGCCCCTTGTGGCTGTTGAAGTAACACTGGGTGGGGTTGACTCAGCATGTCATCCTTCTGAGGTCGATGAAATAAGCACCGGTGTACTGATAATGGAGGGCACTGGATCAGTGGCACAGCTGAACCCCCAAAAAATGATGCAACCAGCAGCCACAGGCTGCACATGATCGGCAATTCCTCCAAATCTTAAGTCCTTGAAAAGTTGTTGATAAGTGGCATGTTATAGATAGAATGAAATGGTAAAAAGCTATGTTCTATCGATGTTGTCAAAATTAATTAAATTGGTTTATAGAGTTTTTGGGTCGGAAGCTCTCGAAGCCCACTCATGTTTGTCATGGTAATGGAGCTATTGAGCAAGAGGGGTAACAAGAAAGGTATTCTGGGGAGGATGTTTTCCACGGATAATCTGGCTGTTTTGGTGAAGAGGGGGTGGGAGCTGCAGGAAGTACTGGGGGAGGAGTGGAAGGAGGAATTTGGGAAGCATGGGCTGAAGATGAGTAAGGAGAAGACTGAGGTGATGTGGGTCAGGTGGCAGAGAGAATAAATTAATATCATCAGGTTAGAGGGGAAGGAGATCAGGCAGGGAAATAGGTTTGAGTATCTGGGAGGAACAGTGACCGAGGATGGTAGGTCCAAGGCAGAGGACGGTGCAGAGAAGGATTCAGATGGGTGTGACTGTGTGGAGGAGGGTGGAGGGAGTAATGGCAGACAGAAAGATATCAATAAAATTGAAAGGGAAGGTTCTGATGTGTGTAATGCCGGCCTACCTTTATGGTCTGGCAATGGTGACTGACAGAAGGACAACAGCAGAGGCTGTGGATTTGCAAGAACAACTGGGACAGGAAGATTATGGGAATGAAGAGGGTGGAGAGAAGGAGGATGGATGAACTGAGGGAGGAGATTGGTGTGCAGATGAGCTTAGCATACAGCAGGGAAAAAGAAGAACGTGCATCACATAAGGAGCTCTGAGATACCAATAAAAATACTTGATAAGGCAAAGAGTACTCAAGGAGCTACTTTTTAAAGTCAAACTCAAGTAGCTACTCCAAAATCACGACTCGCCTCAACTCATTTATTTCCCTTTTCCCCCACACAATTCAATCTCATTCTTCTCTCCAGGTCTTCAAGACAACTGTTCACCACCAACTCAAGTTATCCCCCATCCAAAATCATGATCTTTTCTACACCCATTAAACCACTCCCTACCCTCCCAAAATTTTGCTTAATGCATCCATATTGCTCACCCTTTCCATTCTCCCCTTCCCTTCATCGTTACCTGCATCCCTTGTGTGTTCGTCTCCGTCTGCAGTCTCCCTCAGCTCTGCTGTTGGTGTTTCCCCTTTATCCTGCTGTTCCCTTTTTTTCAATGGTGTATCCTGATTTTGTTCCATGTCTTTCAGATTTCAAAATGGATAGAAATTGAACAAAAATAAGTTGAAGCTGAATACAATTTCAAAATGTAGAAACGCTCGGTTGCCCTGAATGCCGCAATGACTTCATCTACGCTATAAAGAGTATGACCAAATGGAAAACATGGCCAAATGCTAAACGAATATCCTTAGTCTTGGCCTCATGCCTGAAATTTCAGAAATTGTTCGTTTCCAGTGTGCTGAAGGAGCAGATCCAAAGTTGTGACCAAGAAGGAAAAAAAACCCGATGGTTTGTAATAAGGTGTAGAACAATGAAAATTTTATGCCATCGAGGTCATATTATATTCCATCACTTGCTGGCAATTGGTAAAAAAAAAAAAACTGATGGAATGGTAAATCAGCTTCAACACTGCCTCCTGATGAATCAAGATGTTAGTGACATTCCATTTTGAATACTGGCAGAATGTTGAGAAGCGTGAACATTAACAGTGGTAATTAAACCAGCCGAGCTAGTTTTCAGGACCCAGATGTTGATGCCAAGAGAACCTTGGTTATAGAAGATGTATTCAAGCCGACCAGGGCCTTCTCCACAAGGCCAGAGATTTATGCTAGCATGCTCTCGTGAGTTTTGGGATCATGAAAGTAAATGGGAAAGCTGATTAAAAAAAAAAATCGTCAGGAGACTCACGAGGTCAGTAAACTGCTTTAAACCAACCGATGTTTACTGTGAAATCATTACAGGTGAGAGGTGTTAAGGACAAGGGCATGACAGACATGAAACTTATCAATGCAGACAAATTGGAGGAATCAATTTGGACAGTTTTTTTCCGATTCAAATGGATTGGTGAAGGTATGAAATATATGTAGAGCGACACACTCAGATATTGTATTGAAGTCTATCCTAGAAGGATGTAAAGTAAGCTTGGAAGCTGGTGTACATGGAGAAAGAACCATCACGCAGATATGACTAGCGATGAAGAATTCGGTTACAAATAAATAAAAGGTGAAAGTTGACAGATATGAACAATGAATGATTAAAAGAGTTAGATACAGAATTTATATCAGGTATACTGAAAGAGCTGTCACAAATGTTTGGGGTAATAGGTATTTTGGGTAATAGGTTGCCTTTGGTAAGGTTTTACATCCTCGCTACAAAGGGAAATCTTTTGGCAACATTTGCCTACCCACAAGCAAATGAATGCTACAGCTTGAACTGACAGTTACATGAAAGATGAGATGGCACGAGAGATATGTTTGTTTGTTTTTTAATACAATACCTAGGCTCATGGAAGAGCAAAGTGACGGATGATAAAAAGACAATGTACTGACAGGGGGGGGCAAGTTGGACAAAACAAGCAAGGGAATGAAGGGGAAGGAAAAGAGGAGATAGAGGGGAGGAAACATAGTAGGGTATAAGAGAGTTGAATTGGGCTGACAGGTTGGCCAAGAGGTATGCACACTCGCCTCTAAGCTACATAGGCTACTTAGCCTGGGTTCCGAATCCTGACCCAACTACAAACTGTCACTGGTGTTTCATAGGCAGGGGCAGGATGATTCATCAATGTGTGTGCTGTCCTTGGATGAACGTTAACCTGGGTGTCCTGTGTGCCAGAATTCATAAGTGGATGTCAAAGATGTCATGGTGTACTTCGTGAATAGTAGATGAGCAATTACCGCCACCCTGAACAAATTCCAAATTCCTGCACCAACTAGCAGATGACATTGCATCAGCGGCATAACCGCGCCCTCAGCCAATGATGCTAACCTGCAGCCTTGTGCTGCAAACGAATGAAGAAGAAGAAGCTGGTTTAATTAGATGGGGGTCATGTGGGTAGAAATGATGATAGGTAAGGATGGGGGCTTGGCATAAGATGGTGATCCACTAGTTAGTTATCGACTGCCTGCTTGAAGCCCTGGAAGAGAGAAGAGGGAAAAGTGGATAAAATGCCTTGGGAAAACAGTTTCACAAACAAGAGAAAAGAGTGGAATGCAGAAAGTCTGCATTTTGGTAGAAAAAGGAGTTTATGGTCAAGTCATGTATGGGAGCATGTGCTGGAGCAGTGCGTTGCTGTGTCCACTTTCTGTCGGTACTCCAGGGGCCTCCCTCTGGCCATCCCCCCCAGGCAAATGCCTGGTACCTCTCCATCTCCTCGAGATGCCGATCAATATGCTGCAATCACGAGGCATGTGGTTGGCCCGTTGGCTTCCTCCACTCATGAGGCTCCCTTGATGAGAAAATCTGGTGAGCAGGATCAGAATCAGCAAAACGAGCCACATGTCCAAACAGCCGTAGCAGACGCTCACAGACTATACAGGAAACAAATCTCATCTGAGACTATTTCAGAAACTGCTCATTCGATGCAAAGTCTGACCAGCGAGAGCCAAGGATTCTCCAAAGGGACCTGATACCGAAGGAGTTAAGTCTCCGTCTCAGATCCTTGGTCAGAGTCAAAGTCTCACATCCATAAAGTAAGACTGGAAGGACCAAGGACTTAACGACTCAGACTTTCTCCTCCTGCATAGATACCAAAAGTAATCCACCCCATGATTGAGGGAATCCATGAGTCCCCAGGCCCGAACCAGAAGTCAATCGACCTCTGGCTCACAACATGTGGAGCCATGAATATCACTGCCAAGGTAATGAAACGGAAGACCAAGAAAGAACGCGAAGAAGTAAAGAGCAAAGATGGAGTCAAGAGGAACCTGGATAGGATGCTGGTTTCAGGAACTGCTACTCCACAACCCTCAATCCCATCCAGGCACAGCCAAGTGAGCCTTACAGAAAATTTTCTGCAAGAATTCACTTCTCCTTAGAGAGATAGAAAACAAAAGAGAAAAAACAGAAAGTAGAAGAGATGAGAGAGAAGAAAAAGCAAGAATTAGAATGAATAAAGAGAATTGCGAAAAAACTCAGAAAGAAGTATGAAAGCAACAAAGAACAAAGATGTCAGGAAGAACTGGAATAGATAGATTTCAGCCGTTACTCCCCAGGATCAAATGTACCAACATGTACAAGCTTCCAGATGTCTGTGAATCTCTCTCCATGACCTCAACACAAACAGATACAGACAAGAGAGCAGCATCAAAGAAGTCATTGAAAGCTTGGATCTCTGTTTTGATCCAGGAAACCCATAATCCCAGCGGCTCCAACTCCTCTTTCAGCACCTTGAAGTTCCACAAAAGCATATCCAGCATCTCCACAAAGATGACTGCATTATCTTTGAAATCAAGGTCATAAATCTTGACATTCCCAAATGATGCACCGCAGTTTGATCCTCCCCAGAATCCAGTCCATACAAGTGTTGAAAAGTGTGGGGGCCAGTACACACCACTGATGAACTCCAGTAACAACTGGAAATAAGTTGGAGATGGTATCACCACAAATCATAGCACTCTCAGTACCAGAGCATAGTTCAGACATCAGATTGATCAGTTTTGGTGGCACCCTATGAAAACCGAGAAGCCTCCAAATGGCATCCAGATTCACTGAATTGAATGTTTTACAGAGATCAACTTAGGCTACAAACAGCCTCTGCCGAAACTCTCATCTGTGTTCGCTGAGGACCCGAAGAGCAAGGATACAATCAATCATTCACCTCTTTGGTGTAAAGCATGACTGCTCTGGACGCTGGTGCTCAAGCAGATGGTGGCGAACCCTATCAAGAATTATCCGAGCAAAGACCTTGCCCGGCACTGAGAGCAGAGTCACCCCTCGGTAGTTGTTGCAGTCTTGGTGATCACCCTTCCCTTTCCAGAGAGGGACAACAAGGCCCCTCTTCCAGTCAGTTGGGATGATGCCTGTGCTCCAAGCAGAGCACAGAACTGCAAGCAATGACACGAGTGCAGCATTTCCACCAGCCTTAAGAAGTTCAGCATGGATGCCACAGATCCCTGGAACTTTGCCCCTTTTCAACTGGTTCACCACAGCCTGTGTTTCCACAAATTAAGGTGTTTTGCAGTTCATTGGAAGGTCAGAAACAGCGATAGTTACATCACTGATATCCAACCCAGCAGCAGCTTGATACAGCCACTGAAAGTAACCAGCCCAGCGGGCCTTCACTTCAGACTCCTTTGTCAAGAGCCCCACAGCTTCCGCTCTAACTGCAGTACCCCAAAGGACAGGCTTGGAGGAATGCAATGCATGAATTCCTCTAAAAGCAGGACGAGAATCACTTGACCACAGATGATGCTCTACCACTTCACAGATTCCTCGCACATAGGCCTCCTTGTCAACCCTCAGTGCAGGTACAGTTCTATGCATCAACACCCTGAACAGCTCAGTTCTGCTATCAAGCCTGGCCCTGCAACTCTGGTCAATTGTATCCAGTGTCCCTTGGGAGACAAAGTTCTTCTTCCCCTGATGGTCGGTTCCAAGAATCCCTGACAACATCAAGGATGGTAGTCTCGAAGGCACTGCACAACTCTTCAGGATTTTCCAAACACCCAGACCCCCCCCCCCCACCCCCCACCCCAAAATCCCAACTCCACCTGTTCACAAACTCCTCAGCTACCCCTCTCATCCTTGAGCTTTGCCAACATCCAGCCAAGGCCAAGATCATACCATTCTCCCAGATTTAAGCTGCAACAAGCCTGTGGTCAGTAATAAGGAACTGAGCACTCAGGTTGACCCTACAGTTCTGAATCATCCTCCATCAACAATCAACGAGCACATGGTCAATCTCCTTTGCCACACCGCCAGTGTTGGAATACCAAGTCCAGCGATGAGCCTGTGGGCGCTGAAACCATGAACCAGCTACCCTAAGTCCACGACTTCTTGCAAAGTCTAGACAATTATTGCTATTCTGGTTCACAGTTTCAGACCCATTGGGATCAACACACATCTCTTAACCATCCCTATGGGTTCCAGTCGATGCATTGAAATCCCCAAGACGAGAAGTGTATCTCGCCTGGGGCACTGATCAACCACAGACTCGAGTGTGGCATGGAATGCATCCTTCACGGTGAGGTCACTCGTCCTCAAAGCATAAACAGAGACCAGGGAAATGGCACACAGAGAGTGATGAATCCTCAGTCTCATAATCCACTCATTAACCGGTGTTACCTTAATTTTCATGGAAGTCAGCTTATTGGACACAGCTACAGCAACTCCTTCGGCATGATAACCATCAGAGCTACCACACTTGTCGTAGGTGTAACCACCCGTCATGATCTCACCACTATCCAGTCTCTGAACCTCAGAGAGTGCTGCAATACAAATGTTCAGACACTGGAGCTCAGAAGATGGCAGAGACAGGATATCATCCTTTCTTAGAGTGAGGGCATCCAGGCCCCCACCAGAAGAGACTGCCTCAGGTTAACCTGAGGAGACCGCCTTCTGGTGGACGACAACTCAGCACCACCCCGACACACACCACCGCAATCTGACCCAGGAAGGTTACCCTGTGCTTTTTACTCCTGTCAAAGAATGGGCGTCCTGAAGGCTTTGCACCAATCTCATCATCTGGTGAGCTGCCATGTAAATGGCAGCAGCATAAGAGGTACTCCCACAGAGTGGGTTTTCAGTTTTCTTTGCGGTTTCTTTTAACGTTTTGTGGAATGAGGGTTTTACAGTGGCCGGAGTGCAAATCCTGCAACCAACCTCTGAGGAAAAGGCAACTAAACTGCAGTAGGATGTCCGCCGCAGATGCAGTTGGGCACCAGATATGGATGGCCATTGGCTCACAAGGAGCTCCTCTGCCTTTGACAGGTTTTGTTTTTAATCCTGCTGGGTGTCCATATCCATACACCCTCCTCACCAGGAAACCTGGTGGGGGAGACGGTTTAGTCGTGGAACACCGACCATGAAACAGGTTAGTACAGGTTTACATGATACCTGGAGCAAGTCACAGATCTGTTCTGGCCTGACCTGACAACAACAAAAATAGTTTATAGAGAAAGCAATAAATTTATTGAAACCAGTCCCAAGTTCAATCAATGTGAGGCATGGAAGGGAAGTATGACCTGTTGTTAATGTTGTTCATGTTTTACTCGAGTCAGAGATATATGGACTGCCTCTGCATTTATCGATATATTTTCCAAAGAAAAGTTCATTTTGTGATTCAGCTTAAAGAAGAGAAAAATAAAATATGGGGAAAATAGAAGACAATTGAAATGGCGTGCAAAGATGCCAAAGGCAAACAAACACAACTGAGTGAAAGGGCTGGAATGAAGAAACCATGAGATTAATTTGTGAAACTTGGAAGAATTTTAAACAAATGTAATGAGAAAGCAACAGCATAGTTGTGCAGCAGAGAAGCAAATAAGAAGAGCATAAACTGTCTGTTGCATCAGTGTCAAAGATCAAAAGTTTACAAAGTTCGTGAATAAATCAAATGAGACTTTCTATTACATGCCATGTAATGTGCCTGGTGATGCCATATGTGCCAGATGTCATTTCTCCATTCATAAAGTACCGGCTCCAAGTTGAAATCTCATGCGGATGATTTACTTATCAATGCCCGAGGCTGCATTTGTAGCCATGGAAGCAGAATTTTCAGAAGGAACTGAAAAAAATGTTTTTAATGAGCAGGAAGCTCACGGTATATTAATGATGGAATGGAAAGAAGCGAAGAACATTTACATCGACCCAGGCTGGTGGAGTAAGGCATGTAACGGTTGTTGATATGCTTATTATAGCTTGTGTCATTAGCATGGTAATGCCATTCGCGATGTCCCGATGAAGTCTCTGGTCCAGATTTGGTTTCATGGACTCGTCTGGCAGAATAAAAACCATCATCATCATCATCATGTTGGACATTGTCATTACCTTCACCACGGAAGGTGGACAGGGGTTATGTTTTCATCCATTTGTCTGTCTGTCTGGTTGTCTGTCTGCGAGTAGGATATCTCCAAAAGTTATGGACGGATTCGGACGAAAATTGGTGGACAGTTTGGACCAAGGAAGAATTGATCTGATTTTGGTGACGATCCAAATCCTATAATTTTAAAGTGATTCTTCACCATTGAGAGATACAGTGGCCTGCAAGAGTATTCTCCCCCTCCCTCTAATATTTTCACATTTTGGTGCCACCTGAGCTTATTTCATGATGATTTCAAATCAAACTTAATATGTAAACCATTGAGTCTTCACAAAATACTCCAAAGTGATAAAGCAAGAACATGCAGATAAAATGTGAACAAGTTCGAGTAACAGAGAAAATCAGATGATTCTCAGTTGCATAAATATTTAAATTCTTTGCCCAATTAATCCGAAATCACTTCAGGAGTAAATTATTTGTTTGAAAGGTTACAAAATACGTGTAAAAGGTTTCACCTGTATGTAATCAGTGGTTTAACTTCGCAGTTAAGCTCCTCCACTTATCAATGGAGTTTTAAGGTGAAACTCACTTGGTCAACCAACAAGGCATTGAATATGAAGACCAAGGAGCTCTCCAAATAAGTCAGACATAAAGTGGTGGAGAAGCACCGTTCAGGAGAGGGTTATAATAAAATTTCAGTCACTCATCATCTCTTTGAGAATGGAGAAATCTATCATTAAGAAGTGGAAGATGTATCACACCACTCAGACTGTACCCAGAACAGGTCACCAATCCAAAGTCAGTAACCGGGCAAGCAGGAAAAACTTGTTCGGGATGACACTGCGAATCCAACGATGACTTTGAAAGATCTACAAGGCTATATGTCTGAGATGGGGGTAAGTGTTCATGAATCAACAGTCTCTCTGGAAAAGGCTAGCCTCTCTGGACAGGTGGTGAGAAAGAAGCCATTACTAAAAAGACCCATCTAAAATCTCTGATGGAGTTTGTAAAAAAGCATCTTAATAATACTGCAGGGATATGGAGAAACGTTTTGTGGTCAGATACAAACATTGAACTTTTTGATCTAAATTCAATCTGGCACAAGCTTAACACTGCACATCATCCAGTCAACACCATCCCTACTGTCAAGCCTGGTGGTGGCAGCATCATGTTATGGAGCTGGTTTTCATCAGCAGGGACTAGCAAGCTCGTCAGGATGGAAAGGACAACGAACGGTGCAAAGCAGTCAAGTCCTTGATGAAAGCCTGCTCGAGTCAGCCACGACTGAAACTGGGTCGGAGATTCACATTTCATCACGACAATGATCCGAAGTATAAAGCTAAAGCCACACTGGAGTGGCTGAATAAGAAGAAAATAAATGTTCTTGAGTTGTCCAGTCAAAGTCATGACTTGAAACCAATTGAACATTTATGGCGAGACTTGAAGATTCCAGTCCATCGACGATCCCCATCAAACTTTGCATAACTCGAGCAATTTACACGTGAAGAATGGGGAAATATTTCACCATCTCACTGTACAAAGCTTGGAGAGACCAACACAAAAAGACTCATAACAATCATTGCTGCAAAAGGTGCTTCCACCAAGTACTGACCTAAGGGGATGAATACTTTTGCAACCAATGAATTTTGATTTGTATATGTTTTTTGGAGGTGTTCCTGACATGTAACCTCCTTCAACTATAACAATGTTTAGTTTGATCTCCACAGGTATGAATAAATGAGGTGTGTGACAAGGACAAATTGATTCAATTTTGCTGAAGATCTGGATCTGGATACAATAATTTTTATAAAGATAAAAGTGATTTTTCATAATTGAGAGATCAGACCAAAATGATACATAGTACGATTTTTCCAGACGTTGTGGACCGGTTTTTACAAAACCTGCTGGCTGAGTTGGGTTGGTGAAAAGAACAAGCCAATTAGATTTTGGATAAGGTCTGGATGCAGATCCGGCTTCTCAGTGGGATACAAAACGCAAACTGTTCAACAGACCAAGGAAAGACGTTCTGAAAGTAGAATAAGAGAGGAACAAAGAGTATAGCTGAGCAGACAGCCTCGATTATGGGAATTTCACAAGGAGACGGTTGATGTAAAATTGTGTGCGACTGTGGAGCAAGAGTTGAGGAGAGGGAATACAAAAACAGAAAGACCATCAACCTCTGTATTTAACATTCAGGGTGGAGGAATGCTTAGGAATACATTTCCTAAATGCCATGTCACTAGGTTACCTTTTTCCTGAAATGCCACTGTTGTTGCAGCACAAAAATGGACGTTTTAATGGGCTGTTAAAAAAGTAGTGGCAGCACAGAAAAGGTGCCAATATAGCACAGGATGAAAGGGTACGTGGTATGGGTGATGGCAGTTTGCAACAATGCTCTTGACACATCACCATGACGACCAGATATAAATGACTTCGTTTTCTCTTCCACTCCTTTCTTTCTGTAGACATGATGTGACATACGAGGGTCATCCCAAAAATGCTGTCACCACGGTTTGTAAATTTTAAAGTAAAACGTCAAGGTGATCACATGACTAAATGTACTGTCTATTTATGGATATGTCTCGAAAATACAGTTTCTTGCACAATTAATTTTGTTTCAGGCATTCAAAACAATGGCATCTTGTTCCAAAGATGTAGCAATGGCAGAAAGATTCAGTGAAAATGACATCTGAACTTTTTTAATTCATCGAGGTGCAGAAGAAAAGTTCCCACGGAATGCATCAATTAATTTTACAGAGAAATATATAATTTTTAAAAACATCCAAACTTAGGGGAAGACTTTGCATCCATCGAAGATGTTACACAGTCGTGTCCACTGAGTTAAGGATAGGATGGCCTAAAGGTATGCAAACCCACCTCAAAGCTGTCTAGCCAGGGTTTGAATCCTGATCCAGCGAGAAACCGTCATCCAGTGTTTCACATACAGGGTGATTCATCAAGATGTGAAATGGGAATCCAGTTTGCCAGCATTCGTTAGTGGAAGTTAAAGATCACATGGTGTCCTTTGCGAAAAGTAGGCGAGCTATCGTCGGCACCATGAACAAATTACAAATACCTGCCCTAACCAGAAGAGTATTGCATCAGCGGTACAGCCTTGCCCTCAGCCAATAATGCTACCCCGCAGCCAATTGTGCTGCATTCGAATAAAGACGAAGAAGAGGTTAAAGATACCAAGAGGAGGGATTCTGTCATCGGATGAGAGAGTTGGGCGACGGCTATATGAAGTGCATTGAAGAAGAGATGTTTGTTAATTGTACTGTACCTAGTGTGCAGGACGGGAGATGGAACTTTTGGGATGAAGCTCGTACATGTGCTGCTTGATTGGCTGCTTTGGACTGTCCTTCGGTCATAATACACATCGTTTGTTCTCAGATACAAGAACTCACGATGCCTCCTTCGAGACATTTTCTTTCCTGGGGAATTCAGCACCTTCACAGGTGCTAAGCCTTATTATTATTATTATGTACAAGGATGTCTTTTGAGCAGTTTTCCTGAAATGTGCCAACGAATAAAATGTGTACGAAAAAAAAAATAAGAGAAAAATTCCCACAAAATCCAACACCCCACAACTATGATTCTTCGGCCTGATTACAAAGCATTATCAGGGAATTTCAATGAACATTTGTTTTGCGTTTCATGTGATATGTATCCACCAAAAGGCCGAGATTTTAACAATAAGCTTACAACGGCGTAAACAGACATCCCACGCAAGATGTAGAAGGCAACCTCGAGCCATGATCCATTTGGGTATTACGAGTGAGTACCCGTACGTGAAGAGAAAAAAAAAAAAAAAAAAAAAAAAAAAACTTTCAACCTGCGTGCCAGAAACAACAACCACACAAGCCGTTCCTTCGCTCTAGTAAAAAACGACTGGATTGGGGTATTGTGTTTATCCATAAATGCGCATAAGAAATTGAGAAATTATTAGAATACAGTCATCACTATCCGGAAGTAGTGCATGCCCGTACGGAATGTTCACATTCACAATCTTCAATTATGACGTCATAGCACCGTGTCCTGTCATTGGTTTGGTAAATAAATGGCCATAACTTGGGAAACAGCTGAAACGGATGAAGAACGATATCAAACCTTGAAACGGCAATACTCAGGTCCCCAGCGTCAACTGTGATGTCATATCAAACGAAGAAGAATTGTGATGTCATAGCACCCTGTCCTGTCATTGGTTTGGTAAATAAATGGCCATAACTTGGGAACCACTTATCCGATTAATATCAAACCTTGAAAAGGGACATCCACAGGGCCCCAGCAATATAGCTGGCAAGTTTCAATTGGATCGGACCAGTGGTTGTCGAGAAACAGCGGTCACAGACACACACACGCGCGCGCGCGCGCGCGCGCACGCACGCGCACGCACGCACGCACTGCGTGATTGTTTTTTTCAGTTCATAGTACGTACATTGTCATCATACTACAATATGAAATTTAGTGTCTCTGTCTGTCTGTCTGTCTATTTGTATGACCGCAATACATTCGGTCGTTACTTATCCAATTTCAATCAAATATGACAAGAGGATTAAGGGTCACATGATTGAGGTTGGCGAGACTTCATTTGCCCCCCCCCCCCCCACGGGTATTTTACACCTTTGACAAACGCTGTGTTAAGGTGTATAAATAGCTTATCGTGACATTTCGGCATTTTGTGGGGAAAACCTCCAAGAACTGAAAATATAAACCATAATCACGAATGATTAAATTTTAAACAGTCGCTACTGCTGTTTAACAATAAACTTAAAGGAAGGAAACTCTAACGTTGATGATGCCTGAAGCCTAGATCTACTACAATCTACATGCCCCACAGAGGGAAATAACATGACGCTTCTTGCAGCTCCTGTAGGGAGTAGGTGTACTAGTTTGTTAAGTTAGCAGCATCTCGGTTAAAAAAATCTATACTATGAGCCATTTGTCTGTGTGTCTGTGTATATCGCCATTTTTCTCAGAGACGGCTGAACGGATGCCCATTAAACTTTCAGGAGTTTGTTAATGAGTGCCACAGAGTGTTTTAGACACTCCAAAAAAAAAAAAATTGAAATACTTGAAAAAAACAAAATAGTATAAATTGGGATTAAATATATATTTTTAATCACTCTGTTATGCCGAAGCCTTTTTTAATGAATGACAGTTATATTCAAGTACACATAAATATGAATAAAGACAAAACCATTACCAGACATTTAAAGGCAAATAAACCTTTTTGCAGTTGAAGTTGGGGGTGATTTCTTCTTCTTCTCCCTGAATGACACCATATTTGTTGACCGGGGTCAAACTTAACCAAGAAACATCAACAGTACATTCACGAGCATCTCATGCCACTTCTAAGGTAACACTTTGACAATGCCTCCAAGCCAATAATCTACAGGGTGTTTACAAAGTCCCGTTACCCCCTCCGCAGAACCTGATAAATGAATATAATGAACACACAAGAGGTATAAATGTAAACTCATAAAAAACAAAATATTAACATTAACAAGAACATATATATATATATATATATATATATATATATATATATATATATATATATATATATATATATATATATATATATATATTGTTGCGATTCTCGGAACCGCATGCATCCAACATATAGTGGACCCCAGACAGTTATTCCATTAATATACATGTAGATAGTCCCTTCCCTTTTGTCTAGCGGGACAACGGGGGCGTGCGTTGTGAGGATCTCATCGCTAGGTTTGCTTACATCATTTCATTTCTAACTTCATTCCTACTCTTCTTTTCTGATTATTCCTGAGGTAAATCTGAGCCTCGTGCGCCCTTCGCTTTGAGATGGGTCCTCGGCAAAGGCCAAGCAGACATTACACCCCCACCCCTCCGTACAAAACACAGCCTGCCAAATGCACGCGCAGCGGGAATTTCCACCTAATGGACAGAAAGCACACTCAACACGACGCCCACGCTGCATGGAACACATACAGAGGAGACGAAAGAAACAGCACCGTAAATGCTGGCAACTTTCAGTACACACACGGCTGCGAAGATACAGCGATACTTCAAACTAACTTCTGCGGGGAGGGGTATAGAAAGGGTGCTCAAACACTATATGAGCATCGACAGCACAGAGCTCCCATCCACAAGCAATCCCCCAATCAAGGCCGATAATAGAAAGGCAACTGCACGCCACGTTGGGCGGGATGAGAGTGTGCAAGGCACAAGTGGTGCGTACTTTTCAACCCATCTCTGGACTAATTATATAGATCGGTGTTAGCCCTGTGCACACAATAGCAGAGTCATGCGAACGCGAGCGCTGGCCACATGCGTAATGGCGGATCCACACGCACTGTATGGAACGTGCACAAAGGCAGACCCATGCGCCGCTCGCGACACTTTGTTATTGTACAGAGCAGGTAACGAATGGACACATCTTACTGTCTGTGTATGGGTGCGCCATAACATCGTACCTTCGGTCCTCGCTGGCGGCCGCGGATGTTCCCCACGGATGGCGAATGTCTTCTCGCTTCTACGGTCAGCGAAGCTGCGATTGGGCAGAGGCATGTTGTACAGTGTGGCACATCACAGAGCAGGCACATTGACCAGCACTGGTCGGAGGTGGCCAAGCAGGACCGACGCCACTCTAGGCCGGTCATCAGGGCATGGCCCGGGGGTTCGTGCAAGGCAATTCATGACGTGGAGTTCAGTGTGGGCGATTCATGTCATGTCGTGATTTCGGAGCGAGACGATTCCACCGCGTGGGGCCACTTTGCCGGAAGTGGAATGTTGCTGCTTCTGGCCATCACTATGAAGGCCTATGAAGGTCTGAGCAGAGCCTTCGATCTCTCTCTGTCCTGCCTCGCCGCCTGCCCCAGCTGGACTTAGACTCCGCCTTCTGTGGTCATCACCTTGACTCTGCCTCCTTTTCTCCACCCACACGACACTGACTCCACCCTCCCAACTCAAGCCCCTCCTTCAGGCCGATGGTCACGTCGCATTCTCTGGACGACGCTTTGAGTGAGTTGCCACGAAGCAAGAGACGACGCGCCAGCTGTCAGGGGGTACCGCACCACGGAGCATCCCCCCAAACGTATTGGTGGTGCATTCGGGCAGCGTGCAAAGGTACCGAGAGACAGTCGCCTCAACTCCTCTCCTGTGTTGCTGTAATACCTCCTCTTCATCAGGTTTTTTGTGTCTGTGTGTGTGCGTGTGTGGGTGTCGTGGCACCTGTCCACATAAGTAAGATTGAAAAAGATTGTTATTATTATTATTATTATTGTTACTATTTCGTGTTAAGTCTGCTCTGTATCCCCTTTTGTAAGTTACTTGTTTATTGTCGCACCACACCTTTCTTCCCTATCTCTGCTTGCACACCCCAATAAATCTATTGATCGTACCACATGCCTTTCCTCGCTTGCTTGTAAATAAATAATTATTAGAAATGTTCCCAGCTCGTTTTTGTCTTTTCTTTCATTGATCCAGCATGGTCCGAATCCTAGCTTAGCCAGGACTTTATTCCCAACGATCCGTTTCTTTTAGCCGGTACGTCCTTGGCAGTGTTGCTCGGCTGCATCTGATCCGGTCCGGTAAAGTGATCCGGTTCGGACAAGGCGGACCGAGGGTGTGTTCCCCGGTAATTAAATCACGTGATTAATTAGGTAACCCGGTTAACCCACAGACGGGAGGACCCTTGGTCACGTGGTTGAATTATTGCCGTCCACGGTCAGTTAAGCGACGGCCTACAATTCCGGGGAGTCTGTTGGGAGCCGAAATTGCTCCCCCCCCCTCCCCAGTGGTCTTCTCACCCGACCCCCAACAATATTTATATATATATATATATATATATATATATATATATATATATATATGTATAACGTATCAGGGTCGATGATGATTTGGGGGGGGAGGGGGAGGGGGTGGGCATATCGGGACTTTGTAACCACCCTGTGCAGTGCAATACATCTCTCAATGTGTGAAGTTGATTTTGCGATCTCTTGGCTTTGGTGTTTTTGTCACTTGGCAGTTGCAATTCCACAGGGTTTCTGCAAATCTCACGGGATTGTAAGTTGGACAAGTGGCCATGACAGGCCATTTTTTAAATTGCCCTATTGTGCCTAAGCCTTTGGGTACCCCTGATAATTAATCTACTATGTGGGTGCGTGTGCGTTTTTGTGTCTATTAATTATGTACGTCAATTGATTACATACTATTGGAATCTGCCTTTTGGACCTTTGAATGCCGCCAATTGGACCATATGCCAATGGTATCACGTGCCGCCGAGGATTGGCGATGCAGCATGAGGTACATGACGAACATGATTGGTCCAGTCCTGTTTGCTGGAATCCTCGTGCATAACACCGCCCACACAACACACGTGGTGTCCTTTGACCAATCAGGAGCAGTGCAGTTACAGTATCATTTCCTTCAGCTCAATTGGTCTTGTCCTGCTCGTGATGTTTTCGGTTGTTGTTTTTTTCGTTGTTGTTGAATCTGTGAGGAGATTATTTTTTCGATCTTGTTGAATCTGTGAGGAGATTATTTTTTTGTTCTTGTTGTAAGTAAATTTCAACTCCTTCTTCTTCTTCTTTCGGCTGCTCCTGTTAGGGGTCGCCACAGCGGATCATCAGTATGATCCGCATAGTGATTTGGCACATGTTTTACGCCGGATGCCCTTCCTGACGCAACCCTGGTCACCTCTTACGACACAGGGATATGGTACACCTATTTTAACCGGGGTATACACCGGCCCAGTATACTGGTACTCATTTCGCCGACCTCGTTAGGATGACAGGCTGAGTCAACCCCCTGGTGTATTAATTCAGTGGCCCAACGGGGCTTGAACTCAGGACCTTTTGGATCCCAAGCCGTTGCCCTAACCACTTCGCCAACACCAGGCTTAAATTTCAACAACTTATGCATGACGAAACACTTGTTTTTGGCTAATATTAAAGAGAATGATGGCATAAGAAGAACTCAGCTTTCAGCGTTCGGCACGAAATGCCACGGTGAGCGGAAATGACGTCTTTCGTTCGTTCGTACATGAGAGGGGAGCGTTTCTTGGTTTTTTTTTTCCGTCAAGCAATAAATTCAATGGTTTTCACATATATAACACATTAGTTTCACAAATTTCCATTGAAATACTCGGGTATTTCCGTCAATTGTCGCCATATCCGTCTGGGTTACGCACTGCCATCTACCGGACGGCCATCATTGGCTGTCTTGAGTCACGTGGTGTGGGGGGGGGGGGGGGAGGACACCAGAGACGTGGTAGACACCGGGGACATTTCAAACTCGGTGCAATTGTATACAGCGCACGCGCTGTAACTAATAAATCAACAACAATAACAGTACTTTAATTTGGCAATAATAATAACGAATGTATAATCCTTACCCTGGCCCAAGCACACTTGGGCTTGGTGAAAAAGGCAAACTCATGCTCAAATAGTACAGCAGGTAGGTATGCTACAAGGCCTTGAAGACCAATGAAAATTTGGTCCAATGGACCACCGGGCCCACTATTGATTATAAATGGGGAAGATTGATACTGAGGCTGTAAATGAGCATGACAATATCAAGGTTTTTCAAAATTAATATTTTGTTTGCAGTCCTTGCTTGGAGCACAGCTGTGCCACTGAAGCAATGCCCCTGTTACCAATGAGCTTGTACTCATTTTGCCAATCTCAGAAGGATGATATGCTGAGTCAACCCAACTGATGTTAATTCAACGGGGAAAACATGGGCTCGAACTCAAGACCCGAAGACCTGAAGCCACCAGCTACCTTAACCGTAAAGCCAACACCAGGCTTACAATATCAAGGTAAATAGTTTGGTGGTGCAGACTGCCATGACTCGTAAAACATGCTGAACTCATCTTGAGGCGAACGCCCATTCGTCTTGTGGCCTTTACCAAACTCAAGCCATGGGTCAGGATGAAAGCTTGGATGAGGGTGGGAGAAGTGTAATCATGCCATTCCAAACTCGCGCAAGGGGCCTTACTGTAGCCAAAGGTTAACAAGCCTCTGGCAGTGTTCTGTGCAGTGCAGGGTCTACCACAAATCCACTTGGGAAGTCTATAATCGAGTGAGGCATTCACTCCTTTTATTTATTCGCATTACATTCTTTCCAAAGTGTATTCAGCATCGATTTTGAAAAAAAAATTCTATTCATCATGATTTTTTTTAATATTCTTTTTCCTTTTGGTCTGTGCCAGTCTAAAGATTTATTATTATTCAAACTTCTTTTAAGGTCCCAATTATTCTCACCTTCTTGTGTGGTCGGCAGGAGATCAAACGTTTTTGGCCGGCCATGCGCTGGCCACTCCACCGAAGGTGGCAGGAAATTTGCAAGTTGTGCAGAGGGCCAGAGATAACTCAACTACTCTTCAACTTTGCGTTCCACATTCCCTACACTGTGGTTACTTCCAATAATTTGTGCAAATGAAATCCAACTGTTCAATAATCATGCAAAAAGGGTTTGATACAATGTATACTCACTTGCTGTAGATCCCTGATCAGCCTGATCCCTTGCTGTGATCATACTGAAGATTTTTTTTGTTTTTCTTATTGGATTTACAGTGGATGTCGAATTTCTAAACTTTATAACATGGAAAATAAATCATTTAGAATCTTTACCTCTACCACCAAAGGTGGATGAAGGTTATGTTTTCACCACTATTTGTTTGTTTGTCTGTCTGTGAGCAGGATATCTCAAAAAGTTATGGATGGATTTGGACAAAACTTGGTGGACAGGTTGGATGTGTAACAAGAACGAATGGTTTCCATTTTGGTGACGATCCGGATGCGGATGATAATTTTTAAAGCAATTCTTCACAATTGAGAGATGGGATCAAAAACGATATACAGCACAATATCTCAAAAAGTTGTGGACAGATTATTATATGGCAAAACTTGGTGGATGAGTTGGGTAGGTGACAAAAACAAGCCGAAAAGATTTTGGTTAAGGTCTGGATTCAGATCCAGCCTATCAGTGGGATAGAAAACGTAAACTGTTCATCATGGTGGTGATAATGGAGGGCGAGCATATGCCAAAGGTTTCAGATGAGGGAGACAAGTTTGAAAGTTCAATCTTGAGTTTGGACAGATGCTGTCTTCTGGCTCTCCTGAAAGTGTGCACACACACACACACACACACACACACACACACACACACACACACACACACACACACACACACACACACACCTGTTGGCGGAGTTTTTGGAATGATCCGATATTGCCTTCGGTTGGATTTTCCTTCCCGGAAGAGAAGGGAAGTTGTTTCAAAGCAACTGCCTCACCACAGGATTCAGTGTACCCTGGGCAGGAAGAAGGGGAGGATAATTGAAGATGAGATGGGATGAATCTGTGCATAAGAGAGAAAAGGTATCTGTGAAAGAATTACCAGGTTGAGTTGACATCAGTGGCGATGGATGTAAGAGACGAGTTCTGAAGTACAATGGCTGCTTGCAATCCCTGCCAATTTTCCTGAGTGAACTGCCAGACTCACCAGCATTGAGGCTGTTCTCTGAGAATGGCAAGAGATGTTGACTTACACAAGAACAGGATCAGATGAACCAATTGGAACAGAGAAAGAGTAGGAGACATTGGCGTGGAAGTGGTTCATCACCAAATCCAGGAGGGAAGATTTGCCATTGCGAGAAATCCGGGTGAGAAAATTCACAGATTGAGTCAGTCCCATGGAGTCACAGAAGTCCTTTGTTGAAGTGCCATGGCTGGTGAGAGAAGTACCAACACCCAGCCAATTTGCATGGTGACAATTGAAAAGAATTGGGATGAGTGCTTCAAAGATGATCCATGTCATCTGAAACAGAGAGAGAGAGATATAGATGGAGTTGTCATTGTTTTGAAGGATGGTACAACACAAAGACAAACGAGAGGTGGGAGCAGAGGAGAATTCGCAGCAAGAGGTACTCCTGGGGATTGGGAGGTGTAAGAGGAGTACATTGTGAGAAGAGTGAGAAGTGGAGTTCTTGATGTAGCGTGCGACTCTGTCGCTGACAGGACTGGGTTCAGGTCGGTCAAACCTGAAGTGGTAATAGCCATGGAGAGACATTAAGGAGTCAGGAACATGTGTGGGAGGAAGGATTCTGTTCAACAGAAGATATTCGGTTTATCAGAAGCGGCCTGGATTGAGAGATCTGTCAGGTTGGAGTGGAGGCCTCAGATGTTTAAGGTTCATACAGTTGGGGACAGTGGAGGAAGAACTGCTGGCAAGGTGCAGAAATGTGGAAAGGAGCAAGGAGAGGGGGTGGGAGAGTATGGGGCTTGGTGGAAGCTGTGAAGTTGTGGGCAGGCGAGAGGGGAAGCTGGGAAGGCATGGGGTGGAATCCTGAAGGGTGCGGGTGGGGTGGAAGCCGGGAGAGTGCGGGGTGGGAGGAAGCAGAGAGGTGAGAGGGTACTGGCATGGATTATGACTCTTGAAATGTTTACATGGAGGGGTTCACCACCATTAATGGACATGAAGAGGAATTTATTGTCATGTGCACACAACCTCGAGCTCTGCAAAATTGACTTCTGGGGATTCTCAAACTGTACATATGGAGATAGACTTCATGGGAGGGGTGGTAAAAATATTTTCGATCATAGGCACAGCTGTAGGTACAAGAGGAGGTTGGATGAACTGAGCGTTTAAGAGTGAAAAGGTTTTGGGAAATAAGGAAAATATTAACGACCATACATGGGAGAAAATGAGCAAAAACAAAGCACATCCAGTCAAAAACGGAAGAAGAAGCAACAAAGTACAAGCTTACTTGTACTAACTTTGTACGAGTAAGCAACAGAGAACTAGTACTAGCTTTGTACTAGCACGGTACTAGCCGAGCCCAAGATAAGGGGGTCACACTTTACCAAAAACACGATTTCAACAATTCAACACAACAAGGTGTGGTTTAACACTGAAAAATTGGATGAAAACACAACCAGCAACACGGGAATGAAAATAAAACGGTAAAGCACAACCTTTCGGATCTGGGAAACATCTTTGTAAGCTGGAGGAACGAACTCACGAACCAGCATTACAACTGGAGGAACCTGGAACCGGAGGTGATGAATCCTTTATGGAAATATAAATATAATTTTACCTGTTCTTGTAATTGTATAACTCATACATGATTTTAGGATTACAAAAAGGAAATCACAACATGATGGATATCCAGAGGGCTTTATCAACTTTTTAGGACATTACCAGTGAAGCATTCAATACAGTCTCAACACAGTAATCTGCCTAAAAATGGAGGGGAAGGGAGAGAGAGAAAGGGGGGGGGGAGGAGACAGAGAGACAGAGAGAGGGGGGCGGTGAAAGGAGAGAGAGAGAGCGAGAGAGAGACAGAGGGGGAGGGGGAAGGGAGAGAGAGAGTGAGAGAGTAAGAGAGAGAGAGAGGGGGGAGAGAGAGAGGGAGGGGGAGAGAGAGAGGGGAGGAGAGAGAGAGGGGAGGAGAGAGAGGGGGAGAGAGAGAGGGGGAATGGAGAGAGAGAGGGGGAAGGGAGAGAGAGAGAGAGAGAGAGAGAGAGAGAGAGAGAGAGAGAGAGAGAGAGAGAGAGAGAGAGAGAGAGAGAGAGAGAGAGAGAGAGAGAGACAGAGACAGAGACAGAGACAGAGACAGAGACAGAGACAGAGACAGAGACAGAGACAGAGACAGAGACAGAGACAGAAACAGAGAAAGAAAGAGGAGAGAGGGAGAGAGAGCTGTAGCATGCAGTTCCAATTCTGATAGGTATCGCTTATGAAGAGGAACAATCCGATACCTGACTCTGGTAATGTTTACATTTTCACTCTGTTGGCTGCTCTTAGAGCACCCTCATTCTGGACATTTCCATCTGTCTGTCTGTCCGCGAAGCTTTGCTCAAGCCTAGGGGCTAAACCACTCAACCGATTCCAATGAAATTTGGTAGGTAGGATCAATATTTCTGGGAATCGTGTGCTTTCGAATATGGGACCCCGGGCCCTAGCAACGGCATAGCAACGGCCCTTTAAAGTGGTCAAAAAATCGAAAAAAATCAAAAAGAAATCGAAAAATCGAAGCTTAGAGTTATGTGCGCAATCTATCTAGCTCCCTTCATGCCAATTTGCAGCCCTAACAAAAATATTTGTAGGAGAAAGGTTTTTGGGCGAGTATGTGTCGAACATTTCAGAAACGGTTAATTGCGAATATCTCTTAGAGAAAGAGTCTGCTTTTGATGAAACTTGGGTGAAATGTGTACAATGTGGCGAGCATGTACACAAAAATGAATGGTTGCTATGCACACTTCCGTTGCTTAGCAACAGCTAAAATACTGTTATGGCTGTGGAAATTCGCAGAACACCATAAAGGTCCGTAGTTCAGTTAGATCGATAAGTCTGTGTTCAGTTACATTTCCCCACCGTTGTTTAATGGGAATTATTCGTGTCACAGGGCTGTGATCCTTTGAGGTAGGTTTTTCTTTTTCTATCATTATTTTGAACCAACCACATCTCCACCACCATTACAACAACCAACATCACTCCCCTTAACCACAACACCAACCACAACCACACCTGCCTCTAAACAACCACGCCATCCTCACCACTCCGCCAGCAACCGTCAACATCTCCACGCCACAAACATCGCCTCACCTTCGTCTCCGAAACAACGCCATCTTTGCACCAGCCGCGGCGAGTCCCCAGCAAACAGCGTCGCTGAAAACCGACGCGGGAGGTTTCGTTGTAGCGCAAGTCTGGTGATTTCTACCACGTCCGCTCTGTGTGGAAGCTTCGCCTCGAAAAACGGATCATAGGAGAGAAAGGGGCGGGGCCTGTGGGGGTCGAAGGGTGTTGATTTCTACCACGTCTGCTCTGTGTGGAAGCTTCGCTCTCGGAGAATCGGATCCAGAGGGCTGGTGATCTCTACTACGTCCGCTTTCCGGGCAGAGGTCAGAGGTGAGAGTGCGGAGATCAGATCTCGTCTCACCAGCCCTATAAAAGGCCGTGCAGAGCACCGGTTCAGGCAGTCTGGAAGGGTCGGAGAGCCGAGTGGAGCCCGAAGTCTGGAGAGAGTCAGTCGGAGAAAGCCAAGGAGCTGCGTGGAGACCACAGCCGGGGAGAGCTTGCCAGCGCCAAGGCAGTCCGAGGTGATCGGACCTCGGCACAGTTCGTGCATCGCTGAGGAGCGGACGGGGTCGTAAGAGCATCAACGCTTATGGAGCATCAACTCTGACAAGCACTAAAAGACCCGTTCGTTCCTCTCAAACCGCGTTGCCGGCCGTGGCCCGGATCACCTCGCCCTGGCGAGGCCGCAATCAGGCGTGGCTGTCCTAGTGGCCGTGGGAAACAGACGTCACGACCTGCCCATCGTCGCAAGGCCGCAATCAGGCGCGACTGCCCTAGTGGCCGTGGGAAACAGACGTCACGACCTGCCCATCGTCGCAAGGCCGCAATCAGGTGCGGCTGTCCTGGTAGCCGTAGGGAGCAGACGTCGCGACCTGCCCATCGTCGCACCACGAGGGTGCGGGTAAGCCGCATCGGTCTCGCGAGATCATTCGGTCAACCAAGGCTCACTAGTCCGGCAGATATGTGAAAAAGAAATGTGCCTTTAGTGATGCAAGCATGAAATTTGGCACACTGCTCGGGCAGTATGTTACAAAGATTTTTGGATATAGGGACATTCCAGATTCTTCCCAGAGCCAAAATGGCGGCCATTTTACAAAATAGCCGATTTTGTTGTACAAGGAGGACACATGTGGATACAACTATATTTAAGAAGCATACCAGTGGTTTTATTTAACTAAATATAGATTCTAGCAAATAAGAAATAGCAAATAAAGGTGACAAAGCGTGAATAAACCATTTATTTGGTCATTTTTTGGTGCATTTTTGCACTTTTGGACGGTTTTCTACACCACTCTTCAAAAAACTGTTATCAAGCACCATGGAATGACTGTTGTTCATTTAACACTCTTGAACTCAGAGGAAGTGCTTCTGTTTGATCCTAACATCAACTTACAGAGTCAAAATTATACAGTGGAACCTCTAGATCCAGGTAACAGAGTCTACTATGATGCATGGATACATGTATACATGTTACATAATTATCATCTGTGATCTCTCTTGTCCCAGTTCTACTCTCTATGTACACTCCCCACCACAGTGACATAGAGCTGTGCACTGGAGTGCAGCCTTGACACACTTGCACTGTCCTCTGCATCCCTTTTTGCAGCCACACCTTAGTAGTTGCCGACATGCCTCAGTTGCCTCTGGGAGGGTTGTCCAGTATATGTCCCAGCCATTATCGGTGTGAACCCACCCCCAGTCACTGGGCGATGGGAGCTCTGGTGTGGACACCATCATCTGGCCCCAACAGTAGCCGGCTTGGTAGGTCGCTCTCTTGATGTGCTGTTTCAGGGCTTCACGAGTTGGTGGGAAAGCATCTATTGATCTGCCATTCTGGGTGAACAGATGCTTGCGACACTCATTGATATGTTCCTGGCTACTGGTGCGATTCTAGAGCACAACAACAAAACGCTCCAGTGCATCCATGTGGTCATCTACGGCTGAAGGAGTTGGCGTGGCAGCCAAGGCACAGAATGCTGCAGTGACATCAGTGACCTCATCACAGGCTTTCCAGGTTTCCCATGCTTTTTTCTTCCCCCTGCCTCCGAAGCTTGAAACGGTGTCGCATCCAGTGAGGGCATGGAAGAATGGCAAACCTCGACACTTGTTAGGTCCCAGTGCCACAGACATCTCGTGAGCTGCCAAGAACCTGAAGTTCTTTCCTGTGCCAAAAGCAACCCAGAGCTCATCAATGTCCAGACGTCCAGCTGCTGTCACCGCAAGGACCACGACATCAATGTCTACTGTACGGATCGACACTTTGCTGTATCCCTGCCTCACAGCGTCTTCAGCATGGAGTAGCATTCTTGTATCAGCCTCTTCATGGCTACAAGGGGCAAGACCAGCAACATCTTGGGCCTGCGTACAAACCACATCTTTGTGGTGGGTGCTGATGACTTGTTTGTCTGTGTCTGTTGTTGCTACTCTGGTGGCTAGGAAGTCAAACAACTCCATCTTGTTCTCATCCGTGTGAAGAAAGGTCTGCCAGTTTCCAGGAATGGAACTAGATGGCTCGACTCGTCTCCTGATGCCTTTGCCTCGCTTCTTCCTCGTGTCTGCCTTCAAACTGTCTGTGAGGTATTCATCCCAGACAATATCCATCCTGCTCGTATGCTGCAGCTGAGATGTGATGTATGGCAAGAATACTTCTGATGCATACTCGTTGAAGGTCTTTGCTGTGCCAGGTGGCAGCATACTGATGATCGCTGCACCATCAAGGATGATGACTTCAACTGCTGGACTAGCAGCAGCAGCAGCATTCTCCTGTGGAGGGACCAGATCTTCTAAGCAGCCAACCAGATCAGACTTTGTTCCAAGTCTCATCTTGCCCATGTGTGACAGTGCAGGGGGACATGCTTGGTTCTCATGTGCGAAGAACTCATCAAGATCTCCATCACGTATCTGGGACGCAATGAACAACCTGGAGAACAGGGAGCAGTCGTTCTTCAGAGATGAAACCTGCAGCTGTGCTCTTGACTTCTCTCTGACTGGAGATCGGCTGAAGAGAGGGAGGTTGTTTCTCTTGATTGGGTCGGTGATGGGCTTTGTCTGGTTGATAACTCTCTCATGGACATAGGAGTCATGCGGTTCTTGTCCCAGCTTCTCGATCTGGCGTACAGTATTGATAACTGCTGGGTCTGCCAGGTCTCTGCTGTCTAGCACCAGGAGATCCTTGCTGTCATCACAAAATGGGTTGCCCATCTCCCCCATGACTTGAGTGAGTGAACGCACATCTCTAGCAAAGGCTACCTGTGTGTGCTTGGTCTGCTCGTGGTGTTTGTGAACAGCCTTCTTGGTCTCTGATGTGGCCTGGAACTCAGCAATCACTCTGGCCATCTCTGGACCAGACACCATCCACCAGCGTAATGCAGCGGGATTCTCTGTCAGGCCTACAGCTCCTCCGTCACCCTTAACTAATGCGTTATTCTTCTCGTGGGCTTGATCGATGGCCATCGCAGAAAATGCATGAGTGGTCTTCTTTACTGTGAAGTTGCCGGCAAGAAACTGCGTGTATACACTTGCATGTTTGGTCGCCAGTGTCACCATGTCGCGCAGGTGAACTGGTATCCATCTGGCGTAGTTGGTATGACCCAAGGCGAAGAACCAGGGGACAATCTTGCTCAGGGCATCAATGTATAGCAGGAACTTCCCTTCACGGACCGATCTGACATAGATTAGGACAGTGAGTTCCAACTTTGCTGACCTTGTAGGCAGAATTTGTTATTCGTGGCAGCCATTTTGTAAAATGGCCACCATTTTGACCCGAGGGGTAATCTGGAATGTCCCTATATCCAAAATGTTTCCTAAGGGTATGCTATAACTGTGTACCAAATTTCATGCTTGTATCATCAAAGGCACAAAACTACCAGAATATTTCACATATCTGCCGGACTACACGCACTATAAAGGTCCACGGACCCTGTCTGCCACTCTCGTCTATGAGAGTGGCCCTTTCCTTCCTTTTGAGTAAATCTTGTGGCGCCGTGTCCTGACAAGTGAAAACTGTTAAGTGACTACATTAATAATAACCATATTCGGTCGTAGTGCTTTCCCTTGCTTTTGTTTGCCTGTATACGTGTTGGCTGTACATACGTGCATGTGTAAAATAAATGTGCTTTGTTCAAACTAGTGCAGGCCCGTAGGGGCTTGCCAGTATGTGCAGCTTCGTGTCTGCAGTCTCAGTCTCTTCGTGTCTGCAGTATTCTTGCCATACATCACATCTCAGCACCTCTCTCTCCCCTCCTCTCTCTCCCCCTTTCTCTGTAAATGTATTCACAAATGTCTACCAAGCACAACAATTAATTCCAACCTTGGGAAAAAACAGCTTTCAAACCCTTGGGAAACAGCTGTTTCCCTTGGGAAAATTCAAACCTTGGGAATAATTAATAATTTGAACAATTAATTTAAACCTTGGGAAAAAACAGCTTTCAAACCTTGGGAAACAGCTGAAATGGATGAAGAACGATATCAAACCTTGAAAAGGCACATACTCAGGTCCTCAGCGTCGATTGTGACGTCTTACCAAACAAAGAAGAAGAAGAATTGACATTAATCGTGCAAAAAAAATAAATAAACATTAATTGTGACGTCATAGCACCGTGTCTTGTCATGGGTTGACAGATAAATGGCCGTAACTTGGGAACCGCTTATCCGATTAATATGAAACCTTGAAAAGGCACATCCGCGGGTCCCCAGCAATATTCCTGGCAAGTTTCAATCAGATCGGACCGTCAATCGTGCAAAAAAAAAACAACTAATTGTGACGTCATTCGTGATGTCATAGCACCTTGTCTCGTCATTGGTCGACAGATAAATGGCCGTAACTTGGGAACCGCTCATCTGATTGATATCAAACCTCGAAAAGGCACATCCGCTGGTCCCCGGCAATATTCCTGGCAAGTTTCAATGAGATCGGACCGGCGGTCGTCGAGATACGGTGGTCTCAGACAAACAGACACACACAGAGATTGCTGGAATTATAGATAGATGGACCCCGTTCATCGCGTCCTCCTTTCACCATATTGGAAATGCCATCTTGCATCGTGGAATAAATAGTTGGGTTTTAAACACCCGTTCAATAGAATCGGCTCCGGCGAGGTCGGGCGATAATACCCGCTCGGTTATCACTGCGGAACGGAACGGACCGCTTAAGCGGTTCGTGTCCCAAGCCGACCTGCGTTGAGGTACGGTTGCCGATCGGCTGCCCGAGCAGGTACTTAGGCATATCGAATTCGGCGAGTGACCTTATCTTGCGCGGGTAGACAATTGGCTCGGCCGTGGTGGGGATTGGAAACCCCCCCGTGACTGGTTTCCGGCGTTAGCTCCGGAAAGTCACGACTGAATTGTCCGTCCGGTGGGCGACGCGGTTGCTATTAGTGGAAAGCAGCCGATCGCACGCCGGCGGGCGCGAATTCGTAACAATACTTTATCGTACATCGTACACTTATTGTGGACTGTACAAAAAAATCAATACCTCTGAGGGACCTGTTTTTTTGTGCCCAAGGAGAATGTCTTACAGCATCATATAAAAAAATAAAATCTTTAGCGAATAGATAAATGGAATTACCAGGGCTGCCATTCGTTACAGTCTCTTTGGAAACATGCCTGAAATCTTCCCAGGTCGAAAAACCAGTGAAGACCAGTAGCTTAGCTTACTGGTCAACTGGTACCAGTTGAAAACCAGTAGCCAACTGGTACCAGTAAAGCCAGTTGGTTTCTTACTGGTTTTAATATGGAAATTGGAATAGAGTGATATATTACCAGTTGAAATACAATTGTATTTAATAACTGGTATCAACTGGGACCAGTACATTGTAACTGGTATCAACTGGAACCAGTAAGACTTTAACTGGTACAAATATGAGCTACTGGTTTTTTCAACTGGGAAATTGGAATTCTGACTGAATTTAACTGGTACCAGTTGAAACCAATAGAGACCAGTTAAAGACCAATTAGAACCAATAGAGACCAGTTGAAAATGTGTACTGGTTTTAACTGGTTTTTCGACCTGGGTTACAAGGCGGGTTTCTGGGCGCAAACTAAGAGGGCTGTGATAATCATATTTATTGTGCTAAATTGATTGATAGCATGTACATTGTACATGAATATCGGCTGGTCGCGTCGGCCAGCTTTCCATCCAGAGCGAGCAGCCGTGTCGCCTACAGCTTGTCTCTATATTACTCACCGAGCACAAGTAACTCCTCATGTACTCGAAGCAAAAATTCAATTCTCATTTCATTGCATCCGTCATGGTATATGATCTTTTTCTTCTTCTTCTTTTGCATGCAGCACATGGCTGCAGGTAACATCATTTGCTGGACCCACTAACAGGACTTTGGAATTTGTTCAGGGTACCGGCGATAGCTCGCTTACTTTTCTGGAAGGGATCCTTAATGTCCACCAACTAATGCTGGCAGACGGGATGCTCAGTTTAATGTTAACGCCGATCTCGCTTTATGCCTGTCTCGGGATGGCACACACACACACACACACACACACACACACACACACACACACACACACACACACACACACACACACACACACACACACACACACACACACACACACACACGCTGGTAGTGTGTTCCTGCATGCAAAACACACACACACACACACACACACACACACACACACACACACACACACACACTAGCTAGCTCTTCTTGCATGCAAAATACCAGGATGACTGTTTATGCCTGTGCCGAGATTCGTATCCAGCCGAGAATGGCACATGATGAGAGTTATGAGTCTCATGAGAAATGCACAAATTCTTACATACAATGCACACCACAGAGGTCACTATGAATCCTCAGAAGTTCCCACAAAAGGGCAAAATGCCATTTGACATGAGAACAGACTCCTTACATCTTGTGAAGAAAAAATACTCTTGCGTGAGATCTTATGAAAAATGACCCATGAAGTACAATTATTGATGAAGCAGCATAATTTCCTTATCATGTGAGCATCTTTTGCTATTATGGTCACATTTTGATTTTAGTTACCTTTTTACTTCCACCACCGAAAATGGATGGAGGTTATGTTTTCACCCTTTTCTGTTTTGTCTGTCTGTTTGTCTGGGAACAGGACATCTCAAGACTTCATAGATGGATTCGGATGAAATTTCGTGGAGAGGTTGGGTGTGTGACAAGGACGAAATTATTCGAATTTGGTGAAGATCCGGACACTAGAACTTTTTAAGTGATAAAAAATGAAAATTCCAGATCATTCTGATATATATATATATATATATATATATATATATATATATATATATATATATATATATATATATATATATATATATATATATATATATATATATATATATACAGCAAGTGTCCTGAATTTGCATCCAATAGATTGGAGAACAAATAACCGCTTTTGTGATGGACGTATCAGAAAAACCAAGAAGATATCCAGCTTATTCGTGCCCCTTGCCAAAACGGACATCAACACGAGTTCATTACAAAGGAGAGAGAGAGGGAGAGAGAAACTTTGGGTATTGCCCTGTTGAGATGTGTTTCACTCAGTGTTTAAAATTCAATGCTCATACGAAACATCACTCCCACAATAACAATTCGACCCGATACCTGCAATACCTGCATCACTTGATGTTGCACCAGTAAAAATGCTTTTACATCTGCACATTTTCATATCTGCTGTGTAATTGACTACTACTACTACTTCTACTACTACTATTACTACTACGACTACTAATACTACTCCCACTTGGCTTGGGATCCTCGGGTCCTGAGTTCGAGCTCCGTTGACCACTGAATTAACAACAGGGGATTGACTCAGCCTGTTATCCTTCCGAGGTCGGCGAAATGAGCACCAGTATACTGGTAATAGGGGCACTGCGTCAGCGGCATAACCGTGCCCCTAACCAATGATGCAACCGGCAGCCAAAGAGGCAGCACACGATGGCAACTACCACCGCTACCACCACATTGGCCAAGAGGTACGCCCACTCACCTCGAAGCTGTCTAGCCTGGGTTTAAATCCAGACCCATCTATAAACTGCCATCCCAGTGTTTCACAGGAAGAGTGACTCATCAATGTGTGTGCTGTCCTGTCTACCAGCATTCCTTTGGTGGACGTTAAAGATCCCCTGCTGTCCTTCATGAAGAATGGACAAGCTATCACTGGCACCCTGGCCAAATTCCTGCCATAACCAGCAGGGGGCATCACGTCAGTGGCACAGCCGCACCCTCAGCCAATGGTGCTACCCCACAGCATTGTGCTGCAAACTAACAAAGAAGAAGACTGCTACTTAAACTGGTACTACAACATTAATGGTACCAATTAATCCCACCTTTTTGTGGGGCCAACTTTGCCTGCTCTGAATGCACACAAACAACTATATTCATGAAGGACCCACGTCCACCCCTTTCATGTATTATCCTATTCATTTGAATCCCTTTGATTCCTCGCACACTTTAAGAGCAGAATTAAATATTATTGTTTACGAGACGACCTGTGAACCCATTGGGTTCCCGTTGTGACAGTGGTTGATGAAAAAAATTATTTCAAGAAAAAAAAGATAGCTCCAGTAAACTATACCGCTGAGGTTGTTTGCATTGATCAAATTCTCCCGACGAGTACTTGAGTGAATCGGGAATTGATTTCTTAATAATTTTTTTGTTGCCCGATTTGAACGAAACTTGAGACTGCACACCACAGGAGAATGGTGAGTAAAGTGGGCCGAAAATTTTTGCGCTATTGTGTACCGTTTTGACTGTATTTTGGGAACATATATATATATATATATATATATATATATATATATATATATATATATATATATATATACAAGATATATATATATATATGTGTATATATATATATATATATATATATATATATATATATACAATATATATATATATATATATATATATATATATATATATATATATATATATATATATATATATATATATATATATATATATATATATATATATATATATATATATATATATATATATATATATATATATATATATATATATATATATATATATATATATATATATATATATATATATATATATATATATATATATATATATATATATATATATATATATATATATATATATATATATATATATATATATATATATATATATATATATATATATATATATATATATATATATATATATATATATATATATATATTTATACACACACAAGATGAGAGTTTTAATAATTTGCAGATGATGCAAAACCCATTTGTTATTACCTCTGCCACCGAATGTGAAGGAGGTTATCTTTTCACCCCTTACGATCTGTTTGTCTGTTTGTCTGTGTACAGGATATCTCAAAAAGTTGTGGACAGATTTGGATGAAATTTTGTGGAGTTTCGGTGTGTGACAAGATGAACTGATTAGATTTTGGTGAAGATCTGAATCCGGATCCGACTACTAGAATTTTAAAGTAATTCTTCACCATTGGGAGATAGGGCTCAAAACCTATATATAGCACGATATCTCAAAAATGTATTGGGCCAGATATGTTCTCATGGATCAGGCATTACGGGGCGAAGGTTTGCACTCTACCGAGTGCCCTTCAAGTTTATTTCTGCTTCTCTTGTTCATTCAGCAGTAGAACTTCATTTTTACACTCGAAGATGGATTGTTCTCTCCAGATTATTTGAGCATTTCATACATCCTGCAGATCTGGTTTAGCTTTCAGCTATTAACCATTCCTGTGGTTTTCAAGTATTATTTATCAGCAAACTTCACTTTTTTCTTTTATCTGGAAGCTCTTCTTCCATGGTCTCCCAAAACATTATCCTTGGACTTTATTATTCTGTAGATAAAATACCTTCCATTTTCTTTGGATTTAGATAAGATCCATTTTGGACTATTTATGTGCAAAGAGCATTAAGTGGTATTTTGGCCATAACTCTCCTCTTTCGTTTGCTCATACATTCCTCATTTCTATTCTCTCCTTGATGTACTATTGTCCCAAGCTTTTTTCTCTTTTCTCCCATTTCCTCTCCACCTGCTGTATTTGCTTCCCCCCCCCTTTCCTTTCCAAAGTATTTTTCCTGAACACCCACTTCCCACCTATCCACAACCCTCCACATCACTCTCATAATCCCTTGTAAACATTTTTGTTTACCAGACACTTGGTGTGAGAATTACGAACATCATGATTGATTATTTCACTCTTGACGGGGTCTCCCGGCATTCGGTCTCCATAAAATAATAATTTAACATGTTTGTGTTAAATCGTGACATCCCCCTTTTCATTGTGATAAATCAGCTCTCACCCCCTTCCCAACATTCCCTTCCATACATGTTTTCATTTAAACTCATTTCCAATGCATGCATCAGTGTATGGATATGTCGGAAAGGTTTTATCCTAACAATGAAGTCCTATGCCAGCAAAACTTGGCGTAGTGTTCATCCTTTTCTATGGAATTTTCAGCCAGTGTCACAAATGTTTTCCTCAGTAGTTTGTTGTTTCCTGATGGTTTTGGAATAGAAGGCATGATTTTGGCTCTGAAACTTCAAGAAAAGGAAAAAGGTTTTGACTCTCCCTCATAACACTCTATCCTGACTCTCCGAAGCAACGAGAACAGCACTCGTAGAGTGCATAGTCTTACCTCATGCATTCATACTGAACAAAAATACCATCGTAAACTGAACACGCAACTATTATGGCCCACTGCTATAATTATGGCCCATATACCCAGATCATCCAAGCACCCTATTATGTCACATTGTTTCTTGGCATGGGTTATGTCACAAATTTAATTCTTCACTCACATCGGGTCGTAAATCAGATGTATGAAGTTTCAGATTTTTCGGATAAAGATTTCAATTCAACCAATTATGGCTAGAATATGACTTCACCTATGATGTCATTGTTATCACCCTATATACTCCATGCGGAGTTGATAACATATGCCAAGTTCGAATTTTTTTCGTTCTAATAGTTTCGGAGGGAATGATGTCCAAATTTTTCCCTTTAATCCAATATGGCTGCCATGCTATGTGACTTATGACGTCAAAGTTAGCAATAAGATATTCTCCATGGGGAGTCCCTCCTACGTTTAAAGTTTTGCATCGATCGGACCAGCGGTTGCAGAGAAAACATTTTAAAATCGAAACTATATAGATGCGGACACACATGGGCATTGCAATAGTCTCGCATCCCCTTCTGGGCGAGATTAATTATGCTATTTTCAACACAAGGATATTAGGTTAAAAAAATAAGGAGAACATGTCGTGACCTCAGCTTATCAATATTTATTCTAAATAAAGACATATTTTGATGGAAAGTCATGCAACTGGGAAATTATGCAATTAACATGGCGGTACAAATAGACGCACATGATGCTGAGAGGTATGCGCAATGGCCTCCCAGCTGTCTTGCCTTTGAATCTTGACCCAGTTCGAAATGTTCAACATGATGTTTTGCATGCAGAGCGATGCATTAAGGTGTGCACTATCCATCAGATCTGCCAACTAAGCAGAGGACCTATCTGCCGACAGGTCGTTTGTGGGTGTCAAATAACCTATGATGTCTTTCATGAAGTGTAGGTGAGTCATCAGCAGCACCCTGAACAGAGTACAAATTCCTTCCCCCATCCAAATGACAAGTGCCATCGTGACCCCGTCTTCGTACTTTGCCTTATTGAACAATTAATTTGTTCCTACTGGCAGAGTACCTGTCCTATGGGTGATCTTGTTCCAAGCATACAACGTGTTCTTCTGATGCATACCTTTATTTGAGCAGTGAAAAGACAACTACTAGCTCCATATAGGAAAAATTTTATAACCCGGGGTACATACATGAAGCAAAAAAATACTTCCTGCTTGTAATTCAAAACACCTCACCAGACTGGAAGACTTGGAGACGGGAATACTGGACTGTAAATGGTGGAGACTTTTAATACCCTTCCCCACCTGGAGGATGTGCTACACGATACACATTTACATAGAGAATTTGAGTCCCCAATCAACCTCCCAAGACCGCCAGCAAAGATTAAAAAAAACACCCCTATACATTAATTGGGGTCATGCTGATCCTATGTCGCAAGTCTGGATGTAATTGGCCCAGAACTGTTGGAGGAGTAGTGCAACACACACACACACACACACACACACACACACACACACACACACACACACACACACACACACACACACACACACACACACACACACACCAGTCCATGAATTATTGTAAAGAATACATATATGGAGCAAGGTTGATGGATGTACACTTGTGGCTAGGTCGAGACTAAGGTCAGGGTTTAGAGCTATGATTAAGGTTGGAGTTATCAGAGTTTTTGGGCGAGCATGATGGCCTAGACTAGAGGTATACACACTCACCTCTGAGCTGTCTATCCTGGATTTGAATCTCGATCTCGACCCAGCTATAAACTGTCATATCCTGGTGTTTGACAGGCAGGGTGATTCATCAATACGTGTGCTGTCCAGAGGATGGACATTCATTTGGTGCATGGTAAAGATCCCACGGTGTCCTTTGTGAAGAGGAAGGGATCAATGGACGAGTTTCCAGTTATGTCACTTCCTTGTGAGTCTTTGTCCCACAGTTGTGACGTCATGGAAACTCGTCCAATTATGTTTTTTATTGAAATTCGCCCCAAACAAGTCTAAGAGCCACTAAATGTGAAGGACTACAGAGAAAAAGAAGAGGAAAACTGGAAAAACCTTCACCTCGTCCTGAAACAAGGAAACCTCTTCATCGGACCACTGTGCAAGAGGGAGTAACTAGGCCAGGTGGAAAAATTAATTTTCCTACTCCCATTGGGTGCTTTTTTTCTAGGAGACACCATCTCCATTCTGGATGGCCATTGATTCCAGAAGGGAGTTCATCCACCCTTTGTCAGGTGTTGTTTTTAGTCCTGGCAGGGTGTCACAGTCACCCTCCCCACTCGTAAAGGCAGCGAGGGGTGTCGGTTTAGTCGCCAACAACCCCATCATGCAGCAGGTAGCACTGGGTTACATGTTACCAGTGGCAGTACCAAAAGGCTGACCTGACCTGAGACTTCTGGCACCATGAACAAGTTACAAATTAATGCTCTAACCTCCAGGAGGAACTGCATCAGCAGCACAGCCTCACTCCCAGCATTGATGCAAAACAGTAGCCACATACTGCATATGAGATGAAATGATTGAGGTTTGAAATGAAAAGTCACAAGGCACGTATTGAAAATTTAAAGTCGTTATTACATACTCTTGGCATTTCTTTCATAAGTGAATATCATAACTAACTCTCACGTAACTATATCCCACCTAGACGAGCTACAATCACTGGAATAAAGGAATGCACCTTGTTGAAATTTCTCAGAAATCAAGTGGAATGTTTTGTCCTCATGTGAGATTCTGTTATTCTGAGCCCATCTATCATATCGACGTATTGATCCTCATGGCTGATGCCTCACTCATTAAAAATTACAAAGAGAAAACAATCTTTGTTGTGTTAATGATGGAAGAGGCTAACATCTTCGCTCGTAAATGGAGTAAACTCAGATAAACAAAATATAAATATGTACATCAATATTTTCCCTTCATGATATCAAAATTATTTTCAACGTAATCATAATTCCGTGCAGGATTTTCTCATTTAATAGTTAATCTAATTATTCGACCAATAGCGGCTCAAGCTGCCAATATGAAGATATGTCATTTTTCCGGTTTGCTCAGAATTACTCGTGACGTTGACCTTGGATTTTCAAAGCCCACACTCCAGCACTGTCACACAACGATTATAAAGTTTTTTTTGTTTTTAAATGTACTGTACATGCAAAGAAATTCAACAAAAACCCCCACACCCTCTTCAATCCCATTCTTCCCCCCAGGCCTTCAAAACAGCTGTTCACCACCACCTCTTATCGTCCCCCATCCAAATCCTCGATCTTTTCTACCCCCGGTAATCCACTCCAAACCCACCTCCTTCAAATTCCCTTCTTTCCTTCCTGAAAGTCCCTGTAATGTCCATCTTGTATTCCCCATGTTCCCCGCCCCATCCCTCTCCCTTCCACAGATCTCCTAATGTCTCTTCCCCACTGTTTTGTCATTCCCTCTCCAACCCCCCTTGCTGTGCATTGTGTGTTAGCTCGCATATGAGCCTCGACAATGTATCCAAAAAACAAACAATCATAACAATAATAATAAAAAAATTTGTTCAAAGTGAGAAGTTCATGAATTTGCTTGTTTGATGGACTGTGCATGGACCTTGATTGCAGGTTAATCTGGGATGAGCTTTAATCCCTCTGCTCTGCCCCCTAATCGCTTGTGAATGCAAGCTGCCAAAGCTGCCGTGTCATATCTCCTATCTTTGGCCTTCCAATATATCAGTTCATCAATGATCTCTCGGACTCTCTGGAAAATCCTCTATTTCTCTTTGCCGATGACTCAACCCTCTGCCGTACCATCTGTCATCCCTCAGACCGGCAAGCAGCAGCTTCTTCGCTCACTGCAGATCTGGATAAAATCACAAACTGGTCCAACACGTGGAACATGTCTTTCAATCCAGACAAATCTCACACTCTCACTATGTCTCTTCGAAAGGACCGTTTACAAAACCCCCCCATCCACTTTCTCAACAATCCTCTGGAAGAAGTCTTTTCTTTCAAGCTTCTGGGTCTCACTATCTGCCATGACCTTTCCTGGGAAAGTCACATTTCCAACCTTGCCTCAAAAGCCAGTCGCCGACTGGGAATCCTCCGTCGTGCAAAGTCCTTCCTCGGCCCTCTTGAGCTCCTGACCACTTACAAAGCTTTTGTCCGTAGCCTGATGGAGTACTGCTCTCCCCTCTGGGCTGGTGCTCCTGCCTCCCACCTTTCTCGACTTCACGCTGTCGAAACCAGGGCTTTTAAGATCATTGGCATCTCCCGCAATGAAGCTGAGTCTTTGGGCCTCTCACTCAATCACCGCAGGTTGGTCGGTGGTCTTTCTGTCTTCTACCGACTCCTCTCCAGCCTTGCCCCCTGCTCTCTCTGCGATTTGTCCCAACCACATTTCCACAGGGCGCTCAAGGTCCGCCAACAACCCCTTCTGGTAAAACTACCAAAATCACGAATCACTGCTCATCTTCACTCTTTCATTCCTCTTTTTTCCCGCCTTTGGAATAAACTTCCTCACTCTATTCTTTCCCATTCTTCCCTCCAGGCTTTCAAAACAGCTGTTCACCACCACCTCTTATCTTCCCCCATCCAAATCCTCGAACTTTTCTACCCCCGATAATCCACCCAAGCCCACTTCCTTCAATTCTCCTGCTTTCCTTCCTGAAAGTCCCTTTAATGTCCATCTTCCCCTCGCCATGTTCCCCGTCCCATCCCCATCCCTCTCCCTTCCACAGTTCACCTGTGTCTGTTCCCCAATGTTTTGTCCCTTCCACTCCCGCCCCTCTTGTCTCATGCCTCCTTGCTGTGAGTTGTGTGTTAGCTCTCATACGAGCCTCGACCAAGGTATACAAAAAAAAAAAAAAAAAAAAAAAAATCAGTTAATACTTTATTTAATGATATGCAATTGTTCAACGTCGCACAGCATCTGTATGATTAATTAGGAATATTTCCTGGAAATGATTGGCAAGGGTGATCTGCGTGAACATTCCAACCTGTTAACATAGTATTGAAAATGTAACCACTGTGATTCAGTTCCACACCAAAAATTAAAATAACCAATAACAAACTTTCACAAAAGATGGTGGAATTACAAACTTTCAACAACTGCAAATTTTTGTGAAACATTGTAATTTTTTGGTTTTTAATGCACTGTATATGCAAAGAAATTCAACACAAACAATAAAATAATTTTTGCTCAAAGTGAGACGTTCATGAATTTGTCTGATGGACTGTGAGAAAGTGTGATGTGTGAGAAAGAACCGTTGCTTTGTGAGAGAAAATATACGTTGTAAAATATACATTATATATATATATATATATAGAGACAAATATACGTTATAAAAAAAAATGCGAAAAATAAAAATTAAAAAAAAACATATACGTTGTGAGAAAAAAAAGAGAAAGGATCCCTCCATTGCCTAGCAACGGCCGACTACCCAATAAAACCTGACGCGATGGGCCCGTTCGATGGGGAATGACCTGAGGATTAAGCACAAAAAAATTCATGATTCTCGCTTCAAGGGTTAATGCTGCAGATTGTTTTTTCGTTAAAATACCCCCACATTTAGAGGTTTTTTGGCCGTTGCAAGGCAACGGAGGGGTCCATAGCAACTGTTCTTTCTCACACATAACTAGGACATACCATGAACCTACCATACTAGTTTCATGTATATCTGACTCATAGTCTCTGAGATATAACGAACTTCCTTTTTTTATTGTTTTCAACCAGGGTTCATTCAAAGTCTATCTTCTCTGACAGTTTTCATATCATAAGATCTGGCTGGAAAGTTTTGACAATATGGCTGAATGTACTGCCCACAGTCGCTCGTGGCCCGATTTTTGATTTTCGAAAAAATAATTTTTTTTATGATTTTTCAAACATTTCAAAGTCCCGTTGCTCGGCAACGGTGGTGTCCATATCAACGGTTCTCATTTGCACACAACTAGGTCATGGCATGAACCTACCAACCAAGTTTCATCGAAATCGCCATTGTATTAACTGAATCGCCAATTTAAATACTGATAATAACAGTATAACAAATCTCAAAAAAAAAAAAAATTTCGACTTCATTGACTACCCAATATATATATATATATATATATATATATATATATATATATATATATATATATATATATATATACATATACAACAATATAAATACAGAGGAGCTCTACCACAAAATAACTAGCCAGGAAATAAATGCATCAAAAAAAAAAACCAGGAAATACATCCAACCAAACAAATAGGGAAAGAATACATGCAACTTTTTACAAATTCAGCATTGGACACTCATCATTAAAAAGGGGAAAATAAAGTATCACAATATCATCAAATTGTGACACAATTCAGGAAGGCTAACATGTGTGATCTGTGTTTACATGGTGCGGAGAAGTCGTTCGAGTATTATGCAGAATGTTAAATAAAGTTTTGAACCTTGGATTTTGTATTCCTATTTTACTCGACTTGAACTGTCTGTTTATTGATTTCATTAGCATGAGAATATTCATGAATTCATAACTGAAATTAAAATGTAAAGTCACGGCTTCATGTCGGAGCAGAGGCCTGGATCTTATCATGGCTTCACTGAGGAAAACGCTGTTAGAAGTTTTCCATTATGACAAGTAAACTTCAAGAAACCATCCAAGTGCAAGGATTTAAGGGACTATAGTATGTATTCATAAACAATAATTATCCTTGTGTGCATTTAAGCTTGAAAGATGGGAATTGTGTTTTTTTTTTTTCCTTGCCTTCACCCACACCACCACAAACTCTTCACAGGAGGTAATTAATTCAGCCATTTTAAAATATTAATGTGGATTTTGATGATGCTTTATGTGAAGCTTTGATGAGGATGTGCATTTGATTGTTGATGAACAAATGAAAGCACCAGCGAACACTGTCACGTGTCACGTGTCACATGCAATGCTATATACCTACACATGGCGGGTGACTTGAACAAATCACAATGAGGCTTTTGCAGCAGCTTACTTGTGATGGGGACAATTAGGAGGCTGTCTGCAGGAGATATCTTTAGCAGGTGATGATGCACGTGACTCCTGTTGCAGTTTCGATTCTTCATCGATTCCTGGGCAAATGTTATTCCCATCTTTTAGTTACATTTCATACTTGGAATTGATTAGCCACTTCATCACCGTGATTAAAGATCAATAATATTTCCAAAATCTTGAAGGAAAATTTACAGACAGACAAGATCTCAAATGTGGTAGAGGAGCCCTGTAATTAATTTTATTTTAAATCAGCTCTTCCATGAGCCTCAACCTGAATAGCAAATAAATAAATAAACGAACAAAAATGGAACATATTCCAGTAGAGTGTCGGTTTTATAATCTGAGCATGTGTGCGTAACCATGTGATCTGTGCTAGTTTGTATGGATGAATTATTCAATCTTATTACATTGGAATTGTGATTGTAAATACATGTGGAAGAGTTTTTATTTATTTACGGATGTATTTTATACAAGGTCAAGTCTCATGAAATAGTGAGGCATGTAATGAACTGGAAAAAGAGAGAAAGGAGAAAGAAACATCGCAGCATACGGGCATACAGTGAGAGAGGGAACCGTTAATGATAAAAAAGAAAAAGATCATGGGGAGGAACAGAAGATGACTTGAGGTCGTGGTGCACCACCACCTTGAAAGCTTGAACACACTCAGGGAGGAGTTTCCAAAAGTTGGAGGAGAGAAGACAGGTATTTCAATAAATTAGTTCATTTTTGAAAGAATTCTGACTCCGTTCTATTTCGCATCCCATCAATGGTGTGAGGAATTCTATTTATTTATTCATGTGCAGCCTGTAGCTGTTTGGCTGCATCATTTTCTGGGAAAGTCGAATCTCTGAGACCATGCCGAGCCCCCAACTTTTGACGGAATAAAATTATTGACTTAAAATGCGTGTAAATAATTATTATCTCATGGATTAGATTAAAGTGTCTAATATAAACAATTTTTTGCATATGCAACAGGCTTTCACGTCGTAAAAATGGATTTAAAAAATTTGCTCTGGGCAAAATGAAACCCTTAAATATCAACTTTCCAGTCTCGATTTCCATCCTTATAATTTCTTTCCTCTACCCATTCCAATACTCCCCCTCGCACGCTCTTTGTGCACCTTTCTGGATTTGCCTCTGTTCTGATCTTTCATTTGATCTGTTTGCCATGATGGGCATGGCAAATTATTCATTGTTCATATGAGTTCATGGTATATAAAGAGATCACGCATAGAGATTTGAATACGATGAGAAAGAGGGAGAAAAAATTGGATATTTGAAAGATAAATTGAGTTTTTATGAAATAAAAAGGCACACGTGTATGTGTATTTTTTGGGACTGATCGTTATGAAATTTAAGGTGTTTATTATATTTATTTATTCGTCTGCAGCCGATGGTTGCTTGGCTGCATCCTTTTCTAGTGGCACGGCTGTTACCAATAAGCTGGTACCCATTTCATCGACCTCGGAGAGATGACAGGCTGAGTCAACCCACCTGGCGTTCATTGAATGGTTAGACAGGGGCTCCAACTTCAAGACCCTAAGATCTAAAGCCAGCCACATTAACCGTTAAGCCAACACCAGGCTATCAAGGTGTTTATGTAAAAGCAAAAACATCATGTCATTGGTTAGAAAGAACATCTATTTCATCAGGATTTGAAAAGCTGGGCTCGTGAAAATTCTAAATCCATTTTGAGTGAAACTTTTAAGGTTTAGGATAGCTTAGAACAGGGGTTTTAAACCTTTTCATCCCCATTGTTTAAAAAAAAAAAAATTGGAGGAATATTGGAATTGGATCCGTCTGTCTGTCTGTCCATCCGCCCGTCACACTATTTCCTCCTAAACAGTTGTGTAGAAATTCACCAAGCTTGGTAGTTAACATCACTACATGGCAAGAAGGCGTGAGAACTGTATCATTTTTGGCCCTGCCCCATGGGGTAGAGTCAAAAGGTAAAACGTCAACAAATGCAATTACGGGCACATTTAAAAACATTTTTCAATGAAACTTTGTAGATGCAATCAACAATGGGGACGCATGAATTATGTAACGATTTTTTGGATTTGCCCTCGGTTCATGCCCCAGGGGATTGGGACTTAGAGTCACAGGGGTCAAAATGGAAAACATTTTAACTAATAATTTGATGTTAGTCATTCCTGGTGGAACTGTTTGATATCTTTCAACGTTGCTTTCAGTGAGAAGTATGGGGATTTGCGATGGCATTCCATTGACTTCGCTCTAATTAAAAAAAAAATTGTACACAGTCAAGGCACGTGGAAAAACAGAGAACACTGAACAGATCAGGATGCGGTTAGGTGGTGGGCGGGGGTGGTGGTTAAAGTTAAAGGTGGGAGAAAAGATCATGGTTTTGGATGGGGATGATCTGAGATGGTGGTGAGCAGCTGTCTTGAGGACTTGAAGGGAAGCATGAGATTGAAGAGAAATGTGTAAGCTGGTTTCACAGGTGGGAGAAAAGAGGAAAGAATGAGTGGAAGTTAGCAATAATTCTGGGTTTGGGGAATTTCACCATCAGGGGATTGATAGCGGACTGCATGCATCCTACAGAAACCTGGGGAGGGCTGTGGGGGTGGGAAAGGAGGGTGGACAAAGCACAGAAAGAGCAGAGGGTACAAAAGCAGAAAGGAGGCAGTAGAAGAGAGAGACCACCGACCTGTCTGTGATTAGAAAATGATAGGCCCATAGACTCAGCTTCATCACTGAAGATTCCAATAATCTTGAAGGTAAATGATAAAAGGTTTTTCCAGGGGGAGAGGGGGGAGGGTTAGTGGCTATTAGGGAGCAGATCAATTGACCATAGTCTGAAGACTGGGGGAGTTCAAGGAGGTTTGCAGTGTAGGGTTCTTCCTCATCAGGTATTTCCCATCCACTGGTCGTCCCACGACAAACACGTCTCCTCCTTCAGCACCAATGTATGCATTTTTTAAAGGGTTGTCAGATAAGTTGATGCAGTGTCGCTGAAGTTGTTCCAACTAATTTGAGAAAATACAGAAATTAACCACTGAAAGACAATTCACAGATGACATACCTTTGATTTCAAATAACTGAAATTTCCAATGGAAAATTAAATTGGGAGTCAGATGTTTAAACTTAATAATTGTTGCCATCAGCAACATCCAGTTCACCATGAAAAAAAAAAAAAGATTCAAATTAATAATTGCAAAATGAAAGGAAACAGTGATTACATTTACTTTGGCAAATTCATACAAAGGATCTGTATCACTTTGAAGATGTAAAGAGATGGAACAGGACACGATAGGCAGCGCGTGGAAAATTGAAGAATGTCATGAAAAGCAAACTGAAGAAGAAAGCTTATTATCGATGTGTGATAACAGCAATGATGTGTTGCAGTGAAACATGTTCTGTTCTATTACAAAGAAGATTAAACAACAATTGATCACCATGCAAACAACCATAGAAAGACGATGTCTCAGCATACCAAAGAAAGACTAGAATGGCACTCGGTGGGGTACATATACTGTACGTTGCTCTGCCAGGTTGAATATATTTCGTTTTGTATCCCACTGATAGGCCAGACCTGGATCCAGAACTTAACAAAAATCTAATCAGTTTGTTCTTGTCACCTAACCAACTCCTCCACCAAGTTTTGTTATAATCTGTCCATAACTTTTTGATACATCGTGCTATATATTGTTGTGGTACCGGCATTGCAGGGAGAACCAGAAGGGATGGACTGCCTCAGGTTCCTCACCGGAATCACAGGCCATCACACACGAATAACTTTGTGACGCAGCAGGTCGCTAATCGACCGCGAACACCAATAACTCGACCACTTAGGGTCTTCTGTCGAATAAACCGTTTACCTTAGGGCCACATGATCTCCTTACCAGGGAACGTGCCCTCGGTATGTACTTGTGTTAAACAGGTTACTTACCGGATCAGGTGCATCCGAGCGGAACTGACAAGCACGTAGCGGCTATGAAGCAAATCGTTTGGGAATAATGTCCTTGCTAAGTTAGGGTGTTAGCCATGCTGGACCAGTGAAAGAAAACACAAACATTAGCTGGGAACATTTCTACCACAGGGCATTTATTTACAACTAAAGCAAGGAAAGGAATTCATGCACAGTGAATGGGATTTATTGGTATGTACAGTAGGGGAAGCAATGAATTTGTTGGGTGCTGCAAAAGACAAAACACAAGCAATCTTACAAAGCAGACACAGAGCAGAGTTATCCCATATATCTTCTACAATCTTAACTTATGCTAGGACAGTCGCTATCTCACACACACACACACACACACACACACACACACACACACACACACACACACACACACACACACACACACACACACACACACGCGAGCCTGAGGAAGATTTGATATAGCCCAGAAAGAAAGAAAGAAAGAAAGCAGGTGAGGATAAGCAACCTCTCAATACATGGTGCAGTCTGCAGACCAACACAACCCAAAATGCTTAGGGAGAGGTCGGTGGGAGGAATACTGATTATGTCTAAGATGTGGGATTGGGAGGTGTGGTGTGGTGTGATGTGGGGGGGTGCAGCATTGTGCTAGAGGAAAATGTGAATGTGAGTCAGTACGTTCGCTCCTTCAGATTCTGCCTGAAAAAGAACAGTCAGGCTTTGCCTGCGTTCATGCTCTTTTATGCATCCACAGTCGACGAGGTAGATGGAAGGAAAAATGGAAGAAGAAGATGCCTAAGGAGAAAGTCCCTATCCTATCTGTGTCAATGTCTCGAAGTGTAAACGTCTGTACCTATTGGGGATCGCTCAAACGGAGCGGCCCCACCTCGCAGCAGTAGTGTGCGATACCCCTCCCCACTTGGTTACGGGGACTCGCAGCACCTTTCGCTCCACACCAACCAACTCATTGACTGCCTGCTTGTCGATCCCATCTGACTCCCCATTCCTTCGGCAGCAGCACCGACAGCCCTGAACATGAAGGTGAGCAGCAGCAGTGACCAGAGAGGAGGGCAAACAGGATGGACTTGTGCAGGTGAGCAGGCTGACTCGGTGACCCATGAGCAGACTGACTGGAAGAGTGGCTGACCCAAAAAGAGCTTGACCCAAAACAGTTTGACCCAAAAGAACGTGAACTGACTCCGCTCTGCCCTTCGTATGAGCCCGGGCGAAGGCAGGGGCCGAGGAACGGATCTCGATGAGCCGCAGGCAAAATCCTTCTCCTCTATGGGGCCACAGCGGCGAGAGCCATGCCCCGTCAGGTTTCGGAACCGGAAAATGGCTCAGTCACTCGCCGACCTTGGCACGGTTCGGAGTTCCAACTCTTTCTTAGGGCCGCAGTCTTTGGACACATGCTCTGGCCCTGAACGTATGCTGCCCTTCATTCTAACATGGGATTGTAGCGAAATCCCTGTGCTATCCATGAGTCCCTCCACGAGCCACAGCGCACATCCGCACCACGTGTTATGCCCTGGAACAGCTTGATCCATGTCCCCTCCGAGTCCCTTGAGGTTTTGGTGTGGATATGATGACCATGGGGCAGTTACGGTGGTTGTAGAGCAGGGCACTCTTGTCTTTGCATTCTTTGTGAGAGGTGGTAGCGATGTGGCATCCCTGGTGAAGGCCGAGTGCCATGTGGCGCTTGTAGTGAGATGGTGAATAACAGTCGGGATTTAGTGTGGGTTGTTGCGGAGGTTATTTTTCCCAGTTGTAGGAAGCGGTTGCAGTGAACATGGTAAGGTTTGCTGAGCGGAGTGAAGTCTGAGGTGAGGTGGCGGTTGGGAAAAAGCATGCACATTTGAACAGGGAATGGGTGTGCAAAATCCAACAACGATGTACCGGTGAGTTGTTGGCCAGATACGCCTGCAGCGTGAACATGCTGGAAATGCTCTTAGCATGTGCTCATTCTTATTTAAAAGGTTAAAGGTTGAAGTGGAGGATATATGAGATATAAAAGAGCGAACTACGAGAGTCCATGTAACGCATCTTTCCCCTTTTTACCTACTAGACATATGGAAGGGACTATACAAGACATGTACTGTTGAAATATCTGCCTTGGGATCGCTGTGTGTTGTGTGTCATTGTCTTAGAGGCATGCAGTTTTACAGAACCTCAACAATATATCATTTGTTGCATCGTCTCTCAAAGGTGAAGAATATCTTTAAAATTAAAAAATTATCGTATTCGGATCTGAATACGGATCTTCACCAAAATTGAAACTATTAGTCTTCGTCACACACCCAACTTGTCCAGGAAGTTTCGTCTGAATGAGTCATTAACTTTTTGAGATATCGTGCTATACAATTTATCGTTTTTGGCCCTATGTCTCAATCGTGAAGGTTCACTTAAATTATTGTATCCAGAAAGGGATCTTCACCAAAATCAAAACATTTAGTCCTCATCACATGCCGAGCCAGTCCACCAAATTCTGTCCAAATGCGTCTTTAACTTTTTTGAGATATCCTGCTCACAGACAGACAAACAGACACACAAAGAGACAGACAGTGGTGAGAACATAACCTCCATCCACATTTGGTGGTGGAAGTAACAAGAGCAATCATAACATCAAAATGAATACCAAATTCAAAGACATATTGGTCAAAATAACAAAATTGAAATGAAACTTGGCTGATGACATAGCAACAAGAACTGACACCTGCAAAATGCCAAGATTTGAAAACTGGCAAACCTCGAGAAACACCTGGCAGAAGCAGAGAAGAATTTAATGTAAAAGAGAAATGAAAATATATTAAAATATATATTTTTAAAATCACTGGACTACAATGGACACCAAATTACATAGAATATAAAACAATGGACCATGTTGAAGGAGAACTTCATCCTCCAGTGGACTAAATAGGCGAGCTAAAGTCAAGTCAAATGTAATCCACATGTCCAACCTTTGTGCTCCACTCCCACAGATATTCTGTTCGTTCTGATATTCTGTTCGTTAAGCATTATGATGCAATTTCTCTGCATTCTTGTGTTAAAGTTATCAAACGAGCCTCCCAAACTCGATGGTTTTAGTTGCTCAGATATAAGACTGGTAGGAAAATAATTGTCAGGAACAGAGACTGGTTTTACAAAATGGAGCGAAGCAAGTTTGGTGCCACAAACCACAAGACAATAAATATTACCCATTGCCCGACAAAGCTCCCACTGGTAATGTTTGTTTCATACACACAGAACAAATATACGTTTGATGGGGTTTATTTGCACTTGAAATGTTCTCAGCTGATTCAAGTAAATATGTATTTCAAATCATTTGAATAAAAGCAAAACTTAGTAAATATATATATATATATATATATATATATATATATATATATATATATATATATATATATATATATATATATATATATATATATATATATATATATATAGCTGCAAAAGTAGGTATACAGCAACCTACTATATATATATATATAGCTGCAAAAGTAGGTATACAGGAACCTACTATATATATATATATATATATATATATATATATATATATATATATATATATATATATATATATATATATATATATATATATATATAGCTGCAAAAGTAGGTATACAGTAACCTACTTTATATATACAGTATATATATATACCTACTTTTGCAGCCATATATATATATATATATATATATATATATTTTGTTTTGTTTTTTACTAAGAAGGGGAGGATCCATAGTAAGATTGTTGTAAATGGAATATGTTTATTGAGCAGGTTACATCACCATGTAATAGGGACTTGATAGGCTAGGTTATTCATTAGATGTCTTCTTCTTGAATTTGGCAGCTTGGCTGACAGGAAGCTTTCATTTTTCTGCGGCACGATTTTGCCACTGATGCTGTGCCCCTCTAACAGTGTACTGGTATTCATTTGACCAACCTCATGAGGATGACAGGCTGAGTCAACCCCACCTGGTGTTAGTTCAGCAACCAAAAGGGATCGAACTCAGGACCCGAAGATCCCAAGCTAGAATCATAATGTAAGATTTGAATAAGGTTAGGGTTGGGTTAGGGTTAGGGATCCTACTTTTTAGGGTTAGGGTTAGGGAACCTACTTTTTAGGGTTAGGGATCCTACTTTTTAGGGTTAGGGAACCTACTTTTTAGGGTTAGGGTTAGGGAACCTACTTTTTAGGGTTAGGGATCCTACTTTTTAGGGTTAGGGATCCTACTTTTTAGGGTTAGGGATCCTACTTTTTAGGGTTAGGGAACCTACTTTTTAGGGTTAGGGAACCTACTTTTTAGGGTTAGGACTACTTTTTTGTCATGGTACAATCCATACTTTGAATTCAGGTAAAGGGAAAAGGGGGCTAAATTCACGTATCCGTCGGCAAACTATAGCTCGCAAGTCATATCTGGCTCTTCTACGATCACAATGTGGCTCGCAGAGCCTCAGAGTTTATCGGTGAAAATGCACATATAGAAATTAAACAAACAGACCAAACACGGCTTCATTTTTTTTGTATACAATATCGATGCTTGTAAAAGAGCTAACACACAGAAAGTATATAAAGTGAGCAGAAGACAAGATGGACAGAAAAGAGAAGCATAAAACAGTACGGAATAGACACATGAGGAGATCTGTGGAAGGGAGAGGGATGGGGCAGGGTACACGGGGTAAACAAGATGACGGGGCAGGGTACACAGGCTAAACAAGATGGACACCACAGGGACTTTCAGGAAGGAAAGCAGGGAATTTGAAGGAGGTGGGTTTGGGGTGGATTAACGGGGGTAGAAAAGATCAAGGTTTTGGATGGGGGAAGATAAGAGATGGTGAGGAACAGCTGTTTTGAATACCTGGAGATAAGAGCGGGATTGAAGAGAGTGTGGGAGTTTGTTCCAGAGGTGGGAAAACCAGAGGAATGAAAGAGTGGAGATGAGCGCTGATTCTTGATTTTGCTATTTTCACCAGAAGGGGGTTGCTGGTGGACCTTGAGTGCCCTGTGGAAACATGGGCGGGACATATCTCAGACAGAGCAGGGGGAACAAGACTGGAGAGGAAATGGTGGAAGACAGAAAGACCACCAACCTGCCTGTGCTGAGAGAGAGTGAGAGACCCAAAAACTCAATCTCATATTGGGAGATACCAATGATCCAAAATGCCTTGGTTTCCTAAGCGTGTGGCCAATAAAGGTAAGAGGTGGGCGCACCAGCCCAGAGGAGAGAACAGTACTCCATCATACTGCAGATAAAAGCTTTGTATGTGGTCAGGAGCTCAGGTGTGCCAAGGAAGAACTTTGCATGACGGAGGATGCCCAGACTGGCCTTGGAGGCCAACTTGGAAATGTGGCTTTCCCAGGAGAGATAATGGCAGATAGTGAGACACAAAAGCTTGAATGGAAGGAATTCTTCAAGAGGATTGTTGAGAAAGTAGATGGGGGGAGGGGGTTCCAAATGGTCCTTCAAGAGAGACATAGTGAGAGTGTGAGATTTGTCTGGATTGAAAGACATGTTCCACGTGTTGGACCAGTTTGTGATTTTACCCAGATCTGCAGAGAGTGAAGAGGCTGCTGCTTGCCAATCTGAGGGATGACAGATGGTACGGCAGAGGGTGGGGTCATCAGCAAAGAGATAAAGAGGATTTCCAGAGGGTCAGAGAGATCTTTGATGAAAACCAGAAAAAGAACAGGGCCCAGAATGCTGCTTTGAGGAACTCCAGCCTGGACAGGAAGAGGGGATGAGAGAAATTCCATTTAAGGCCACACATTGGCTGTGACAGGAGAGGAAATCTGTGAGCCATGAGTGTAGATTGCCTTGGATACCATAGGAAGAGAGTTTGGTGAGTTGAGCGGGGTGCCAGACCCTATCAAAGGCATGCAATATGTCAAAGGAGATGGCTCTGATCTCATGTCTGGCATTGAGGACCTCCATCCATTGTTGGGAAAGCAGAAGCATCATGTCCAGGGTAGAGTGACTCGATCTGAATCCAAATTGATGGTCGGAAGTCAAGCCATTGGAGAAGAGGAAAGATTTGATTTCTGAAGCGATGATGGATTTCATGACCTTGCTGATGATTGGGAGAAGGCTGATTGGTCTGTAGTTGCAAGGATCTCTTTTTGCACCTTTTTATGCAGGGCGGTAATGTTTGCTGATTTCCAAGCAGATGGCAGATGAACTTGAGTAAATGAGAGGGTGATTAGAACTGAAAGAGGGTAAGCAAGAGCAGAGGAGCAGGTTTTTAGGACACGAGCATTGATGCTGTCTGGACCGGTTGCAGAATCTAAGTCGAGGCTTGACAGCAAACTCTGCACCTTGTCAGGAGAAAAACACACAGAGTCGAGGAACAGCGGGGAGCGACTGGGTAAGGTGGGCACAGAAAACAATAGGTTTGGGACACAAGATTTAGAAGCAAACACGGAGTTTAGGCATTCACCCTTTTCACATGCAATGTCAGCTGTGCGGCCATTTGAAGTAAGGGAGAAGATGGAGGGGTAACATACACCAGAATCGGACTTAACTAGATGCCACCAGGATTTGGAGGAGGGAGACAAGTTTGAGAGTTCAGACTTGAGATGAGAAAGGTGTTGTTTTCTGGCTCTCCTGATGGTAGACACATTTGTTCAGAGCTTTATGGAAGGAAATGAGATTGCTTTCAGCAGGACTTGCCTTCCATGAGGTGAAGGCAAGTTGTTTCATAACAACTGCTTCACTACAAGCTGCAGTGTACCATGGGAGGAAGGAAGGGTATGACAACTGAAGACGAGATGGGATAAATCTGTGCATCAGAGAGAGCAAGTTTCTTTTTAAGAATTCCCAGGACGAGTTGATGTCGGAGAAAGTAGAGATGGGAGACCAGTCTGGAGGTTTAATGGCTGCTTGAAGTCGGCCTGAGTGAAATGCCAGACCCTATGCTGAGGTGGTTCTTTAATAACAGCCAGAGAGATGACCACCTTCACAAGCATATGGTCAGATGAACTGATTGGAGCAGAATAAGAACAGACATTTTCTGGGAAGTTGGTCCAAATAAAATCCAGAAGAGATGGAGTAGCATTGGCTGAGAACCAGGTCGGGAAGTTGACAGATTGCGTCAGTCCCAATGAGTCACAGAAATCCTTTGCTGAAGTGCCATGGCAGGTGAGAGAGGTACCTACACACAGACAACTAGCATGTTGGGATGAGAGAATAGAAGTTGGTCCATGTTTTCTGAGAGTGAGATGTAAATGGAGTCATCACTGTTTGGTGGACGGTACAACACACAGATAAACATGAGGTGGGATTGGAGGGGAAGCTAGAGGTATTCCTGGGAGTGTGGAAGAGTGAGGGTAGTATTGTGCATGGAGGGTGAGGAAACAAGTTTTTGATAAAGAGAGCAACTCTGCCGCCATTGAAGAAGATGGGTGAGGGGGGAAAATTGAGGGGAGTAGATTTTCGCCAGAGTCATTTGACAGTTTCTGGAGCCCCCTTGACTTCTCCATTTGAACGTGGCTATCTGAGACTGGATGATGTCACGGTCTGTGACCTTTTCTTTCCTCTATTTTATTCTCTTCTTTCTCTCACCCCCAAGTTAGACCAAATGATTCAGCAGACGGGTATAAAGCCTGTGATTGGCTGTGGGGCAGAAAGGGCACAAGGAAGTTCATGCAGAGGAAAAGAGGGTAGCCATTTTGAGGAGGAGAGGGTTGCCATTTTAAGGAGGGCTCATTGCTGAGTGCCTTTTTTGGGTTGGAGTTTCCATCTGCAGTATCTTTATCAGAAGGTTGTTTTTGGTCGACCAATTTTGTCTGCAAGGTAGAGATGCTGCAATAAGGAAGCCTGCCTTGGCCTATTGTTGGGGCCTGCCTTGGGCCGACTGTTGAGGCTTGTGTCCGGGGCCTACTTTTAGAGCCTACTGTTGGGGCTTGCATCGGGGCCTACTGTCGGGGCTTGCGTCGGGGCCTACTGTCTGTCGGGGCTTGCGTCGGGGCCTACTGTTAGGGCTTGCATCAGGGCCTACTCTCGGGGCTGGCATCATGGACTACTGTCGGAACTTGCATCGGGGCCTACTGTCGAGTCCGACTGTCAGCGCTTACATAAGGGCCTACTGTCAGAGCTTGCATCGGGGCCTACTGTCAGAGCTTGCATCGGGGCCTACTGTCAGAGCTTGCATCGGGGCCGACTGTCAGAGCTTGCATTGGGGCCTGCTGTCGGGCCTATGCTGTCGGGGCCTACTCTACGCTATCAGGGCTTATGTTGGGGCCTACGCTGTTGAGGCTTGCGTCAGGGCTTACACTGTCGGGGCTTGCGACGTGGCTTGCGTCGGGGCTCGTGTCAGGGCCTGCGTCGGGGCCTGCGTCAGGGCAGGCTGCATTGAATGTAGTGCTTGCTCAAACTCTTGCTGAAGAAACTCCAGTTTAGATCCCTCATCTTCCCTTGAGTTTTGTACTGGAGGATGCGGTGCTCCTCACATGCACAACATCTGGGTCTGTCCTCTTCTGACAGTTTTAGGACCATCGGACTGCAGCTCCTCTCTTGGGACTGGCTGGATTCCAAAGGGGTTCCATCTGGTCGCCACCATCTTTTACATGACTAGTACCCTCCAGCTCCCTGAATGCCTTCTCCTTCACCCTTGTGCTGGCCTAATCGGGTTCTTTCCCTTTCTTCCTTCTTCTTTATTTCCTTCTTCATTATGTGTATGAATATAATTCTGATGGTTGCAATCCCTAAATAAAGCGGGTTGATCGTATGTTGGCTTGGTGTGCTGTAGGCCGTAACAACATTCTGAGAATGATTCCGTGATCTTTGGAAAATTTTCTCACGTGAGTTGTACATTGTCCCATTATCACTCCATAGAGTCCACGGTAGACCATGTCGACCGAACTATGCTTTCAGTTGCTCGAGTGTTGTACTGCAGCATACATCCTTCACTCCACCCACCTCAATGAATCTGTAGTAATAGTCAGCCATTATCAGGTATGTCTTGGCGTCAAACTGGAACAGGTCTGTACCAATTTCACTCCGAGATAGATTCAGTGTAGGAGTCTGCTTCAGGGGCTCAGCGGGCAAGCAATTTTGATGTTCTTCATAGCTTGTTATTTGTCCGCATTCATAGAGGGCCAGTATAGAATCTCCCTAGTCCATTGCTTACACTTGACTATTCCGAGATGTGATTCCTGAATACGGCTCAGGATGCGAAGTCTCAGAGTAGGTAGAATGACGATTTGCGTGCCTATATATATAGGATGCCATCCGTAACTGAAAGTTCACTCTGGGAATCCCAGTATGGTTGAAGACCGAGTGATACACCTTGCCTGGTGTCTGGCCATCTGTCGAGAATCATGGACTGGAACCGAGTGGCTTTTTTAAGATCAGCATACTTCTCAGATGGATAGAAAGTCCAACATTTAAATATTTTCCAAGTCTGAATGAGTATCTGGTAGGTAGGCTTTAAAAATGGTGTCTGGAAGTTATATATCCTCCCCTCTTCTGTAATAAATGTTGATCATACCATTACAGTCATAGTAGCATGCTCTGCAGTCTCATTGGTGTGGATAGCAATGGCTTCTTGGCGATAATTTCCAGAGGCTTATGGTCATTGTAGATGGTGACTCTTTTCCCAAAGATATAACAATGAAAAGTCTTGTAGGCATGGACTATGGACAGCATCTCCTTAATTTGTGCATACCATATCTCCATCTCTGAGAGTCCTGGAGCTGTATACGATGGGTCAGTTATCACTGAATCTCAACTGGTTTGTTGACATCGAAGTATGCAAGAACTGGCAGATGACATCAAAGTTCCAGAGTCTCTCAAATACTCTGGCTTGAGCCAGTTGCCATTGATGTTCAACATCAAATTTCATCAGCTCTTGGAGTGGAGCTAACTCATCACTCAACTCAATCGAGGGATGAACTTTGGCAGATACGTGATAGATCTGATGTAACATCTCGCAGCTTCTTATCGGTTGGAGTCGGCATACTCTGAACTGCCTCTACTTTGGCCGGATCAGGAGATAATCCTTCACCAGAAAGTATATGTCCTACATACTCTACCCGTGACTGGTGAATTTTACTCTTCTGCAGATTCAACTTCAGATTGTAGTTTGTTGCTCTCTCGATGATTTGTTTCAGGGTTTGATCATGCAGCTCCACATCTGGACCAGCTACAAGAATGTCATCCATGATCACGAATGCTCTATCTGTGCCTTCAATAATCTGGTCCATAATCCTCTGAAATTTTCCAGGTGCAGATTTCAGTCCAAACGGAAGACAAAACTATCTATATCCACCAAATTGTGTATTGAAATACGTCAGATAGCATGATTCTTCATCCAGTTTGATTTATAGCAACCCTGACTGCATCAAGCACCAAGAACACCTTGGCATCAGGTATACTTGCAACGATCTCCTCAACAATGCACATGGGATGGTTCTCCCTCTTGATGACCTCATTCAGATCGGACTGATCAACACAGACTCTCAGTTTGTTGTTTCTAAGAGATACCATCATTGAGCTGACCCATTCAGTTGGTTTGTTAACTTTGGCAATATATTCATCAGATTCCATGGTGTCGAATTTGGGGTGTAATACATGGCAAGAGGGAAACTGGTTGACATGAGAAGCATGTTCTACTCCCTTCACACCAAATTGCAATTTAATTGCATATATGCCTGGCAGTTCCAGGAGAACGCACTGGATGTGGATATTCCTTCAGCTCAGTAAGAACATCACAGGTGTCCACTGCCATTCCATTGGAATCTAGTCTTGTGATCAGACCAAGAACTTCAGCTGTATTTCTGGATATTATGTTTTCCTGTGGGAGAGCAACCACTTCAAACGCTGTGGTGACCGTCTTTCCCCGGTACTGAATCTGAAGATCCACGGCTGCAATGAGTTTTATCTTGTGATTCGAGTAGGTACACAATACCTTGGCTGATTGATGGAGTTCACCAGTGTGAGCAAGAGGCTGATGATCACATTGTGCCATTATGTTGCAGCAGGCTACGGTATCAATTGTGAAGGTCACTTGCCTTCCTGATACCAAGAAAGACTGCCTCCATTTATCACCACGAGATGCAGCCATTGTCTGCTGCGTGCTGATCCACAGAATTTTCCCATTGGTTTCATCCATATACTCTGTTTTATCAGCATAAGCACTGTCAAACTGAGTTTCAACCGAATGTGTGCTCGCATGTCAATGGTTCGATATCTTGCAGTAAGAGCAGGTGGATCCAATTGCTGGACATTCATCGTGATAGTTATCCTTCCCACAACAGTGGCAACTGTTCTTATACTGGGGTTTATTCGGGGTTGGTCTCCTGCGTGATGTCGGAATTGGTGCTGGGTTAGATTGTGGTTTTGGCCTCGCTTGTTTGTTGTGTACAGCAGCTACACTCATGTCCCCATCATGGACAATGCAAATCTAAGTCCTTGAAAGTTCACATTGCTGACCCACTTGAAGAGCTTTGGCCAGTGCAAGTTCCTCACCTCTGTCGAGCAGGTGTTCCTGGACCTTCGCATGCGAGCCTTGGATGATCGCATCCATGAGCACATCTTCAGACTGCACATACTCGCAGTCCAAGAGAATGAGACGCAAGTCCTTAAAGTTGTTGAATGATTCCTCGGAACTTTGTTTCCTTTTGAACAGCCAATGCCTCGTGATGCGCTTCTTTTTTTTGGGGACGAATACACAATTCAAATTTGTCAAAACTTTGTTCGGGTCATCTTTCTTATCCTGTCCACTCAAAAGTCATGTACGTCTCTCATCCATGTTCTCCGATCTATATGCCAAGCTCGCTTACGTTGCGTTTTTGGGGCAAATCAGCCAATGAACCGTCAAAAACAAATCCATTGTGGTGTCAAAAATCAAAAAAATTCCTGATCGAACGAAGCCTAATCCCAGTCAAGCATGGGGTGTTCAAAGTTAATGGATGCCGTAGTTTATGCATCTCCGATAACAGCTTCAGTTGAGAAGGATAAACAGAGTTATTTGCAGATTACTTCTGACACCATGAAAGTTGTAACATAAGTTGGACTCCAGCGTTTGGCCATGCGGATCATCGGAAGTCTCTTAATTTTTGTCAGTTCCTTGAGACAACCACCACCAACAACTACAACACTGTAGTTGCTTCTGAATTGCAGGCCTTTCAAACGTACACTACATAGGCTATGTTAATTGTGTTTAAACTGTATGATTGGCTCTTTTGCCCAAAGTACTAAAGGTTTTTTTTTTACTTCTTTTGGCTCTTCTGCTCTAAGAGGTTGCTGACCCACAAGTTAATTAAATTAATTTTTGACCACGTTGGATCCGTTCTGTGGACCGTGGAAGAAATGGCTTGAAAAAGCCAAAGCTTGAAAAGGACCTTCACAATGACGGACAATTTTGAAAAAATATCCTTACAAAGAGTTTACAATCTTCATTCACCGACAATAAAACTTTCGAAGCACATTTTCAAGGGATTTTCAAAATGTCATTGAAATTGTGGGGGGGTCTTAAATATGATGGGCCCCGGGGCCATGGCCACACCTGGCCACCCCTAAATCCGGTACTAACCCCATCCCACAACGGGCATGATGGTGCGGCGTGTGCCCCACCCTCAACGGTCTAACTTTTTGACGCTACCCATCCTCCCCCCCCCCCCAATCGAAAAGCCTGTGTACGGGTCTTGCTATCCAGCCTCTTCTAACCTAAAAAAAATTTTTTTTAATCCTGAATCCCCTCCAATTGCTATAGAAAACCTTGCTGCCCCCTTTCAATATATATATTTTTGTATTCATTGTCGAGGCTCATATGAGCTAACACAAAGAACATATAACAATGGGAGAGGGAAGCACAACAACAGCAGGAACAGAGACTTTAAGAGATTGTGGAAGGGAGAGGGATGGGGGCACAGTGGATGTGGTAAACCAGAAGGACACTACAGGGACTTTCAGGAAGAAAATCGGGGAATTTGATTGAAGGAGGTGGGTTTGGGGTGGTTTAACGGGTAGAAAATATTGTTACGTTTGAGGGGGGGTATGCATTCAAAGGGTAATTAGGATGTTTAATTAGGTATGCCATGCTGTTCGAGTGTACCAGGATCTCGATGTAATAAGTAGCAATTCAGTGGTGATAAGTTGACTAGTAAATGTTCATTTCTTCAAGGGGGAAATGATAATTGTCACGTAATTAGATAGGGATGCGGGATAGGGTAAGTGTGTCTGCGTAAACCCCTTTTAGTATTCTCTGGAGGCTTGCCGTGATGTCACAGGACAGTGCTGCGGATGGCTCTGCCCCGTGATCACGATTGGCGGAAGGCGACGGCAGAGGGCCAATAAACGGCTCGATTGGAAGTGACGAGGACTCGAGGATAAAAAGGCTCTGTTCGGGGAAAAGGCGAAGAGGAAGAAGATCGGGACAGAAAAACCGTTTTGGTGGAGTCTGTTGTGCTGGGAGCGTGCTTTTTGTTGGGCTGATTCGATCCTGGTTTTCATCGTGTCTCGAGGCCTTGCTGTCCTTCGTGCCTCAGCTCGGTTGGCTCTGGGGTTCTGCTGGCTCGGAGTACGGGGTCGAACGGCGGGCGGACCTGCCTCCCTCTCCTGCTCGCAAATTGGCGCCAGAACTGGTTCCCTGGCGGCTGTGAGCGGACTTGGGCCAGGACCAGGAGGTCGACAGCACCACGGTGTCTCCTGCCCCTGACGAGCGCAATGCCAGCTCGTCCGACGCCAATCCAGGGACTGTTGCGTCCACACCACGGGCCAGCATGACCACCAGGACCAGCTATGTTTTGTGTGTGTGTGTGTGTGTGTGTGTGTGTGTGTGTGTGTGTGTGTGTGTGTGTGTGTGTGTGTGTGTGTGTGTGTGTGTACCTGGCGCCTTAGAGGGTTTGAGATTTGTATATTCATTGGAATTGTCTGTGTTTTCCTCACACCCAAACCCACACCATCCCGTCGAATCGCCCCGGGTCCCTCTTCTTGCCGAGTCTTGTTATTTCTGGTTAGAGAAATAAACATTATCAACTCGGTGAAAAGCGACTCGTGCCACCTTCCTCGTCCCGTTTGCGGTAGAGCAATTAGAACCGCCATCTTTGGGTTGTAAAGGATAAACCGCCTCCATCGTTTCGGCTCATTCTACGTTGGCGGGACTGTTCAAGTCCCGTGGACGTCACAATATCAAGATTTTGGATGGTGGAAGATATGAGATTAAAGATTTAGCAAACGATACAACGATTTAGCCAAAATTATTTAGGAAATATTTAGCAAATGGCCAGAATTCTGGAAACACTCCCTTGCCCCATGAAATGATTCCCATTGCTTCTTAAATGCAAAACCTTCTTCCCTGCACCACTCTTCCAGCCATAGGTTGACATTTGTTGCTCTGCTCATAAATTGGATTCCTTTTCGTAACCTTAGGAAAATATGACCACACAACCCTTTGCTTTCAGTCGCTTACCCAATACCCTGTCATATCATTGTGTGCTTCTCGATGGTTTCGCCCTTCCACACTCAGCTTGAAACCCAATGCAGTGAATGCATGAAAAGCTTAATGAAGAAAGTCCAATCCTGAAACTCATTGAACATCTTTCCTTGAATACAGTCAACAACCATTTTTCACCATTGTCATCAGAAAACCACCCACTAACAGGCTAAGGCAACAGGCCACCTCCACACAGCTGTTCATTCCATCATAATATCAACATCATGGGACAATCGAGGGATTAGCAAAGGAATGAGGTTGGAATTAAGACTTCACGAGAACGAGCACCTTGGTATCAGCTGTTCACAATATGCTCGGCAGTGCATTATAAAAGAACAAAAACATCATCCATAATAAAAGTGAGATATAAACATTTCCATTTCGCACAAGGATACACAAGGAACTTTGATGCGGGAGGCTATTTGGCCCATCACGCCTGTGCTATATCATTGCCACATGAAATCAATGGAACAGTTTATCAACTTGAATTTACTATGGGTTGGGGGTGGAGGAGTGAGGATGGGATCAGTGGGGCAGGCACAAACATCACCAGTTCTTTTATGAACCCTACTATAATTTGATGAGCGTCTGTGTGTATATTCGTTTGTTTGACATATTATTCAGTCCTGAACCACTGGACGGAATAAGTTGAAAGCCGGCTGTTGCACTCGGGGGGGGGGGGGGGGGGGTATGCACGGAACGGTTTTCGTTGGTAAAAAAAAAAATTCAGTCCCAGGGGTTTAAGGAGAGGGAACATCCCAATTCTCTCTGTAAATGTGTATTGAATAGTTGGGGGAATTAACAGATGCATATTAAGAATGGATTCTTCACCACTATCTAATATACAGGGGCTGCAAAAGTAGGTATACAGTAATGATCAAAGGTATACAAAGGTAGAAGGTATACAGGACTGTATACCTACTTTTGCAGCCCCTGTAAAATAAGAAAGTGTGTTTATTTGCTTGTTAATCTCGTTGAAGGAGAGGGAATTACTTTTGGGTCAGTTTGTTGGCTGCTCTCAGAGCACCCTTATTCTGGACATTTCCATCTGTCTGTCTGTCCGCGAAACTTTGGTCAAGACTAGGGGCTAAACCATTCAACCGATTCCAATGAAATTTGATAGGTTGGACGAATATTTCTGGGAATCGTGTGCTTTCGAATATGAGACCCCGGGCCCTAGCAACGGCATAGCAACGGCCCTTTAAAGTGGTGAAAAAAATCGAAGCTTAGAGTTCTGTGCACAATCTATCTAGCTCCCTTCATGCCAACTTGCAGCCCCAACAAAAAATATTTGCAGGAGGAGATAGGTTTTGGGCGAGTACATGTCGAACATTTCAGAAACGGTTAATTGCGAATATCTCTAAGAGAAAGAGTCTGATTTTGATGAAACTTGGGTGAAATGTGTACAATGTGGCTGGCATATACACAAAAATGAATGGTTGCTATGCACACCTCCGTTGCTTAGCAACAGCTAAAATACTTTATCGTACATCGTACACTTATTGTGGACTGTACAAAAAAAATCAATACCTCCGAAACTGGACCTCCGAGGGACCTGTTTTTTTGTGCCCAAGGAGAATGTCTTACAGCATCATATAAAAAAAATAAAATCTTCAGCGAATAGATAAGTGGAATTACCAGGGCTGCCATTTGTTAGAGTCTCTTTGGAAACATGCCTGAAATTTCACAAGGCGGGTTTCTGGGCGCAAACTAAGAGGGCTGTGATAATCATATTTATTGTGCTAAATTGATTGATAGCATGTACATTGTACATGAATATCGGCTAGTCGCGTCGGCCAGCTTTCCATCTAGAGCGAGCAGCCATGTCGCCTACTGGCTTGTTTGTTTGCTTGTTTGTTTGTTTATCCGCACAGAACTTTTGTGTCTTTCTCCACAACCACTTATCGAATTGAGATGAAATTTTCACCATAGGTGCAACTAAACATACAGAATGTTTTAACAATATGGCTACTGAATCACGTGACCGATGACGTCATCAATTTTTTTTTTCTGTGGACCATTTTATCCCAAGATCCTCAAAAATTTTCATGCTGATCAGATGTCACGTTCCTAACATCTGTAATTATGACGTCATAATGAAGGCACCGATGATATAAAAAAAATTACTTATTCCCCATGAGGAGTACTTGCCGTGTGCCAAGTTTCAATTCTTTCCCTTGGTGCAGTTTGAGATGCAGAGGTCCAAATGTTTTCTGTTTTTCCAACATGGCTGCCACACCACGTGACATATGTTGTCATAATTATGATTAAAAATAAACCAATGTCACCCGCAGGGTGACCCGTATCTTGCCAAAAGGTGACCACGTGTGACTTCTTTAAGGTCACACTGAGGTGAACAGAGCTGCTATCCACCAGCAGCGACTCCTTGAGGAATATCTGCCTACGAGAGATTCCGATGAGAATCGTTCTCCAGAGTAACCATGAAAAATATGCTTTTGCCTCATAACATCACCAAATGACGTCATAATGTCTCAAGCTTGACACATCTAGAAAGCACTCATCGAGGTGTTCAATTTGAGGTACTACACGATATGGTTCCTAAAACTTGAAAATTTGACCTTGGGGTCAAATATGTTTGACCTCAGGCGCTAACCATGAAGGTCAAGGCCAATCACCACCAAAAATTAATCAGCTGAGCGCCAGACCATGAACTATATTCCCATGAAGTTTGAAGACGATCCGATCAAAATTACTCAAAAAATAAGGGTTTCGTCGACTCCCCTGATTTGCGACAAAGTGACCTTGACCTTTGACCTTGACCTTCAAAATTTTGTGCACTGAAAGGGACCTCTATAGGCCTCTGATATGCGAAGTTACAAAAATTTCCAATGATAACTGTACTCTGCAGAATTTTTTATACGTGATTACAGACAAACAAACAAACAAACAAAAAAAAACAACATACAAGCTGACTAACATATCTTGCAAAAACTTCGTTTTGGCAAGATAATAAAAACCTTCAAATATATTTTTTGAAGCGGCTAAACAGATCAAGGTGAAACATCACCTATATGACCGCCTATACATGAGGAACAAAAGGTTCACACATATGATGTCATTGGTCACATCGTTTGGCCGCCATATTGGATTTACCCTGAAACCTATTTTTAAAAACTTCTTCTCCAGAACGGCTGGACAGATCGAGGGGAAACTTCATGGAAATGCCCCCCAACTCGTGGGTGTACAAGTTTCTTAAGGAATAATTGATAGGTCACATGGTTTGGCAGCCATATTGGATTGAAGAAAAAAATTAAATGTTTTCTCTGGAACCGCTTTATCAATCGACATGAAACCACAATTAATATCTTGTTGGGATGGGGAATACATGTTTTAAATTTAAACTTGATCAGATACATGGTCTGGCAGTCAGAATAATTTGATTTTTTTTGTTCAGGGTTATTTTTTATTTTTATTTTTATTTTTGAATGAAGCTCACTTGGCTGTGCTTGGATGGGTTTGAGGGTAGAAGAGTAGCAACTGAAATCTGAATCCGATCCAGGCTCCCCTGATGACTTAATCTTTGCTTATTTTCTTGTTTGGGTTCCTTCTGATGATCCCAATGCAGACCTATTTGATCTTCCATTTGATTTGAATTAGATTTATTTTAATCTCATTCTAAGTTCAATTGAATAATGAAGAAAAACAGCATGGGTCAGGGTAAGGTGTCCAATCAAAGTGGGATGTCTTGGTACCCGGTCATCACTGCCAGCAGTTATAAAGTAGCAGTTCTAATTATGTCTCTTAATTACATAACATACAAGTACAAAAACGACACACAAAAAACACCACACAAAACAAGTTCTGGTGAGGTGTGCAATCTCTGATTGCTCTTTCTAGTTCATTTATGCATTCAGTCCTTGCAGGAACCAGTACAACCAAACTTTGCAGGGCCTCCTCTTTCATCCAGAGGAAGGTTGATTGCTATGTTTGGATAAAAACGTTTTTTTTTTTTACCGCAGATAAAACCAGATAATTTATTGCTCTTCAGGCATAGATAAGGTCTTGTGCTTATACACTGCCTGGGTGTTTTTTTTTTCCCCAGGAGCAATCGAGTAATATGTATTGTGAAGTTCGCATGTTGAGGTTGTAGTAATTTGTTGTCAGCACTAATTTAATTATCATAGTGTTTACATGTGTGCAGCTGTTATTAAAAAGATTGCTTTACACAGGTTTATTATAACACCTCCATGTTCAGGCCTCGAGTAAGTATGTTTGTTTCTTATACACTACCGGTTGAAAGGTTTAGAACACCCCCATTTTTCCAGTTTTTTTCTGAAATTTAAGCAGTTTAATGTATCAATGTATTCTGAAATTAAAGCATGGAACAAATAAACAATTGCAAATAAAAAAGAAATCATAGAATCGTTTTGTTGAACAAAATGTAATCTAAATTTTTGACTCATCGAAGTAGCCACCTTTTGCAGATACAATGGCCGAACATACTTGTGGCATTCTTTCTGCAATGGAAATCAAATATTGTTTGGAAAATGTCTTCCCAACACTGTTGCAGAAGTTCCCACAAATGTGTTGCACTTGTAGGTTGCTTTGCTTTCACCCTTCTGTCCAGTTCATCCCAAACCAGCTCGATGGGGTTTAAGTCTGGAGACTGTGCTGGCCATTCCATGATTTGAAGCCTACAGTCTTGTTCTTTTCTTCTAAGGTAGTTCTGACATAGCCTGGAGGTATGTTCTGGGTCGTTATCTTGCTGTAGGATGAACCCCTGACCAACTAGGCGTCGACCAGAGGGTATTTCATGGCGCTGCAAAATGCTGTGGTAGTCCTTTTGGTTCAGGGTGCCAGTCACTCTGCAAGTTGCCGACTCTGGATCGAGAAAAAGAGTCCCAAATCATCACGCTTCCACCTCCATGTTTGACAGCTGGTGTCACACACTGAGGAACCATCCTTTCGCCTACTCGATGGCGTACAAAAACCCTGCGTGATGAACCGAAGATTTCAAATTTTGATTCATCGGTCCATAAAACCTTCTTCCAGTTTTCAGTAGTCCACTGACAGTGCTTCATGGCCCAGGCAAGCCTCGTTTTCTTATTCTGCCATCTTAGCAATGGCTGTCTCACTGCCACTCGACCTGTCAAACCTGCAGCTCGAAGTCTTCTCTTCACAGTTGAAACTGAGACTTCCTTACTTCGACCAGTTTTAAGCTGTGCTTGAAGCTGCTGTCCTGTGAGCCACCTATCCCACAAGCTGTTCACTCTCAGAAACTTGTCTTCTGATTGTGTTGTGGCTTTGGGTCTGCCAGACCTCTTCCTGTCAGTTTACTCCAGTTTCCAAGTGCCTTTTAATGGTGAAGAAAATTGTACTCACTGACACCTTGGCTTCTTTGCAATTTCTTGAAAGGAAAGACCGACACTTTTAAGGGTTATGTTGGTCTGTCTGTCTTCCTTTGTTAATTGTCTTTTTCTCGCCATTATGAGAGCAATATACTACTTTCTGCAGTGTAATATTGTCCAAATAATGCTTCAGAGGGTGTAGCAACACAGTCTGTTCCAACACTGCTTTTATACAGACGGAGGTTTGTAACTAATCAACAAAAGTTGGGACACCTGTCGGAATTATTTTGCTCAACTTTCAAGGCTTAATTTGTTTCCAATGCTGCAGAACAGCTACAGTTGCTAACCCATTACTTGTTCACTGAAAAGGGCCTTTTCTAACAACTCTGAAATTTACATTATTTTTCAGTTTTTGGTAACCTAAACTTTTTTTATCCTCTGGCAGTTTACCGCTTAGCTTTGTTCTATTTCAGGTTATTCACTGGACTTGAACTGCTTACCTTTCAGTAAAAACTGGAAAAAATGGGGGTGTTCTAAAACTTTAGACCGGGAGTGTACACTGCCTGGGTTTTTCCCCGTGAACGATCGATTAAAAAATAAAATTAATAACAAGGAAAAAGAAGGGAAAGTGGTCAAAGCACTTTTCGCAACACCCAATATTGGTAATTCATACAAAACCATAAGACCCAACATTCCCCAATTTGTCATACAGGAAATATTTAAACTGTATATACTTCATTGAATTCCCCCTGGCAACACGGGTACTTCAGCGAGTATCCAATATAATATGCTCAGAGACATTGCAATCCCTGCACATGCAGATACGTCATCTACCTACCACTCCTGCCAATATCCATGTCCCTACCTATCCCCAATAATTGGAGGTACCTATATAACTTAATTTTAAACCTATCTGCTGTTCCTGCTGCCACTACGTTTCCAGGGAGACCATTCCATGCATTTATTACTCTCTTCGTGACAGACCCTTCCCTTATTAACGATCCAACTCTGTTTCCTCTTATTCACTCTCAGGCTATGGTCCCTGGTCCTGCCACTGTACATTCTGCTGAAAAAAAATTCTGCACATATTTTATCAAAACCCTTCATTATCTAAAACATCTCTATCAGCTCCCCTCGTAATCACCTCCTTTCTAATGTATGGAGTGATGTCTTCCTTCTGCCCCTTCTCATAGCTTAGTTTATTTGCTCTGCACTATAAAGCCCCAATGTGGTGGCGATATCCCTTTGATAGAACATTTTACAAAATGTCAACATTCAGACACACAGCACTGACAACGATTTTTCTGACGATGGTATATGATAAGGATATTTCACTCTTCATCTTTGGATAAAAACATGACAATAAGCCTGGTGTTGGCTTAATGGTTCAGCACCGGGTGGATAACACCGAGTGGATTGATTCAGCCTGGCATCTTTCCGAGGTCGGCAAAATGACGACCAGCTTACTGGTAACAAAGGCACTGCATCAGCAGCACAGCCACGCTCCCAAAAATGATGCAATCAGCATCCATACGAAATAACACCACCACCATGTGATATATATACACATATATATCAGCTTGATGACAATCATTTGGATCAACTGATTTGGAGTGCTGTGCCTAAATTCTGAGTGACCATTTCCCTGGACTCCTTCATGCGGGGAATCCATGTTACAAGCCAATGCGAGCTCCAGCAATCATCGAGACTGTTTGCATTTTGTGCATCTATAAAATCAGTGGCAATGCCTCGGTGCGTAATGGCCTTGACTCGATATAAAGCAAAACAAGCATGTTGAAACGAGGCAGCCATTACGGTCTGACGAGCACAACATAGCAGCAACAACACGCTTTGTAAAACAACAAGGCTTCTGGCTAATTTAGAAGTGCACCTTTCAAAATATTTCACCAATGCATACCTACCAAATTCGGCAATAATTGTGTATTTATTATTTGTAGATCTTGGGATATTAAGGGCTCCTTGAAACATTGGAATTATCATCTTGTGAATCTTTTTACCTTCTTGTTTTTTTGGGGTTTTTTTTTTCCTCTGCATTCAGATTCTGCATATTAATCACCATATTGGGGTTGAGAATGCTGGCTCAAAGTAATTTCATCATTTCTTCAGCTTGATCTCACCAGGCCACAGTGGAGGTCTGTGTTACCCAAACTGCCATTCAACCCCTGATATGTATCTACAGTCATGAAAACCTGGAGGAATATGTTACTGCACGCAACACTGCCACACCTCGCTCACAGGACAACTATACTGACAGCAGCACTGGATGAACGCGACAACATTTGTCGTTACACACTCGGTGGTGAAATGGTTCGGTTGTGGCATCTGCTCTGAGCGTGGGAGGTTGGTGGCCGAGTCATACCAAAGACTTTAAAAAGACTACGTTCTGCTTCCTTGATAGAAGTTTGACGATCAGTGTTGAAAAAAAGGATAGAGCATGGTCAAGCAACCGTTGTGCAGGCTTTTATGGGCCTAATGCTTTCCTCCTAACTTGAAGCCCCTTACAAGGGAACTCGCATTATAACACAACTACATTTGTAACGACTATCATCATGAGATTGTGGGATAGCCCAGAGGTGGTGCATTCACCTTTGAGCTGCCTTGGCTGAGGTCAATTACCAACCCGAGCCTGCACCACCACCCGGCTGTTTCATTGGACGGGCATTGCATCAGTGAGCGTGCCGTCATCTGGAGGGCCGTTAAGCCAGATGTTAGTCTTGCTTGCATTTGCTGGTGGACGCTAAAGACCAATTGGTGCCTTTCAAAAAGAGTAAGCCTTGTATACCGGTTAACCCTGCAAGCCAAACTCCAAATGCTTGTCCTGATCTATAAACGGGGTGGTGCGCCAATGGCTTAACCATGCCTCAATAAATGATCCAATCAGTAACCATACGATGCACATGAATGAATAAACCATAACGTGACATAACTGTAATCACAACCAAGCAAAACTTATTATAAAACTATATAAACAAACAAACAAAACACATCGGTACTCACGTGACACAATTATATGATGATACGCAACAAATAAAACATACACTATTGGGCAATGCGATGACAGATATGCCATTCACTCTTCGATTTTTTTTCCCCTCACACCAGCCTTCTGTACAACCACAAAATTGTACACAGGTGTAAAATCTCAAAGGTGTAGTTTGACATACTATTTATGTTAACCCTCCCCCTGACCTGTTGTCGGGATTGTTTCTACAATTCGTGCCCCCAGTTTTTAATGGTTCCTCAGTTTATTAGACCCCGAGGAGGACGAAACCACCTTTTTTTAGGGTTTATTTTTCTGCCCATGTCCGAGCTGTATCTTGGATCTGGCTGGGACTTTCAGAATGAAATTTTGCATTAATAATGGAAATATAAAGTATATGGGGTTGACATAATGTTGTTTTTTTTGTTTGTTTGTTTGTTTTAACCATGGCCTAATTTTTAAACCTTTTAAACCCTGAGCTCCTTGGACTTTCGGCTCCCCCGCCCGAGGCTACCTGGAAAAAAATCTGACCCCTCGGGTAGATGGAGGTTTTACTAGTGGCCGGTAAACGGGTTGTTCGGGTATATGGAGGTTTTAATAGTGGCCGGTAAACGGGTTCTTTGGGTATATGAAGGTTTTAATAGTGACCGGTCAACGGGTTGTTCGGGTAAATGGAGGTTTTAAAAGTAGCCGGTAAAAAGGATGTTCGGGTAGATGGAGGTTTTAATAGTGGCCGGTAAACGGGTTGCTTGGGTAGATGGAGGTTTTAATAGTGGACGGTAAATGGGTTGCTCGGGTACATGGAGGTTTTAATAGTGGCTGGTAAACGGGTTGTTCGGGTATATGGAGGTTTTAATAGTGGCCGGTAAACGGGTTTCTCGGGTATATGGAGGTTTTAATAGTGGCCGGTAAACGGGTTGCTCGGGTAGATGGAGGTTTTAATAGTGGCCGGTAAACGGGTTGCTCGGGTAGATGGAGGTTTTAATAGTGGCCGGTAAACGGGTTGCTCGGGTAGATGGAGGTTTTAATAGTGGCCGGTAAACGAGTTGCTTGGGTATATGGAGGTTTTAATAGTGGACGGTAAATGGGTTGCTCGGGTACATGGAGGTTTTAATAGTGGCTGGTAAACGGGTTGTTCGGGTATATGGAGGTTTTAATAGTGGCCGGTAAACGGGTTGCTCGGGTAGATGGAGGTTTTAATAGTGGCCGGTAAACGAGTTGCTTGGGTATATGGAGGTTTTAATAGTGGACGGTAAATGGGTTGCTCGGGTACATGGAGGTTTTAATAGTGGCTGGTAAACGGGTTGTTCGGGTATATGGAGGTTTTAATAGTGGCCGGTAAACGGGTTGCTCGGGTATATGGAGGTTTTAATGGTGGCCGGTAAACGGGTTGCTCGGGTATATGGAGGTTTTAATAGTGGCCGGTAAACAGGTTGCTCGGGTATATGGAGGTTTTAATAGTGGCCGGTAAACGGGTTGTTCGGGTATATGGAGGTTTTAATAGTGGCCGGTAAACGGGTTGCTCGGGTAGATGGAGGTTTTAATAGTGGCCGGTAAACGGGTTGCTCGGGTATATGGAGGTTTTAATAGTGGCCGGTAAACGGGTTGCTCGGGTATATGGAGGTTTTAATAGTGGCTGCTAAACGGGTTGCTCAGGTATATGGAGGTTTTAATAGTGGCCGGTAAACGGGTTGCTCGGGTATATGGAGGTTTTAATAGTGGCTGCTAAACGGGTTGCTCGGGTATATGGAGGTTTTAATAGTGGCCGGTAAACGGGTTGCTCAGGTAGATGGAGGTTTTCATAGTGGCCGGTAAACGGGTTGCTCGGGTATATGGAGGCTTTAATAGTGGCCGCTAAACGGGTTGCTCGGGTATATGGAGGTTTTAATAGTGGCCGGTAAACGGGTTGCTCGGGTAGATGGAGGTTTTAAAAGTGGCCGGTAAACGGGTTGTTCGGGTATATGGAGGTTTTAATAGTGGCCGGTAAACGGGTTGCTCGGGTAGATGGAGGTTTTCATAGTGGCCGGTAAACGGGTTGTTCGGGTATATGGAGGCTTTAATAGTGGCTGCTAAACGGGTTGCTTGGGTAGATGGAGGTTTTAATAGTGGCCGGTAAACGGGTTGCTCAGGTAGATGGAGGTTTTCATAGTGGCCGGTAAACGGGTTGTTCGGGTATATGGAGGCTTTAATAGTGGCTGCTAAACGGGTTGCTTGGGTAGATGGAGGTTTTAATAGTGGCCGGTAAATGGCCACGAGGGTTCAAAGGGTTAAGGTCATGATCTGATTAATGAATTTTCTTTACATTTTATACAATAACTCGACTCTGGTTTGTCTGACAACAATAAAATTACGTTCTCCAAATCGCCCAAAGTAAGGTGCATTTACGTGCATTTTATCTCATTGCCCCTCGGGTTAAATTCAGGATCAAATGGCAGCCTGAAAAAAGAAATGATTTGTTTTTTCTTCATCGCTCGATTTTGACAATGCGGAATCTTGAAGACTCCTTGATCGACTAAAATGTTCTTGCATCATAATAGTGGTTGTGCACCTGATATTTGTTTTGTGTCCTTGACCTAATTTTTTCTGATTGTTACCTAATTAACAAAAAACACATTTTTGATCATAACTTGAATAATTTTCATCCGATTTGTTAGGGGTTTTTTGGGGGGGTTTTCATGATATTGAGGGGTTTTTTTGGATAGATTGTAGACAGGGACATCTTTTCTTTACTATGTTGAAGGTCAAGGTCATATGGCAGTCCAAAAAATATCTGGCCATCATTGGATCGTGCCCGCCAGGGGAGGCTTACCCTAGGCGATTACTTTGTGATCACAGATATTTTTAAGCACAGCCCTTTCAAAAAAACATAACAGTTTGCATTTTACTTTTTAATCTCACTCTTCCCAGTCTTGATCTTTTCAGCTGAAGCATCACGACCCATCAGCTCTTGTTCCAAAGCATTGTGCTGAAAGTGTTCATGTTAATGAGCATTTTATCTTGAAAGCTTTGGCTGAACCCAAAATATTTGTGTTCGGTACTGCATGGCATCTTCTTGTAGTTAAATATGACAAATGCGCAAGAATGATTCATTTGAATGTACAAATCCAATTGGTGGAAAAATAATAAATAAATAAACGGTATGTGGCATATCTGATTTATAAGCTGGAGGTGGGTGATGTATCAGAGGATGCATGCATGGGACGACCACGAGGGTCGTTAAGTGCTCTATGGTGTGCTAGAGTGGTGTGCAGCATCTCTGTTCAGGTCGGAATGAAGGACGGTGCTTCAAAATTATGCAAAAATTGCGAGAAACCTTTGGAAACTACATAGCTCCAACTGCTGTACTGAGAGGCACCAGTTTGTCCGGCCTCTCCTCTCTGAGATCCCCTGAGTATTTGGGTCAAGATCATCCCATCTGGGTGAAGTATGGTCACAATAATTATTCTCTCCATTACAATCTGTTTATTGGATTGGTGCTTCACAGAAAGGGCGTTGCATCGCAAAGTGCGCCGTCTCTCGGATGCATGTTAAGCTGGGTGTCCCATCTGCCAGCAATAGCTCTTGAACATTAAAGATCACAGTGTCTTTGGAGGGAAGTAGGTGAGTCATCACCAACACCGTGAGTAAATTACAAATTCCTTCCCATTAAACTTCAGGCCTGGCCAGCTGTTTTGCTGGAGACTTGGATCGATCTACCTCCTGTAGCCTCCTGTAGCCAATCCCACAAGAAGTTAAATAAATTGAGCTCTTTAAGTAAGACAAACAGTAATACGAGTTACATTAATTTCATTGTGTGTTAAGCGATCAAAACTTAATTGTGTTTTTGGAATAAACATAATCAGAAGTGTGCCTCATGCTGATGTTCCTCATTAGAGATTTTTATTCGCTTTTCATTTTTTTTAGCAGTTGCAATTTTCTGGCATCTAAAATTTCCGACACAGCTAATAAGACTCTTATTCCGACAAAAGCGATTTCAATCATTGACGTGGTTACTTCTAATGATATGGGGAAGTTTCTACTAATTTCAACTCATCACTTTCCGAAGACTATTCGAGTCTCACATACAATGTGGACTTTACCACTGTTGGCATATTTTTCATTTTTTTTTAAAAAGGAGACACTAAGACAATGGAAAAGGCTGAGGATAAAGTAGCTCGACTCGTATCTACCTGTTGTCATTTGAGAACGCACATTGGGGAATGGGTCAGAAGTGGGACAGACAGGGCAGGGATTGGAAAATTTCTTTCCTGAACATCATTAGCTGAGCTAGATGTGATTTCACAGCATTCCAAGAGAAAATGTCAAATGCTCTGCTGCTATCTCAAAAAATGCCAAAGCAAGAATATTGGGGACTTCGGGGTCATCGCTACAAAACTTGTCTTGCCACGACTCGACTATATATTACTCGTCAAAAGGAACCGACTCATGAAGGTTTCCTAATTGAACTCCATGTAGCTATCAGGTTATGATGGAATAAGATAATGAGAACATTTCTAGTTTTGAAAAGTAATAAAATACTCTACTTATAATAACATTCTGTGGATATGTGGATGTCAAAGGACATCTAAGGTGTTGGAGTAGAGTAATATTGTCGATGTATTGAAAGGGCATGCACAACCATTGTACATCAATTCAACACTATTATATCTCAGACCATCAGCATCTTCTCTGATTAGATTCCAAGACATGCTTCAAAGAGGTATATCTTGCAATAAAAGCTGTGAAGAACGACTTGTCAACTTATCTTTTCTGATTGGGAGGCAAACTTTGCTGCTGATATGGTGAGCTTCCCACAAAAGGTTGCATGGAAAAACTGAATTCATCATTGGTGCAGTTTTTGAAGCGAGGTGTTCAAGAAGTTCATGAGTTGCTACAATATACATTTGCTGAGGTTTTTAGTGTATTTTTACCTCCGCCAGCGAAGGTGGATGGAAGTTATGTTTTCACCCCTGTCTGTCTGTCTGTAAGCAGGATATCTCAAAAAGTTGTGGACGGATTTGGAAGAAACTTGGTGGACACATTGGGTGTGTGACAAGGACGAATTGATTAGATTTTAGGTTAAAGTCCGAATCCAGATCTGGTCTATCTATTGGTGGGATACAAAACGTAAATTGTTCAGCCTGGCGGAGTTACTGATGTAATACAGAGATGGCCTCTAACTGTAAAAAAATAAAACCACATCAAACCATTATTACAATAGGATACACGAAATTGACAAGGTATCACATTAAAATTCATGAAGGCAAGATCGAAACAACATTAATAACAAAATTTCATTGTCCATACTCTTTCGCTACGGAATAAATAAATTTACTAAATTATTAATTTAACTTTCTTTGAATATCACGTTAGAGTAAAACAGCACATGCTATATAACATCACACGCAAACTGTGTCATATCGAACCCTTTCCTTGTTACCTACTCCGAGTCACATTCATACCCCTCTTGTTTCTCCTTTGGAACTGTCTTCCCAAGTCCGTTGTCTCGAGATCCGTCCTACAGGAATTAAACTCTGTCATCCACCATCACTTCATGCTCTCCTACTTTTACCAATGATATTTCCTACACCTGCTGAGACCCTGTCCTCACCATTCTCCCTGGAATTCCTCTCGTTGTGTTGTGGTCAATCCATTTGTGGTCATCACACTGTTTCTCCCTTTGCCCCAATATATTTCCGTTGATCCACTGCCCCGTCATTCTGCTCTTTCATGAGCCTCGATACATGCATAAGTAGAAAGGCACTCGGTGGAGCGCACACCTCTGTCAGGCTGAACAGTTTAAGTTTTGTATCCCACTGATCGGTCGGATATGGAACCAGACGTGAACCAAAATCGAATCGGCTTTTCCTTGATACCTACCCAGCGAATCCACCAAGTTTTGTCATAACTCGTCCATAAGTTTTTGAGATATTGCGCTGTGCAGTGTATCCATTTTGGACCCATCTCTCAATGATGAAAAATCACTTATAAAATTAAACAATTATCGTATCTGGATCCGAATTCAGATCTTCACCAAAATTGAATCAATTCGTCCTCATCACACACGTAACTCGTCCACAATGTTTTGAGATATCTTGCTGCTCACAGACAGACAGACACACAGACAGACAGACGGGTGAAAACATAACCTCTGCCACCGAACATAGTGGAATAGTTGAGTTCCTATTTCTGCAGACCTCCTCCCCCCCCCCCCCCCGCCTGGATTCTCTATACATGGCCATTCTCTCCCCGCTCCTCCCACACTAATCCACCAAACTTTCTCTCTCCTTTTCTCATCGTTTTCGATTTTGGATAAAGATCGAAGAATGGCGCAACAACCCACGTCATCGAGAATTGGACCATCTGATTTGGTCGACGACAGGACATGAACGAGTATAAGCTTGTTTCGGGGTCAGTGGTTGTCCTGCGCTGTGTGTTAGAGCTATTTCTGACAAAGTGAACAAGTCTGTCATCATTTGTGGACTTGTGCCATTGCCAATAATTACACATTCATTTCGCACAGCCATGTTTTTGCATTACAACTTAACTTTGGCTTCCCCGGGTATCATGTTTGCTTTTGGAATGTATACATGAATTGCTTTTTGGGTATATAGATTAATGTGCTGGTCCTTTTCAACCAGAATACAAACATGTTTGAACATATACATATTCCATATTTATTTTTCTATGATCACACGTGGCCATATTTACATCAACACTGAATTTGTTAGCTTATTTCAGAGAAATAACCTAACAGAGTGGGGTTCCAAGGTCCGTCCATCTGTACGTATGTACGTCCGTTAACATTTCACTGAAACATCTCCTCACAAACTACCCGACTGATATGGACCACTTTTGGTATGATGCATCAGGACAACAAGGTCTCATGGGGTTGTGCTCCCCATCTGGATGCATCTCATATAGCGGTGCTTTAAAATATTGGTATTTCATTCAAAAATCATCTTCTCAGAAACCGACAACCAAATCCAGACCAAACTGGCCATGCAGCATCATGACCATGCCCTAACCTAACGTTGTACTCACCATAGCCACATCTCCCCTGGAAAGGGGAGCACAGCCTCCCTCCCTTAAACCCTCATATTCACGAAAACATATTGTTGCGTTTGTGGGGTGGATGGAGAAATTTCATAGTGAAGGTATGATTGTATAGTGCAGCATGGTCTGTGCATGGGCCGGAGACATTTAGATATAAATTAAGTCGGGAAAACTGTCAGTTGAAGATTGTTACACGTCACCACGTGGGGGGTGGCAGTGCTGTGTTAACTAGGTAGGATTTAAGGATAGTTTCTCCCAGTATGTGATTGCCCCCGTGACCTTTTCCTACGTTTTTGCATTCACAAGGTCGGCTATAAAAAGGAACGACGTGCTTCAACAATAACAACAACAACAGCAGCAGCAGCAGCAAAGCCAAACGCTCTGAGCAGAAGGGAACATTCAAACATATATACAATGATGAATAAGAAATAAATAAAACCTCACCAAGATGAGGCGCCACAGATCACACTTTCACAAACAATAAAATTGCAGGCCAGGACTTTCCTTTGGCACAATGTGCATGATGGAACGTGATGATGTAACTCGTTATAAAAGCCAATGCCGAAGGCAGCCAAATATGAAATGTCAAAGATGAAACAGGCCAGCCAGTAGGAGCACCAGCAACAATGAGCACTTGAGGACGTTCACCCTGAACCAGCCCTCGTGACCCTCTCTCGTTGATGCCTCTTCTTGACCCCTCCAGTCCTCCTGCACTCTGGGAGCTCTGGTCTGTCCGTCCTCTTGGCCCCTTCTCGTCCTTCTGGGCAGAGTCCTCCTCTGGGCCGTCCTGCCCACAGGGAGGCCCCATTGAAAATCGAAATCTTTCCCTGCTTCTGGGCTCCACAGCACACTATGTCACTGTGGCTGGCGCACACTGGCCAGACAGATCATGACGGCCTTTTTGAAGCGTGCGGCACATGTACGTTTTTGTGATGGGAAGTCATCCATCACCTGGCCCTGCCCACAAACAAGAGGGGTTTCCTTGTACAATTTTACCCTGTCCATCCTGCCTATAAATTAGATACACTGTCTCCTCAACATCACGTGTATCAAAACAACTTACTCTGACAGGTTCCTGATACATCACAATCTAACCAACTAGGAACACACTGACCATGATACACTGACCACAGTCGAGCTATGCAATCCCCCCTCTTCCACATGACAAAATGAACACAAATACCTGTATGAACACCATCAACCTATTTCGATGAACACAAATACAGTATGTATATATATATATATATATATATATATATATATATATATATATATATATATATATATATATATATATATATATATATATATATATATATGAACAAATTTGTACATGTTCATTCAAAGCAACATAAGCTTTAAAACTTTTGTTTTGTTATTTCTTTGTGAGGAGTCCACATATATAAGTTAAAATGCACTTCCTCCTTTGTTGCAGTCTGCAGAAGACACAGAACCATCTTCGACCGAATGCAGCATCAGCTGCTACACTGTAACCCATAGTGTTTTTGAGTCGTAAGGCTTTATATAATTTGTTTGTAGCAATTCCAGTCCAAACCCTCTTGGGAAGGGAATCCATTTCTGACTCATTGACTATCATCAGCATGGTGGATTCCCCAAAGTATTTGAGATGGCAAGCCACCACAAGTAATTCTTGGGCATGCCAAGTTACAAAAAGAGTTATGAAAATTATATACAGTGAAGGTTCATAAGCACATTCAATTATTCTTTTTTATGATAGCTGACATTGAACCCGTTGCTTCGTTGACAGTATTGAACAACATAACTTATATAAGCAACGCATACAGATTGCTGGCAACATGGAGACATTGCAGCACATGCTTGCTGATGTTGAGTTACATTGGCATCGTGCTTTGCTTGTTGACTCGCTGTGCTCAAATTGGCATGTCGTCATTGCCGACGTCGTCGTGCCAAATCACGATGATGTGGTTTAGCAACATCGTCATCAACAAATGTCTTCGTTACTTTTTGGCATTTTTTGGGCTTGTGTCATGAGCAAATAAAATCATGTATTTATTGCTTTAAAAATTAAAAATAAGAATTCATTAACAAAGTAGATTTTTCAGTTAAGAAACAGGTTAATAATTAATTATGAAAAATTATGAATTGCAAAATAAAAATACAAATTATGGCTTGTCAGCAGTGTCAGAAGTGGTTTCTGAAATAATTCACCACTTCTCTCATCGAGTCATGAATAATACACTGCTGTAAAAGCAGAGCGCCAGATGTGGCATCGTAATGATATTGTAGATGGAATGTCATCTTACTACACCGCCATCTTCCGAAATCCGTAATCCCGATGCCAGGCGTCTGGCATTCAGCCCATCACCTAGAGATGTCAGATATAGTCAGATATATGGGTTGGTAGACGACCCGTGAACCCATTGGGTTCCCGTTGTGACAGCGGTTGATAAAAAAATTATTTCAAAAAACAAAAGATATCTCCAGCAAACTATACCGCTGAGGTTGTGTGCATTGATCAAATTCTCCCGAAGAGTACTTGACTGAATTGGGAATTGATTTATTAATAATTTTTTTCGTTGCCCGATTTGAACGAAACTTGATACTGCACACAGCAGGAGAATGGTAAGGTGGGCCGAAAATTTTTGCACTATCGTGTACCGTTTTGGCTGTATTTCAGGAACATACATACATACATACATACATGATGAGAGTTTTAGTAATATATAGATGGTGTTCAACTGCAGTCAGTGAAGCGATGGGATGGGTTGAGTGCTGGACGTGCACGTCCGTAGAGGTCTCACCGAGCGCTAGACGTAACGCCGTAATGATGTCCCAGCAAAAACAATGTGACAGAGGGACGGACGGAGAATTCCCACTACTTTAATATATAGATAAGTAAGGGTGCTTGAAGTGGGGGGAATGGGAGGGGGCAAGTGTCCCCTACAATTTTTGTGAGGTGGCGAAGTGTTTGTTGTTTTATTTGTACCTGCAAAGAGAAAGAAAGAGAGAGATATAGAGAGAGACAGACTGGTTGACTGGTTGACTGATTGACTGACAAAAAGGAAATAACAGAAAAATACAGAGTTCTCAAATAAGTAGATGTAGCAGAGAAAGGCATGAGAGCATAAAAAGTCTTTTTATTACTATTATTATAACAGAACGGGTGCCCGTATCGTGGTGAAAAATGACCATTTTTTTCAGGAGGTGAAGGCACCCCTTGTCACAGGGAAAAGGCACCCCTTTTTGTCATGAAAAATGCTCCATTTCTTTGGTCCAAACCCCCCCTCTAACCAGACTGAAATGCATCCTGTGTGCCTGCAGATAAGGTTCTGAAAAATAACTGAACGTTTTAAATTTAGGATTACTAATGTTCCGGCTGAATTGAAATGAGATGCACCAGAAACTTCGTCAAATTTTTGTTTGAAATAATCATTCATAATTACCCAGCAAGAGGGTCTTCTCTAAAAACTTGCTTCGGCTACATCTGAGAGCCTACCTGATCTTTTCAGCTGATTGTCGAGGCAGGCATCACTTTTCAGTTCTCCAAACCATGGCAAAACAAAAAACCGAGATCGGTAAACACCAGCAAATCTTCTCGTTCATCATCATTATAATAACAATCATCATCTTCAGGCGGCGTATTTTCCGAGCTGCCTCTCTCAATGGCAATGACTCTGGGACTATCCAATGGAGTTTTACCTGGTGTAGCATCCTTTGCTATCATTTGTTTGTGCAGTTTATTCCACAGTTAAATATTTAGATATTCTCTGAAATGGGAAGGCAATGGAGAGTTGGGTGGGACTACAACTGTCAATCAGCCTGATGGGGGCAGGGGTGATAGACACATTTGCCATGGGGCCAGTTAGACCTATATGGGTGTGGTTAATGATAGAATATTATCAGGGTTCTGTGTCTATAAAGTACATACTATGAAAACATGTACTGCAAAGAATTAGAGTGTGTCTGTCTTCAAAGCCAATATTAACAATAAATATACATCAACTTTCGGGGATGCCACTTCGTGATGGTTGTACCCCCCAAACATAAGTCCGGGGCCAAATCTTCCCCACTCTTCCCTGCTGCCCGAATTCATAAGAGAAGCACATTCACAATCATAGGTCTGATCAGTCCCCATGAAGCAGCCCATTCCCTGCGCCCACTCCTCTTCCTTTGCCCGCACCTCCCCCGACCACCACATCTTGGATATGAGCAATATCTGGTTTTCTCCTGGGAGGTCAATCCGCTGTCTCCATGCTGCTGCCCTGTTCATGCAGGGCAGGCACAGGGCCAATCAACAGCAACAACGCACACATCTTTCTATAAAGTAAATACTAATTATAATGTTATATCGTCTATAAAATATTGTTAAAGATTCAGCGGTGGTGGGATTCGGACGAGTGATGTCAATCACTGTCCGTAACCAGTTTGGGTTTTCGCGCCCTACTCTCGACACCCAAATGTTACAGATTCGGTGCCACCCTAACCATCGCCGTCTCCGGGGCTATAACGCCGGCTGGTTCGGCACAGGCCTCGGGTCACGCGTCTCGAATCGCAATACCAACGTACCCCTGGAACTTACCAGTTGGGGGAATAGACCCCGGTTACAAACTGGTTTTGTTAGAGACTGAGCGGAGTCTACCAGTCTGTAACTATTTTGGTTTTTATATCCAAATCGAGTGGATCGTTCCTCGGCGCCGCACGAATTAATTCAAAGCAGCAACTTCATATGAATCAGCCAGATTTATTGGGGACACATCGGGGAAACACAACACAAGCAAAGCATTCACGACAATGTTATAATTAATCTATTAACCGTTCTTAACTTGGGAGATACGGATTACGGGTTTCGAAGGGGACCCTAACGAGATAAACTTTAAACAACATGCAGACAAGACATGGACAGCATGCAGACAAGACACAGAGTACTTGGTGATGTTTCATGGACGAGAGGAAAGTGTCAAAAGCACGAATGTGGCTCGTGACAAGCCGATGTCCACAGATTCAAGCCCCAAACTCGAGCACGCCGCGTGGCAAGATGGCGCTCGTCCTCCTTTTGTCGCATCACCCACGCACGCGGCCTCCGTGCGTTCTGACCCCGCGTAAAGTCAACGGCACAAGACCCTCAGATCGATGGTGGGTTTCAGCTGGTTTCGCACAAGGTCCTGCATACAAGTCCAGGCCTGGCCTGTTCACCAGATCAGGCCAAATTGAGGTGTTGGGCTCCGTAGGCTGGGTCCATGGGATTCCAAGACGTCGTCGAGCCATGAGGTGAGTAGGGACAGTCAGAGGCTCCGTCACTGGACTCCGGATGAACCTGTCGATGTGCTCCTCACAAAAGCCAATCGCGCCCCACCTCGGCGCTCAGTTTCACCACTGCAGATCGCAGACTCGGCGCGCTCCGGTTCAGTTTTTCTCTCGGCAGATTCACCCTGCCTTTCCTTTTGCTCGCTCGCCTCGAAGCCCACTGCAGTTTTACTTCTTCAGTTTCACTTCTCCTTTTCGGCCCTCGCTCGCCTCAAAGCTGACTGCTGACTCACACACAGCCAGCCCTATTCAGCCGATCGCGCCACACCGGCGCTCAGTTTCACCACCGTCTTCCCCGGTGCTCCTGCAGTCTTTTCCTTCACTCGCTCGTCTCAAAACTGACTGGCTCCTCCCTTCAGCTTCACTTCCTTCTCTAGGCCACTCCCCCTCTCAGCGCTGGGCGGGGACTATTGTCCGGAAAGAGAAAGGAAGAAGAAGAACCTCTCGGTCCACCACCAATGTACCAACGATGAACAGCCTCTTACA
>NC_140967.1:23380291-23405291 GCF_056783735.1 Eptatretus burgeri | reverse complement strand
GAATTTCCAAGTCCAAGTTTCAATTTAGCACTGATCATCTTCTTCACAATGAACCGATCAACTTTTTCTCTCAAGGTTGGATTTTGTATCAGAGACAAATTATACAACATTTCTCTATCAGCTTCATGCTTTTCTTCCAACGTTGTGGTATTCCCATAATCAATATCGTGTCTCATGCACACTTCATCAACTCTATTGATGGGTTGACTTCAGGATTTAGGATTGTCTGCCTCATCTAATCTTTTATCCAAGTTTGTGCCTGGACCACAGAAAGAATACCCTGGAAGATGTAATTCCCCTGGTATTCCAGTAGTTGTAAATTTACTTCCTGATAAAAACTTTTGTATATCTCCTCCGAGTTTGTGTTTGGAGATAAATTGATTTTTTTTTGAACCACACACCGAACATATACCTTTTTGTATAACCCTGTTATTTTTACTTTTAATATATGAAATATTTTTAGTATTAGTTTTCTTTTTACATTTGAGACAATAACTCATTTATTTATGTGAAGAATTCCTGCAGAGTGCAAAAACCTTTTTAGTTTCCAACATGCACATTTGAATCTTAATTTTTAAAACATAAAGAATCCTTAGAAATGCCTTCACTCTCTCCTCCGTTTATTTAAGAAAAAAAATAAAAATGAAAAACTTGAATTAAAATGAATATCTTGTCGATGTCAATATTCTTGTCGAAAGTATTGCAAATAGACTTGTCAATTCTTTGTTTTCCTCCTCGGTGGGTTGAGTTATTTTCTGTAATACCACCAATCTTTTTTTAATCTCATCGGTTTCCATATTTTTATATTTATTTTGTCTCGCTCTTTCCTCCCTCTCCTTCTCTCTCTCCTCCCTCTCCTTCTCTCTCTTCTCTCTCTTCTCCTTTTCCTCCTTCTCTTTTTTCTCCCTCTCCTCCTTCTCTCTCTTCTCTTTTTCCTCCTTCTCTTTCTTCTCCCTCTCCTTCTCTCTCTTCTCCTTTTTCTCCTCTTTCCTCGCTTCTTCAACTCCTTCCTCATCCCTTATTATCCTTGAATCGCTTACACCCCATAGAATATCATACATATATTCATCAGGATTTCTTGTTATTCCTGTATCCAAAATAATTTTTTTTACAACAGGAAACCAATAAAATTTCTTTTGAATTTCTAAAAGAGCCTTACCTTTTCTTAACTTTATAATTTTTTCATTATTTTACATTCTCATTAAATCTAAAGTTGTCGGTTTATCAACATCAGCATAATGCCAATCTTTTATTGAAAATACCTCATTCTTATGTTGTAGAACATATTTATTAAAATACCGAATACCCTTTTCTTGAAGGTATGCTTGGACACAGAAATTATAATTTTCTTGAAGCCTTCTTGCTGTCATTTATGTATTAGAAATATATGTTAGAATAATATTATGGCACGAAACACCTCCCCATCTTCCCATAGTTAAATCATTTTGTATTTCCTTACTTATTATATATAATCCTGTTTTTTCTGTTTTCATGATATAAACAAGGGCAAAACCATTATTATATTTACCCTTATTAAATTCTTTTATTTGTTGTTTACTAATCGTGGCCCCACAAAACTCATTCTCGATACCAAGTGGATAATATTCTTCCTTACGAGACTGATTTAATTGTTCCAGGTCTTCGAGGTTAATTTTAAATGACCAATTATACCCTAAATCATTCATATCATACCCCCATTGTTCTATTCTCATACAAACGATACGCCCTTCTTTATAAAAATTTATTTTAATTCAAACTGTGAATTCTGTATGACCTGGAGATAATATCAACACTTCTGTATCTTTGGAATACACGGCCGTTTTATTTAAGGATATATATTGTGATAAATCGCTTAATCTCACCAAGTCATTCGCGTCAGTCGGGCTTGGATAATTTTTTAATTTATAAGCATTTTTCATGTTAATATTTTTGGTTATATTATATTTATGTCGTTCAGCCTGTGCCTTTGTGTAATAATTTGATAAATCAATATCCAGTTCTTGAGATACACCAAAGATAGAACCATCTTTACCAAGTCATTTATATTAGATTAAAAATAATATCATAAAAAAATTTTTGTTGTTGAGTTGAAATAACACATATAGACATAATTGACCACAACACTTGGAATTTAATTCTTGGACTTGAAATGTTTGATAAACACCATTCTGTAAGAATTTTATGACTTCAACAGGTGGTGGAAGACCAAAACTATCAAAATAATATTTGTCTTGACTATTAAAAATACAAACCCAATGAGAACCGTTCCCATTATTATCTTCTATGTTCATAATAATATTCTTTGTATATTTCGGCACATTTGTTAATTCATCTCTCATACAAATAACCACATTATGAATTTTTAATTTCTTACAATATTTGACAAGTTGTAAATTTGATGTTGTATTCTTTCCAAATTCTTTAAACCACTCATCAATGCTCATTTATTTATTAGAAAGATATAATCCATTACCCATTTTCGTTAATTTTACACCTGCTTGTGCTATAGAAGAAAGCATATCTCCAACTAACAATCTCGCTTTATCAGGCAGACCTTCAAGTTTTTCAGCAAAATCTACAATTACACCACTTCCACTAATTTGTTTCTCCAACTCTTTGTTTTGTCTTTCCAATTCTTTTTGAGCCTGGAGTTGAGCCTTCCTTTCGTTGGCAGTTTTCACCGCTGTTGAAATACCACCCGTCAATGCTCCAACCGCACTTAAACCAGCAAATAAAGGAATTAGAAATGGGAGAAATCCTCCACTCGTCTCTCTTATTGAATATTTTTTCAACATTGGTTTTGTCATTTTAATTTTAAGTGAGCCAGTGTCATTCAAGATTTTAACCTGTTCTCTTGTGAGCAAAACATCAATTCTTACTGCTCCTTTTCTCTGAATTGTATTAACGTTAATCGTACAAGGCTTTTGATTTTGAACACAAGATGATAGTTTATGAAGATTGATTTGATTAACATATACCCCAGTTGGTACTTTGCCACTCATTTATTTAACAAAAATTATGTGAGACTAATCATCACACCATTATCTGTATTAATCTGCAATTCTGTTTCTTCCAAAAGCAAACAATATGTATCAACTTCTTCACTCTCTCCTCATTCAATGCATAGGGAAGTATCCACTCGATTAGACTTTATAGTTTCCTTTTGAGCGCTCAGGTCAAACGCATAGATTGCATACAAACTTTTAAATGCTGTCATATCCAAAATAGGTTCTTTATTTCCATTACTTTCACACACCTTTTGGTAAGACTTGTATGCTTCAGCAAAATCATTTTTTCCCAATTAATTTCCAATCTATCTCGTGGATAAAATGTTCCATCTAGAGAAACGCGAAGTTGTTTCACCTTAGCATTATCACTCAATGCATTATTCTTATCAGTCGCAGTATCACCATCTGGCTTTTTAAAAATGATCCACAGATATCGTGGCTTTCCTTCCAGAACACCCAAATTCCATATGTAAGTAGTTTGGTTGAGTTTAACGTGTTGACATCTTCTTTTGAGGTATGATACACTGAGTGGTTTCTTTGAGTTAAGTCTTCGATTCAACATCTCTTCTGTTTTAAGATTAGGAGTATATTCACTGATATACCAACTCATCTCCTCAATTACAAATTTATTCTGTTCACCAAAAGCACTACCAACACCAAAAAGCAATCTATTTTCATTATCATTCCTTTGTAGTTGAAATCTAATTTTAAGACCATACAGAACTTTATCATGATCACAAAATCCAAATATACCTTTAAGAGGAACTGACACAGTAAAACTATTTTCTGTTTTTGTATCATCATTATACATTCCTTTCCTTTGAGTATATCCAGGGTCTGTGTTTGTTCCCGTTGACATATCAGGAATAAAACCTTCGACAGACCCCTTTCCCATTCTATCACTGAATGTATAGAGTGTAAATTTCATCATTTCAGATACAGCAGAGACATAATCAACCGCTTCAACTTCTTGTGTTCCAATATACAAACGCAAACTATCAAACATTTTCCAGAAGAAATCATTTACAAGTGTAGCGTTTGTGTTATTCCCAGCTTTAGTGAATTTAAATTTACACAACAAGAAACTTTCGGAGAGATTCAAATAGGTTTGTTGATTATTTATTTCAAAACTTTTTGTACCATTTGTATTCCAGTCTGTTCCAGTTATTGCATTTACCTTGAAGTAATCTTCTTTTTTAGTGGAGTTTGAGATAATAATAGTATCATCTAAATCATAGATACTATCAATTGCTTCCATACTTGTATTTATTTAGGAAAAAAGATGTTAAAACTTTTGAAACCCTGATCCAAGTATTCGAATTATTTTCTGTCGTTCTTGGGGGGACAACTGAGTTTTGCCTTTCTTAATTTCTTTTATTGCTTGTAATTTATGAGATTCCTTCTGGGCATCTTTTATGCTCTTTACAGCACCTGCTACATTTCCCACAGCAGAAGCAGTTGAACCAATTAGATCTTTATGTTTTAGAATAGTTGAACCAATACCCATGAGAGTATCAATTATCCCATCTCCTCTAAATTGATGTCCAACACCCCTTTGTCTGTTAGGTTTATAGTATCCTCTACCAAGATACATACCTTCACCCTTGTAGTATGGGGAAAGGAACATCCCATCCCCTGTAATTATTTTATATTTTCCCAACTCGTGTTTCCTCACAATAACTATCGTATTTATTTATTGGAAAACTTCACGTAGGTGAATTCTGATGGATATAACTTCTCCATTAAAAGAAATCATACGATTATCTTGGTCGGTTATCCTAAAATTTACTCTGTGTATGGTTTTTCCTGACACAGGGAGATAAACCAAATTTTTGGGTTCCATATTGAATTTATTACCAATTGGGGTTGAGTATGCGCTGAATGAAAATATTTCATTTGTTTTTTTTTCCATCATTATAAGCACCATCAATCAAATCACAGTGAATTAACACCGAATTTATTCCTGAGGATATTTGAATGACATTATCACTGTAAAACGTCCCATTAGTTTCAATCTTTTTTGAGGAGAAACCCAATAACTCTCTAAATGAATTATCAATTGTGAAATCAACCTTGTAGTTATTTTTAACTTTAATCATTGATTTTGAAGTATGTTTTTGAATGTCTTCATAAGACGAGCAATTTCGGAAGATATTTGAGAAATCTCATATGCTCCGGGTGAGACTGTTATCGTTTTGTATCCACTTCCGGGATTATAACTAAACTTGTCATTTTTATCAGTTATATGAAATAAGGTATTATAAGTTTCCATGGACAATAAAGATGCCTCATATTCTTTTGTTGGGTCAAGTTGTAGTGGGTATGGGAATGAAGATGTGTGGTCGCTTGTTGTGAAATTGAAACTAAGGATTGTGCTTCTCATCTTATTTAATATGAGATAAAATGTCTTTATATTGATTTTTATTAATTATTTTCATGTTCATCAACTGGTCTAAAATGGCTGATGCTTCATTAAAACAATTGTTATTTCCAGCCTTCTTACTACCTAACAACAATAACAGTCTATTAACTAATTGCGATGGGTCATTTGGAAGAAAACTAATACCTGAACCAAGGATACTTAAAGCCTGAATAATGTGTTTCTCCTTCTCATTTTTCCTACTTTTACTAGAAATACTAACCCTATAATTTCGAGTGTTCAGCAGATCAATATATACTCTATCATCATTATTTTTCATATCCAATGGTTTATCAATATACTTTGATTCATCCCTCACAGTTGAACCTTGTCTTCCATCTTTTGTGAGAAGAAACATTAATCTCGGAGTTAGTTTAACAGGGGGTTGAGCAGAACCCAAGAACCTTAATTCATCATTAAATATCAATACCTTTTCTTGAACAAGATGAAATATTGCTGGTTGTTCTGTTGGAATGAGTCCTGCTTTGGTTTTTGAATCCGCTGAATATTCATTGTTTTGCAGAGCATTCACAATATAATCAGGGGGTCGATTAATCTCTTCCAGTTGTTGAAATAAACCTTCATCATCATATACCTTTAATTCTCCTAAATGCTCTAATTCTTCCTCCGTCATTTGATCAAAATCTTTTAACATTTGAAGTTTTTTAGGAGTATATTCTACTGTGGGAACTGTGGAAACATCTTTCATTTTTTCTTGGGAAGTTTTTAAAAGTGGTTTAAAAAATTTCTCTTGTTTTCTTTCAAATGCTTCTTCGCCCGTTAGTTTCTGTCTGCGTTTCTTCTTTATGTCTTCCTGCTGTTTTACAACTTTTGAAACCAACTCTTGATGTTCCTTAAATCTTCTTGCTCTTTCTTTTGCATCCATTTATTTATTGTAAAATATCATTTAATGAATTGTAAAGATCAACAGGGAAATTTTCCTTTTCTTCATCATTCAAGTAGATGTGTTCAAATAAATCCTTTTCTTTAAATATTTCATCAAATTCTTTATTAACATTAATGCGAGTTGTAATTTCTTCTTCACCAATACTTGCATCTCTGCTTTTCATACGTTTGCGTTGAGTTTCTTCATCAACATCAAAACCGAATGATAAAATCTTCACTCCGCTCAGATTTTAATAATTTGTCTCGTTCCTTCTGGATTAATTTCTAATATCCCAAGACCACCAGATTTTAGTTTCCTTCACTCACTCTTGCAATGTGAATATTTTGTTGTACCAAGAGAAACCTCCTCAAATATTTGACCTTCATTCCTCAATCGCATATGTTCCTCCACTGAAATATCGTGATAATCTTCACCTTTTACTTCTCCAGGTCTTATTGCTCTAGTTGTTGTTGATACAATGCGTATCACGGGGTGTTTTTAAAGTAAATTTACAATATTCTCATTTGTACTACACAAGAACCTTGATTTATGAAAGTTTTTTCCAGAAGCAGATTTACCCACAAAATTTACAATAATAGTTGTCATTTATATATGTAATTGTTTATAAAACAAAAAATATATCCCTTAATATCTCATCTTGTTTCACAACAATATATTTATATTTTTCAGTCGTGTGCTTCATGTAATCCTTAAATTTCTTTTTACTACATAATGTAGAACAATTATCTCTCCAAAAATTATTGATAACTATTGAATTTAACTTGAATAAAATAAAAGTATTAGCATTGTTTCTGATGGAACGACGAGGAAGTTGAAAGTACGATTGACTAAGATAAATACAATTACAAGAAGAATGTCTCCCTCTTGTGTAGTTGCTGTCCATTACTGTTTGGTTTCTCTCATTAACACAATCATCAAAGATAACGAGGTTCTTTTTTGATTTATCCAAATCTTGGGGAGACGGTATATCATCTGTATTATCACTAAGAATACAAGTTATAGGATTTGATTTCTTTTTACATCTCTGTGTATCACAAAATAGTTGAATTATATCTTCAATGTTATAATCATTTAGGTTTTTTTGACGTTTAAATAAACCGATTATATCTTCTTTTTGAAGACCAGCATTAAAACCTTGTGAGAGTAGTTGATACTCTGGTTGAAAACTCGACTTTGTGAAAATTATTAAATTATCATAATCTAAAAAGTTGGGAGTGAGGAGCATCTTTAAAAGTAAGCAGGTTTTTCCACATCCACTTGAACCAACTATGAGACATCTTAATGAATTTGGGAGATTTTTATGGTTGTTAAATTTTATCTTATTTTCCCAAATGGGTAAAAAATCATTCATTTATATATTTGGAAAACAGGTTATTTAATTTATTATTGGCTTTTTTAGAAACTCTATATTTTATCCTAAGTTCAGGTTTAATTTCAAAATAATCCATTATTTTATTTATACAATATCTTGTGTTGATATTTCCCTGAAAATTACATCCATGAATAATATATAACAACAATCCTTTGAACATTTCTCTTATACGTTCAGTTTCTTCCCTTGTAAGGAAAGGTGTGTTATCACCCTCGTACTTTACATTCATTTCTCTAATCAATCTTTTTTTTTTTTTTTTTTTTTTTTTTTGTATACCTTGGTCGAGGCTCGTATGAGAGCTAACACACAACTCACAGCAAGGAGGCATGAGACAAGAGGGGCGGGAGTGGAAGGGACAAAACATTGGGGAACATACACAGGTGAACTGTGGAAGGGAGAGGGATGGGGATGGGACGGGGAACATGGCGAGGGGAAGATGGACATTAAAGGGACTTTCAGGAAGGAAAGCAGGAGAATTGAAGGAAGTGGGCTTGGGTGGATTATCGGGGGTAGAAAAGATCGAGGATTTGGATGGGGGAAGATAAGAGGTGGTGGTGAACAGCTGTTTTGAAAGCCTGAAGGGAAGAATGGGAAAGAATAGAGTGAGGAAGTTTATTCCAAAGGCGGGAAAAAAGAGGAATGAAAGAGTGAAGATGAGCAGTGATTCGTGATTTTGGTAGTTTTACCAGAAGGGGGTTGTTGGCGGACCTTGAGCGCCCTGTGGAAATGTGGTTGGGACAAATCGCAGAGAGAGCAGGGGGGCAAGGCTGGAGAGGAGTCGGTAGAAGACAGAAAGACCACCGACCAACCTGCGGTGATTGAGTGAGAGGCCCAAAGACTCAGCTTCATTGCGGGAGATGCCAATGATCTTAAAAGCCCTGGTTTCGACAGCGTGAAGTCGAGAAAGGTGGGAGGCAGGAGCACCAGCCCAGAGGGGAGAGCAGTACTCCATCAGGCTACGGACAAAAGCTTTGTAAGTGGTCAGGAGCTCAAGAGGGCCGAGGAAGGACTTTGCACGACGGAGGATTCCCAGTCGGCGACTGGCTTTTGAGGCAAGGTTGGAAATGTGACTTTCCCAGGAAAGGTCATGGCAGATAGTGAGACCCAGAAGCTTGAAAGAAAAGACTTCTTCCAGAGGATTGTTGAGAAAGTGGATGGGAGGGTTTTGTAAACGGTCCTTTCGAAGAGACATAGTGAGAGTGTGAGATTTGTCTGGATTGAAAGACATGTTCCACGTGTTGGACCAGTTTGTGATTTTATCCAGATCTGCAGTGAGCGAAGAAGCTGCTGCTTGCCGGGCTGAGGGATGACAGATGGTACGGCAGAGGGTTGAGTCATCGGCAAAGAGAAATAGAGGATTTTCCAGAGAGTCCGAGAGATCATTGATGAAAACCAGAAAAAGAACAGGGCCCAGAACGCTACCTTGAGGAACTCCAGCCTGCACAGGAAGAGAGGATGAAAGAACTCCATTTAGGGCCACACGTTGACTGCGACAGGAGAGGAAGTCTGCGAGCCATGAGTGGAGATGGCCTTGAATACCATGGGCAGAGAGTTTGGTGAGTAGGGCAGGGTGCCAGACTGTGTCAAAAGCACGTGATATGTCCAGGGATACGGCTCGGATTTCCTGTCTGGCATTGAGGACCTCCATCCATTGATGGGAGAGCAGTAGCAGCATATCTAGGGTAGAGTGACCTGGTCTGAAACCAAATTGATGATTGGAAATCAAGCCATTGGAGAAGAGGAAGGATTTCATGTCTGAAGCGATGATGGATTCCATAACCTTGCTGATGATTGGGAGAAGGCTGATTGGTCTATAGTTACAGGGATCTGTTTTTGCACCTTTTATGCAGGGCAGTGATGTTAGCAGATTTCCAAGCAGATGGCAGATGACCTTGGGAAAATGAGAGGGTGAATAGAACAGAGAGAGGGTGAGCAAGAGCAGAAGAGCAGGCTTTGAGGACACGTGGGCTGATGCCGTCTGGACCGGTTGCAGAATCTGACTTGAGGTTTGAAAGCAAGCTCTCCACCTTGTCAGGAGAAAAGGATACAGAGTCCAGGGACAGTTGGGTGCGACTGGGTAAAGTGGGTAGAGATAGTGATGGGTTTGGGACACAAGATTTAGCTGCAAACACCGAGTTTAGACATTCAGCTTTATCACGTGTGGAATCAGCAGTGCGGCCATTTGAGGTAAGGGAGGGGATGGAGGGGGAACATACACCAGAAACAGATTTGATTAAACGCCACCAGGATTTTGAGGAGGGAGAGAGGTTTGAGAGTTCAGACTTGAGATGAGAAAGATGTTGTTTTCTGGCTCTCCTGAGGGTAGCTACACACTTGTTCCGAGCTTTGTGGAAAGAACTGAGATTGCCCTCAGTTGGGTTTGCTTTCCATGAGGCAAAGGCAAGTTGTTTCAGGACAACTGCCTCGCCACAAGCTTCAGTAAACCAAGGGCGGGAGGAAGGGTAAGACAACTGAACACGAGAGGGGATAAATCTGTGCATGAGGGAGAGCAAGTTTCTTTGAAAGAATTCCCAGGATGAGTTGATGTTTGAGAAAGTAGTGATAGGAGACCAGTCTGTAAGTTTGATGGCTGCTCGGAGACCCTGCCAGTCGGCTTGAGTGAAATGCCAGACTCGACGGCGGTGAGGTGGTTCTCTGATAACAGCCAGAGAGATGTCCACTTTAATAAGGACGTGGTCAGAAGAACCAATTGGAGCGAAGGAAGAGCAGCAGATATTGTCAGGGAAATTTGTCAAAATCAGATCCAGAAGAGATGGAGTACCATTGGTTGAGATCCGGGTCGGGAAGTTGACCGATTGAGTCAGTCCCAATGAGTCACAGAAAGCTTTTGCTGATGTCCCATGGCAGGTGAGAGAGGTACCCACACCTAGCCAACTGGCGTGATGACAATTGAAGTCGCCACATAAGAGGAAGAGAGAGTTTGGATGAGAAGATAGAAGATGCTCCATGTTTTCGGAGAGTGAGGTGTAGATGGAGTCATCACTGTTCGGTGGACGGTACAGTACACATATAAACATGAGGTGGGAGTGGAGGGGAAGCCGAAGCCAGAGGTATTCCTGGGGGTGTGGGGGAGTGAGAGCAGTGCAGGGAGAGTGAGGAATAGAGTCTTTGATGAAGAGAGCAACACCTCCACCAGGACGAGGCTCAGGTCTGTCATACCGTAAGAGGGAGTAACCAGGGAGAGATACTTGGGAGTCAGACACGTCTTGGGAGAGGAAAGTTTCTGTTAGGCAGATAATGTCTGGTTTGTCAGTGGCAACCTGCATGGAAAAATCTGAAAGGTTTGAGCGAAGGCCCCGGATATTTGAGGTCCACACTTTTAATGAAGAGGTAGGGGAGGAGGCTTTTGGTGCAGGAGGTGGAGGGGCGGGGGAGGGTCGGACGAGGGACGAGGGGGGAGGTAAGGAGGGTTGCTGAAGGAGTGTGGGGTATTGCAGAATAGCGAGGGGAGGGGGCCGAATGAGGAGGAGAAAAGGCTCTGTGGTGCTGTGAGAGAGGGGGGACAAGAGACAAGGAAGATGGCAGTTGAGGATTTGAGAAGGTGGAGTGAAGAGATGGAGGTGAGAGGGCAGTGGAGGGAGGCAGGTTGATGGATGAGAGGGGGGCAACTTAGAGAAGGAAGAGTGAGGGGGATGAAAGGTGGGAGAAAGGTGAGGGGGAATTTTTGAAAGAGGTGAGAGGGAGGCTTGGAGGGAGAAGAGTGGGATGGTTGCTTTGAGAGTGAGAGTGAGGGGTGAGGGGGGTGAGTTGGCACTGAAGTTGGAAAAAAAGAATGGTTGATGGAAAGCGAGCATCCATGGCAAACTGTGGTTTTTAAAAGTTTTAGGTCAGAGATGCGATTTAACACAATTCTTGATGGGTGCAATGAAGGCGAATTCAGAGCATGGAGAGAAGAAGCGCTGTAATAGTTGGATTTTTTAGGCAAGGAATGAAGGAGAGGTCGAAATGAGAGCAGTCTGTTAAAATAGCAGAAGAGTAGTGCATTGTGAAACAGTAAAGAGTACCACATGTGTGAGAGAGGAAGATGAAGCATTATAAGATCGTTTTTGTTGTTAATATTAATGTATGAGAGAGTTCAACAGATTAGGTCATGGAAGTGTAAAAAAAAAAAAAAAAAAAAAAAAAAAAAAAAGAAATCGAGGAAGACGAGGAGGAAGTTAAGAGGAAGAAGAAGTAGCAGAATCGGGAGAAGGTTGTTGTTGTTGTTGTTGGGTTTTTTTTTCTTTTTATTTTATTTTATTTTTTTGAGATAAGAAAGAGATTAGTTGGGAGAATGGGGGATGTTTGGAAAGTGGGGAGGATGAAAATTGAAGGTAATGGGGAGGATAGAAATTGAAGGTAATGGGGAGAAAAAACAAACAAACAAAAAAAAAAACGATCGAACACCAAGTGGAACCGGTAGGCCTCAAGCCTAGGACTAGGCCTCAAACACCAGGTGAGAACGTCGACATAAATACTCACAAAATAGCACGATTTTTGAAACAAAAAAAAATTTTGAAACAAATCTTGTAAAGTAATTCATTTTTGGTGTAAATCTAAAAGAATTATTTTCCTTTTTATATTTTTTATTATCATTAATTAGAAGATAATCACAGAATATACATTGTTTATAGGCTTTTGACTCTGTGTTTAATCCCCGTCTTTCACACGCAGGACAATTCTCAAATTTGTCATATGGAGAATCAGGAAAGTCTAGCATATTTATAAAGTAAAACTTTACTTAAACTGAAATTCATCTATACTTTCAGTTGTATATTGACTCATATTTAATAATATTACCATCGATATCAATATACTTTTTTTCATTACCAGATTCAACGACAACATTTTTTATATTAAAGGTAATTTTAAAATGATCGTTAACTACTATTGAACGAAATGTCATTTCACCTGATATATTAACATCCTTTATTTCATCAGGATTTACATCTTTTGGGTTGTTGAAAAAAATACAAATTTCTCCTTGCATATTACAGATGGTCTTATCTTTTCTTTCTAAAGCTTCATCCATTAGGTTTTTGTTTTTTGATACTTTTTCTTGTTTCATTGCTTTTTCTAGTTTTGAATATATTACCAGAAGGAGAGGAGAAACTTTTGTTAGAGATACTTTAATTGATGTTCTACCAGGTATACTAAAAGCCCTTCCACTGAAGGAAATTGAAGAACTCATATTATTTACCATAATTGTTTTTATCCAATAGTTGTTATATTTATCTTTGTTCAATTTTACATCCTTGACATATTTATCAGTATCTTTAACAAATGAAGAGATTGATTGAAACTTGTCCTTTGTGTCTTGAAACATTGTATTTATGAAGTGAAAAAGTTGGAGGATAAAATGGTTTTAAGCACAGATTCACCTGTAAAATAAACGAAATTTTCATCAAGAAAATTTTAGTTTAAGCAAAGATTTATTATATAAATATGGTGAATACAACATACTGCGATGTTTGTAATCACAAATATAAACATTATAGAAAACACCTCCGAACCAACAAACACACATTTAATCTATTTCATAAAATATCTCCTCTTGAGTTGGAAAGAAAACATTGTGATATCTGCTCAAAGGATGTTTTGAAGAGTAGTTATAATAGACATCTTCAATCACAAAAACACAAGAAAAATGAGTTTAAAGTAAAGGGAGACTATTATATTGAAAACACTGATGGGGCATTTAAAGGGCATATAAAAATAAGGATTTTTCAATTTGGAGAACCCGGTCCATCATCAATAGCTGAATCAATTGAAATAGTGAAACCTGATGTTGAAAAAGTTATTAAAAAGACATTAAAAGAAATGAAAACTTTAAAGTTTTATATGGGAGTGAAAATGAATATGAAAAGACAAGATGAAGAACAAACTCCTTATATGAGAACAGATCTTCATTTTATAACATCATTTCAAGATTTTTTGAATAGTGGGGTTTATGAAGAACTATCAAAACAAGAGGAGGATGTTGATAATACAGTGGTAGGAAGTGGATTCAATATTAAAAAAATCATCTTTTTAGATATACACATTCTAAAATCAAACCCTCTTAAAGCTTCTTCTTATATTGAATTACCAAAAGAAATAAAACTAAAGAAGGCAGTTGTTAATATTAAGAACAATGATAATAAATGTTTTCTCTGGTCTGTTCTTGCTCACTTTCATCCACCAAAATGTAATTCAGAAAGAGTAAAACAATATATGAAATATGAGAATACCTTGGACATTAAAGATTTTAAATTCCCAATGCCACTAACAGATATTCCTAAATTTGAGAAAAAGAATAATCTTTCTATTAATGTATATGGATTAACGGATACAAACAAAGTTCAAATATTAAAAATTTCAAACAACTATAAAAATGAAGAAACACACATTGATCTTTTATATTTTAGTGTTGGAAATAATTCACATTACACATACATCAATAATTTATCAAGATTAATCTCTTCTCAGGTATTCAGAACAGCAAACAAAATATATCCTTGTAAGCGATGTCTTAATTCATTTCATACAAAAGAACGATTAGAACAACATTCAAAATATTGTAGTAATCATAAATCAGCTGTAATTACAATGCCTAAACCTGGTGAAAAGATTTCTTTTGAAGATTATAATAAATCTATCATGCACCCATTTGTGATATACGCTGATTTTGAGTGTATCCTTAAAAAGATAAATACTGTTTCTCCTAATCCAAAAGAATCATGTACAAATAAATATCAAAAACATATTCCTTGTGGTTACTGTTATTATATCAAATCATCTGTTGGAGAAAAGTATAACAAACTTGAACATTATAGTGGAAAAAAAGCTTCACAAGAGTTTGTAAAACGATTAGAAAAGGATTGTATAAGACTCACTAAATTAATGAAAGAAACAAATGAACCGATGAAATTAACCAAAGAAGAAAAATTAAAATTTAGAAAGAACAATATCTGTCATATTTGTGAGGGGGAAATTAAGGAGTCTAAAGTTAGGGATCATTGTCATCTTACTGGTAAATATAGAGGTCCCGCTCATTCCTGTTGTAATCTTAATTATAAATTACCTTCTTTTATTCCAGTCTTTCTTCACAACAGCGCCAACTATGATACACATCTATTTATAAATGAACTTTCAAAAACACCAGGGAATATTTCTGTCATAACAAACACAAGTCAAAAGTATATTTCATTTACAAAAATGATATTCACAAAACCTTTAACTCGTATTAGGTTTCTAGATTCTTACAAGTTTATGGGAACACCACTAGCCTACCTCGCATCAAATCTAAGCTCCACGGACTCTTTTCCAAATCTTAATTCATTCTTTCCAAAAGAGGAAATTCTCACTAAAGAGGAAATTCAGATTAAAGAGAGAATTCAAAGTAAAGAGGAAACTCTAATTAATGAGGAAATTAATGAAGAAATTCTAACTGAAGATGAAATTCTAATTATAAAGAAAATTCGAACAATGAATGAAATTCTAACTAAAGAGGAAATTCTGATTAAAGATGAAATTCTGATTAAAGAAGGAATTCTCACGAGAGAGGAAATTCAAACAAGGAATGAAATTCAAAGTAAAGAGAAAATTCTTACAAGTAAGGGAATTTATCCTTATGATTATATGGATTCATTTATGAGATTTAAAGAAACACAACTTCCTTCAAAAGAAAGTTTCTATAATAACCTTTATGAAGAAGAGATAAGTGATGAGGAATATAAACACGCACAAGAAATATGGAAAATATTTAAGATAAAGAACCTTGGAGAATATCATGATTTATATCTAAAAACAGATGTTTTATTGTTAGCTGATGTGTTTGAAGCTTTTAGATCACTCTGTCATAATAAAAATTGTTATGGATTAGATCCTGCCCACTATTTCACAGCTCCTGGTTTAGCTTGGAGTGCAATGTTGAAAATGACAAAACAAGATATAGATTTAATCAGTGATGTTGATATGCTTTTGATGATTGAGAAGTCCAAGAGAGGTGGAATATCACAAGTATGTTCAAAAAGATATGCTAAAGCAAATAATAAATATCTTCCAAATTATGATAGTGAAAAAGATAGTAATTATTTGATGTATTTTGATGCTAATAATTTGTATGGATGGGCAATGTCTCAATCTCTGCCTTATGGTAAATTAGAGTGGGTGGAAGAAAAGGATTATGAAAAGGCTTTGATGAATATTGTTATTTCTTCTCAAGAGGAATTGAATGACGAAGAAGAAGGTTATTATTTTGAAGTTGATTTGAGGTACCCGAGTGATCTTCATAATAAGCATAAAGACCTTCCTTTTGCATGTGAGAAAGAAACCCCAAAGAAAGAATGGTTCAGTGATTATCATAAAAGTTTTAATATTAAAGGCAAATCAACAGAAAAGTTATTAACAACATTCTATGATAAAGAAGGATATGTTTTGCATCAGAGAAGCTTTAAACAGTTTTTGAGAGAAGGATTGAGAGTAGCTAAAATTCATAGAGTTTTAAAATTTAAACAAAGTCCTTGGGTGAAAAAGTATATTCAATTCAATACAGATATGAGAGCAAATACAAAAGTAAAATTTGAAGGGGACTTTTATAAATTAATGAATAATGCTGTATTTGGAAAGACTATGGAAAATGTTAGAAACAGGCAAAACATTAGATTCGCAACATCTTGGAAAGAAGCTTCGAGATTGATAAATAAACCAAGTTTTGAGAGAGAAGAGATTTTTTCAGAGAACTTTTCTGCAATTCATATGAAAAAGGAAAGTATTGTAATGGATAAACCAATTTATATTGGAACAGCAGTTCTTGATATATCAAAGATATTGATGTATGATTATTTGTATAATGACTTAAAGAAAGAGTATGGTGAAAATGTTTCATTGTTGTATATGGACACTGATAGTTTTATCCTAGATATAAAAACTGATGATGTTTATAAAGATATGAAGAAAAATATTGGAGTATATGATACAAGTAATTTCAGCAAGAAGAGTGAGTTATTTTCCAAAAAGAATGAAAAGGTTATTGGTAAGTTTAAGGATGAGTTGGGTGGAAAAGTAATGAGTGAGTTTATTGGATTGAGAGCAAAGGCATATGCTTATAAGTATGGTGATCAGATTGATAAGAGATTAAAGGGAATAAAGAAATATGTAATAAAGAAATCAATAACTTTTAGAAATTATTATAATTGTTTGATGAATAACAAAGAAGAATAAAAGAAAATGAATACAATAAGAAGTTATCAACATAACATATATAGTGAAGAAGTAAATAAAAAGGCATTAGGAGCCTTTGATGATAAGAGATTTATTTTAGATAATGGAATAGATTGTGTTCCATATGGATATTGTATGATAGAGTGAATAGAATAGATTGTGTTTTAACGATGGGAAGATGGGTTCGGGTTTTTTAAGGGCGACCGCCGCGTTTTTTTTACAATATATAAATGGTCAAACCAAGTATTAATCAAACTAAAGAGTGGAGAAAATCTCAGTCTTGGTATATAAATGGAAAACATAATGAATGTGAAAAATATCAAATAAGTCTTATTGAAAAAATAACTAAAACAAAGGTAAATAAAACAAATAAGCGAATCAATTTAAAAAGTGGTAAGTTAGAGAATGTAAAGAAAAAAATGAATATCCTTGAATGGACTGAAAACTTTGATGGTTATCAATTGAACAATGAAAAAACAATTTACTATAATCTCAAAATGATATGTGGCTCAGGAGGTGGTCAAACAAGAGCATTAAGAGAAGTTTATTATTTCGTAATGGCACAAAAGGGGTATCTTAAAAAATATAAAGATTCAAATGTTTTGTTTTTCAATATTTTAGATGGGGATTATTGTGCAAAGAAAATTAAACTATTGAAGGAATTTGAGAATGAACAAATCTTTATAGGTTCAATGAGTGAGCTAAACAATATGCATCGGTTATTTGATAAAGAGTGTCCCGAGGCTTAGACGTTTTAGATATTTCTTTCGAATCACCTTTAACAAATCTTTATCTTATTGCATGGATTATTTGAAAAAAAAAAGTGTCCCCAGGTTAAAAGGGGAGACAAATAAATATACCTTGGGATAAAAAGGTGGTTTATTTTTAGGGAAAAAAAATATGAATCGCTGAAAATCCCCCATTCATTTACATGGGGAAAAGTGAGCCAGAACCAGTATATTCACCCTACTGGCAGCCATATTTGACTTACTCTGAAATCTTTAAAAAAAAAAACGTCTTTTCCGGAACGGTTGGATAAATTGAGGTGAAACTTCACACACGTTCCCCAAGTCTTGGGAATGCAAGGGTGCTCACAAATAATGACAAGGTCACATGGTCTGGCAGCCATATTGGATTGAATGAAAATCTTTTTATAAAATTCTTTCTCTTGAACCGCATCATAAATTGATGTGAAACGTCACAGTTATGATCTATTAGTCATTGGGAATACAAGTATTAAATGTTACCCTTAATCAGATACATGGTCTGGCAGCCAGAATTATTTAATATTTTGAATGTGGGCTCATCAATTTAAATCAAACTTGGTAAAAATATGTATAATGATGAAATAGTGTGGGCAGATGCATATCTAGTGACGTCATGACGTCAAAGTGTGCTGTTCTGTTGTTTTTTTTTAAACAATTATGCAAAGATTGGTGAAGCGATTGGTCTTATATTCGAGTCGTTAATAAAGGTGCTCTTGTCACATATTCTTGGCAAAACAGTTTTGAACCAGAAATTACCAATCCATCAAATTAGTCACTTAAATCTACATTTTAATTTAGGTAAAGTTTTTATTTTACATTTTAGGTAAAAATCTACATTTTGGGGGAAATCTTCATCAAAGATTGGACTCCACTTCCAAATTCCCTTTCTGTCCCCACATCGTTCCACCTGAAAGGGGGGAGGAGGACTTCTCGTGATTAATGCAACACGAATCCGAAGAATAAAATCATAATTCTGTGCAATAACAATGAAATCCTCCAGCATGTAAACACATTTCGAAACGAGAAAGGCACTCGGTAGAGCGCATACCTCCGCCACGTAATGCATCATCCGGGAGAGCATATCAGGCCCAATACATTTTTGAAATATCATGCTATACAGCACTACATAGTTTTTGGCCCTATCTCAATGGTGAAGAATCAGTAAAAAAATAAAATAATTCTCGTATCCGGATCCGGATCTTCATCAAAATCTAATCAGTTCATCCTTGTCACACACCGAACCTGTCCACAAAATTTCATGGGGATCCATCCAGAAATTTTTGAGATATCCTGTACACCAACACAGACAAACAGACAAAAAAGGGTGAAAACATAACCTCCTTCACCTTCGGTGGTGGGGGTAAGAAAAAAAATTAAAGAAACAAGTCATAACATTTAAAAAAGATGAAAAAGGATGGAGGGATGTTCCTCCAAAAGGTATGTAAACAATGTTGGAATGGTCACAAGAAATGATGTTTTTCTTCATCTTGCATATGGCAGCTTGGCTGCTGGGTAGCTATTGTTTTGTTACGGCATGACAATGCTGCTGATGCTGTGCCCCCATACCAGTACACTGGTACTCATTTCACTGACTTTGGAAAGATGAATAAGCTGAATCAACTCCACCTGGTATTAATTCAGTGGTCAACAGGGCTTGAACTCAGGACACTAAGATCCCAAACCAGACAGGCTAACCTCTAAGCCAACACCAGGCTTATGATGATGTGAAACCATCCTTACATATTTCGTTGAATAATGGTATTCTTTTCCTTCCCTCAGTGCTGATGGATGTGTGTTGGATGCCAGGAACTTGGAATGCTTTAATTTTACTTTCAAATATTGAACGCTTGTGTTTTTCGCTTGTCTATGACAAAGTCGAGAAGACCTGTTAAAGCCATAACGATGTCCTTCCTTCCGTCAGTCTGTCCATCCATTTACATCTTTCGTTTTCCCCCCTACTCCTCTGAAGCAGCTCAATGGATTGTTTTGAAACTCGGTATGATGATTCATGAGGTCAGAGCACAAAAACCAATGGAGCCATTTTTAAATCTCCATCCAGGTGATGAGATAATTTGCAAATTAACTCGATATGTAATCCATGTTTGTATGTCCATCACATATCACGAGATTCTGTCATCGATGTTTCCTCGTTATTCAATCTTAACTTCTTAATTTAATTTGATCAAAATCATTATTTAATTTAACCTCTTAATTTAATTTGACCTTCATCATAATTTAACCTCTTAATGTCATTGATCCCCTCTTGCTTTGAAGAATGGGAAAGAATAGGTAAGGGGAGGACCAAGAGTTGGAGTGGGAGGAGAGAGGACAGTCCTTGTCATCCTTTTTAGTCCTTTTACTCTTTCAGTCCTTCTAAGACCCTTTCGAGACTTTGGACCACTTTAGACTCCTTAAGATCTCTTCAAATCCCAAGGACCCCTTAGAACCCCTAAGATCCTTTAGACCATTTAGAACCCCTAAGACCTTTTAGAACTCTAAGATGCCTAAAAACTCCAAGACCCTTAATACCCTATAAAACCCCTCAGACCTTTTATAACCCTAAGACCCTTTAGAACCCCGAAGACCCTCTCGGACCCCCAAGACCAACTTTATCATCTGATGCAGCCCGACTACGACCACCCTCTATTAGGAGATGAGTGTCTGTCCCACTTCGGTCAATTCATTTATTCTTCCTGCCAGATTCCTGCTTTATCCTCGTCCTGGACACTATCCAACATGAATTGTTGAACCAGAAAAATTTCAACGCCTCTGGCTCGACGAGATATATTTCCCCCATCATACCCGAATCCGTTTTCTGGGAAGTAAAACCCTGTGCTGCAATGACTTTTATTGTATACGAGATGACCCGTGAACCCGTTGGGTTCCCATTGTGACAGCGATTTATTAAAAAAAAAGCATTTCAAAAAAAACAAACAAAGATAGTGCCAGCGAACGATACCGCTGAGGTTGTTTGCATTGATCAAATTCTCCCGAAGAGTACTTGACTGAATCTGGAATTGATTTTTTAATAATTTTTTCGTTGCCCAATTTGAACGAAACTTGATACTGCACACCGCAGGCGAATGGTAACTAAGGTGGCCCTAAATTTTTTGCGCTATCTTTTACCGTTTTGGCTGTATTTCGGGAACATACATAAATACATATATACATATATACATACGTATATACATATATACGTACAAGATGAGAGTTTTAGTAAGATATAGATAGATTTCTTTAACTAGCAAGTTGTCCGTGCCCGCACGGGATTCTGAACGGGGTGGGGATGAAGGAGGCAAAAATGCAAATGGCGTCTTCTGTCATCGAGCCGGCAAGCTGGGAGCAACAATTCCCATTTATTGCCACACCCGATGCAATTTAAATTCTCTAATGCTGGCGATGTGCTCCATTTCAAACTGTTCAATATATGTAGCTTTTTGTTGCCGAGATTCTGAAATTAAAAATGTATCCGTGTCAAAGCCAATAGCAAATTAATAGTAGGATTCGTACTTTAAGCTGCGTTCCTTTATTGTGCAGTTAAAGTAATTCCAAACAATGCAAGTGTCAGAAAACTGATCATCTTCTGGCTTTATTTCTAATTATCTTTGATGATTCATGACATAAATGACTTGGACCAAACACCCCATATGATTCTTATTATTGCAGAGCCTTAGGATTTTTTTTATTCACATTCCAGCCACAAGTGTATGACCCAAAGGTTCAACAAGAGGCAGTTTCTTTCCGGTCCACCTTATAGAATTTATTGATTTATGGAAATTTGTAGTGCTGGACATTTCAGGGCACAGCAATGCAGTGGTGCAGATAAACTGTTAAAATTAATTAATTAATTAATTAATAAATCACCCACACACATGCAGAGGCCTAATCAATAAATGCATGGTGTTCACATTGAAATGAAACAACTTTGAAGCCTTATTATATATTTTTATGCATACATTTTATTTGTGAAGTGCAACGTGTACCACACAAAGGTGCAAGACATTGTTCAGCTAAAAGAGTGCATCACAGCAGCAGTGGCCTCCTAACCCTCCCCCCCCCCCCCCCCCGAGATGTTTTAAAATGTGTGAAGGGAAAATGAGGACTGTTGTGACTTGGTCCATGCTACGAATGGTGAACACGTTGAATGTTTACTATAACCTACCCTAATGTACCCATATACCAAATGAAACTCAAACATACTGACTGAGCTGTGTGAATATTCCTCTGTTTGCTTTATTCAATAAAACTTTACAAGGCTTCAAAGTTGTTTCATTTCAATGTGGACACCCTGTATCATCCACAAAGGGGTATGCAATCGTGAATAATTTGTGCTCATATTTGAGTTGTTTTTGGTTTTCCAGTGTAACTGGCCACCAACTTTGTGCTGCTGAAACAAACACTGCCTACCTAGATTGGAAAGTAGTTGTTCTATTGTCAAAGCATTCTGCAAGGTTAATAGGGGCAAATAATCTCTACCACTAAGACTTGGGGGAATCCAGAATCAGGGAAAAAGTACATTTGAAAGCGGAAAACTCCGATAAACATCCACTGGCCAAAATAAATAGCATTATGGAAGAGGGAGATAACACATGCCAAGATGTTTTCCGTAAACAAACCTTAAATCCTGTGCATCTGGGTGTGAGAGGATGGTGCAGAGTTAGCCCACCTGCCTTTCAACTGTCTCGTCTGGGTTCGATGTTAACTCAATTATATACTGTCAGATTGGTGTTTCGAATGGAAGGTATTGTATCACAAAGTAGCCCTCTCTCGGAATGACAACGAATTGGGGACCCATCTGCTGGTGTTAGCAGGAAGATGTTAAAGACCCCTTGTTGTCCTTCGACAAGGAGTATAGGTGAGCTATTCCTGATAACGTGAACAAATGACAAATTCCTTCCACCTTCAGTTGAACAACAGGCCTGGCCTACTGATTTGCGAAAGATTTCAGTCACCTCTGAGTACACCCTCTGAGCTGCTGACCCCAACTTGATGGAGACATAGCATAAGGAAAAACAGTCATGTGTGTCAACCTCATAGGTAGTCTGCAGAGATTTTCCTCATACTGTACGTACTGGTATTTCAAGAGAAATAGATGAATATTTCAGATGGTCAACTTTACGTATGGCTTTTTGACTTCCTTAGCATTTGCAAGCAACGTTTTGATTGATGGTACAGTTGCTTCAGACATCCCTCTGGCATCTCGCTTCGTGTTCAAACCAACAAGCTGCCACCTCTTCTGGACAACCATTTAACTTTTCAGATGACCTCGCTCTCCATCCTATATTGATGTGGGAAGCAATCATTGGCTCTGTGTGTTGACTTGCTATATATTCAAAGGAGGTTTGAAACTGAGAGCATGACAATAATAGCCAAACCCTGTTTCATTCTACACCTCATGTATGTGATTGTACCGTACATAGTTTCTGTAATTTTCAATTTCCTCCTGAAGCTGTAAATGTTAGTCATATTCTCTTGTTTGTCGACTTCTCAAAATAAGATGCAACTAGGACAAGCTTTGATAAGCCTTCTCTTCCACTTACAGATGAACAAGGAATCGATTGTCTCGCACAAAACTATACTCGCTATATACCAGTCATATTTGCACGACTGATTCAATGGCATCCATGCAGTATAAAGCACATTGTAGTTTAAACAAGTGAGTGACAATTCCATATTGATAATGAAGCAAAGATTAAGTTATCCAAAATGTGTTGCTCAGCTTTCACTTCAAATGAATTTTTTGTGAAAAGAGGCATTCAGGGTTTTAATTATCCTCAACACCACCCACCCCGTCACCAAAAGTAATAATCTTTATAAAACGACATTTACAAATTGTGATTTCAAGTCCTTAACTCTCACTCCCCTCACAAAACCTGAGTCATCAACCTCACCCTCGCAAACTGAAAGTCCTTAACTTCCACCTCCCAACCCAAAGCCTTCAAACTCCTCCCCAAAACAACTCAACACCCCCCCTCGCCAGAACTCCTCCAACCCTCCTCCTCCCACCACAACAACTCAACCCCGCACCAAAAGTCTTTAACCCTCCCCCCCCCAATCACAACTCTGTCCCATCTTTGTTCTTTCCCCTCTCCGAACCCCAACTCTAACTCTCTCTCCTCCTCTCCTCCCGCTCATGAAAGTGAAAGGGCATTGTTACATGGATCATTACATATTACTAGTACGTGCCTGTAAAAAAAAATAATAATAATGATAATAATAATAATAATAAATAAATAAATAAATAAACCACACAGGCCGTTTCTTCGCTCTCACGTGCATGTACGTGCGTGACCCGGAAGTTCGATATTATTCGCAATTTATTTTTAATACCCAATTATTCAATTAGTGCCAACGTATTTTACCTTTTCGCAATGTCGTGGCAAGGAAAAACAAAAAGGGAAAAGAAGAGAGAGAAAAAATTTACTTCCTGGTTCGGAGCATACCAGCACTCTGATGTTCCCGAAATTTATACACCGTCTAATATGAAAACGATCATAACTTGGGCCATTGTGTTTATCTATAAATGCGCATAAGAAATCGAGAAATTATTAGAATACACGAAGTCGTCACTCTCCGGAAGCCCGTACGTTGTAACCCGTAATGGGGAACGTGGCTGTGCTTCCCTTCCCCATCGGCCACGCCCACGCAACAACGTGTCTTCCCATTGGTTGGTAAATAAATGGCCATAACTTGGGAAGCACTTGTCCGATTAATATCAAACCTTGAAAAGGCACATCCTCAGGTCCCCAGCAATATACCTGGCAAGTTTCAATTAGATCGGACCAGAGGTTGTCGAGAAACAGCGGTCTCACACACACACACACACACACACACACACACACACACACACACACACACACACACACACACACACACAGATTGCTGGAATTATAGATAGATGTTTGTGTGGGTAGATGGAGGAATTTCATAGTAAAGGTCGGATTGAAAAGTGGAGCATGGTCCATAGATGGGCAGGAGACATCTCGATGTCAACTAAGTAGGGAAAACTATCAGTTTAAGATTGTTACATGTCACCACATGGGAAGTGGTGCTGTGTTAACTAGGTAGGGTTTCAGGCTAATTTCTCCGAGTATCTGATTTCCTCCTGTGACCTTTTCCTATTAGTGGGGCAGATAACAGCAATTTTTGAGAGGAATCGTGCAAATGATGATACAAGCATCAAATTTGGCACATTTGTTTTCCAGGGGATTCTAATCAAATCTGCCTGATTGGCCATTTGAAAATCCCCAAAAAAAAAACTTCAAAAAGTCAAGATCACGAATCAATGTTGGATGCTGGCTGAGATTGGTGAATGTTTCAGAA
>NC_140967.1:23360291-23375291 GCF_056783735.1 Eptatretus burgeri | reverse complement strand
GTGTGTGTGTGTGTGTGTGTGTTTCTGTGACTGTGACCGCTGTTTCTCGACAACCACTGGTCCGATCTAATTGAAACTTGCCAGGTATATTGCTGGGGACCTCATTATGTGCCTTTTCAAGGTTTGATATTAATCGGACAAGTGGTTCCCAAGTTATGGCCATTTATTTACCAAACCAATGACAGGACACGTTGCTGCGTAGGTGTGGCCGATGGGGAAAGGGCGCCTTAGTTACCGTGGCGTAGGAGTGGCAATGGTCAATGGCAGCGAATGTCATGGCAAGCAAAGACAGGGAGGTAAACTTTAATTTTAATTTGGATTTTAATTAACTCTGTGTGTGTAAGTATCACAGCAGTTGTTACTTCAATGAAAGCGATAATTCGTGGAATGCATGTGAACATTCCGTACGGGCACGCACCACTTCCAGATAGTGATGACTTTCTGTATTGTAATAATTTCTCGATTGCTTATGCGCATTTATAGATAAGCACAATGCCCCAATTCAGTCGTCGTTTACGAGAGCGAAGGAATGGCCTGTGTAGTTGTTGTTTGTGGCATGCGGTTTGAAAGTTTTATTTTTATTTTTTGCACGTACGGCCACGTACTAGTATATATAATGGTGGATACATGTGTACTGTATATTTAATCCCCTGCTCTGCTCGCCGAAATCTCCATCATATATGGAGATAAGCGAGGATCTTTCATGAAGTAAACATCCTGTAACCGTAGGTTCAATTAAAGACGGGTACACGTTGTCAGTGTACGAAGTTATTGATAAAAACTGAGAGAAGAAGAGAAAGCAGTGGAGAGGTTGCCTACAAAACAATATGGAAGTACGTTTGTGACAATCTCATCATTTTACAGTACAAGATCCATCCATTCATCAGATTACTTCAAATGAGTATGAATCTGAATTTATCAAATCAATTCAAATGGACTATGCATCAAACATTCCGGCCACTCACCAGGACGATGATTTACAGGATTTTTAAAATGCATACAGTCATCCGAGATCAAACATATTGCTGGTCTTTCTGGACATCCAGAACACATGAACGCTCCCACTGCGCTTTCCTGGAACTCGAAGATGGTGTCGGCAAGGAACAGTCCGACTGCATGGACCCGCAATGCACCTCCAAGTTCAACATTTTCAAACGAATTCCTTTCAACAATCTATAATCAACAGAGATTCATGAACTTGCAGTCGAAGTTTAAATTGGAACAATAACAACATTAATTCTTCCAAGCATCAATTGATGAGTCATTGCATACGGAAACATTTGGTTCATCAAATTCATCTCAGATATCAAACGAACCGAATACCCATACATCGTGAATCTATTGCATTCATCATGTCACAATCCTTCCACCTGATATAATTGATGAGGTGAGAGCTGATTGGTTATTCCCCCTCCCCCGATATTTTTTGGATATTTTTTGAAAAAAATATCTTTTTTTTGAAAAATTTTGAAATTTTTTTTTGAAAAAAAAGGATATTTTTTGGAGATTAGGAAAACTATAATTTTTGGAAACTTCATCGAATAACGAATGAGAAAATGCATGATTCCATTTTCCCAGAAGCCAATGTGGCGGCCATCTTGTATTTTTAAAATGGCGACCTTCCAATACTATTTTTTCAATATCTTGATGTCGAGATGACCTAGGATCATGATTCCAGTGGGCTAAATCTACATTTTTGGGGGAAATAAATCCAATGGTGATAATTAGAAATCAGTACAGATGATCGATGGCACAGGTTTAGGTCACCATCTTGGATTTTTAATGCGCATAACTGAAGTTTACGCTTATCTCCTTATCCTGGCTCCTCGGTGACATAGGAACCTGATCCAAGTGGGTATCTGAACAAAAGTGTACTTAGTGCAACAAGTCAGTGTACAGGTACATAATCTAGTGCTGGCATTTGTAGGGTTATCTGTGGTGATTGTAATTGCAGTTATTACGTCAGTATCTGCAGGTATTAGAGGAACATCAAAATAATTCAGACGAATCCAGGTGTGTTGTTGTTTCTACGTGGCTGGTGTGTATGCAGCATGTCCAAGCTAACGCTAGCTAGCACATGTTAGCTGTGTTTCCAGGTGTGTCAACTGCAAAGCCCCTCTGACTATTTTTTGTTTGTACATTATACCTTACATATTGTATGTGTAGTTTTGGGTGTTGTATGCTAATGGGTGATGTTTACCTTTCTTTTTGCAGACCTGTATTAGAGCAACATGAGCAAGATGTCTCAGCTTCGTCAGCTTGGAGCAGAGAGACAGGGTCAGGAAATAATTAACTGGAAGCTGTGCATACTCTGTCAGTCTGATGACCAAAGTAAAGGACACTTGGTATTACATCCTAGACTAGATTCCTACCAGAAGATACTAGATATAGTAAAGGAGAGAGCCAGCTTGAAAGATGGAAACTATGTTGAAATGCAAAAGTGGCTCACGGACATCAAAAAAGAAACACCATGTGAAGAGCATGCATTTTGGCATCGCTGCTGTTACCTGGTGGTCGTGACTAACAAGGACCACATTCAGCGAGCCCGAGACCGCTGTGAACATGCATTATCCACTGGGTCATACCCTGCCAAAAGACGTGGACAGAACAGAGGAAGCACTGATATGGATGAACCAAGCCCATCTGGTCAGTCTTCCCCATTCACACGGTCGTGTACAGTGCCGCTGGCCCAGGACCTGTGTTTCTTCTGTCAAGAAGACACTGATGAACAGTTATTCATAGTCTGCACACACAATGCTGGAGAAACTCTCAAATCAGCTGTTGATAAGTCCCAAAATCCAACATTCAAAACGAGACTGAACACATGTATCTCACCAACAGATGCCCATGCAATAGATGTTAGATATCACAAATCTTGTTGGACAAAACATGTATTCCATGCCACGTGAGATCAAGGTGACACAAAGAGTTCATCAAAAGTCCATCCGCTACAAAATGCATGTCTGATTGAGCTGATCAACCTTGTTGATGTGCAAACTCAAAACCAAGCCACCTCTCAACTGATGACATTGAAACCGCATACATGAGAATGCTTGGACCAGACGGTATGGAAAACCATTTCCCGGCATTCACCAGAGGGTGGCTGAAGGAGAAGATCCTTACTGAACTGCCCGGTGTGAAGTCTGTCCTGCAGAAGAACAGAAGAAAGCCAGCAGTCTTGTACTCTCCTGATGCATGCGAGGAAGACATGATACATTCTGTTATTACAAGGGATGACAATGATATGGACAACATGAAGACCATCTTTAAAGCAGCACAGATAATACGCAAGAGCATTGCTGATTTCAAGAAGGAAAAACCAGCAAATGTCATCTCAGTTTCGAGCAACCCCAATGACGTTCCCAGTGAACTGTACACTATGATCCGCTGGATCACAGTGGGTCCTTTGGATGAGCTGGAAACTGAAACAAGGACCAGTGTCGTCGACAGAATGGCACTCACAGTGAGCCAAAACATCCTCTATGGATTCAGGTCCAACAGACAGGTGAAGTACAATTCAAGCAGAGAATCAGCAACCTTCAGGCATCAACATGCAAGAGAAAACCCTCAAGTCCTGGGGCTGGCCCTGACTGTGCATCATGACACACGAAACAAAACGTTGATGGGTCTTCTCAATACACAGGGCTATTGTGTCTCACATGGCCGCACCCTGCTTTTGGAAACTGCTCTTGCCAATGCTGTGTGAGAAAACACCAAACAGTTTCGAAGCCTGTACGTACCCCCCTTCCTGAAGAACGGAACATTTGTCTTCTTTGCTGCAGACAACACAGATTTTGCTGAAGACACTGCTGACGGCAAAGGCACCACTCGTGGAACAATTGTGGCGGTATACCAGAAAGCCGATGCTCCTGAAGAACCAGTTGCCCCACCTCTGACCATTGGTGATGCAAAAAGTCTGTCAGTTACACCATACCATGCACAGATGATTCGTTGTGACAAGCTCAAACCCCAACCAAACAAAAGGACCAGACAGTTTGCAGTCAACAAGGATGGCATCTCTGGAAACTATCAGCTGACTCACCGAGAATGGGCAATTGCTTATGCAGTATCCAGACTGAAGACGGGAGAGAACTTCAGCAAGATTCCATTTTGGGCAGGCTATAACTCACTGCTGTCCGCAAGTCAGCCTGTCACTCAGATTGGATCTCTACCACTGCTTCCAGAGGTGGCACATGAATGGTCAACCCTTCTCACCATGATTATGCAGACAAGTGAGCTGAGGCACCTGGCAGTTGGTGAAGAACATCCTACTGTCCTCTCATTTGACATGGCCCTCGATGAGAAGGTTGTGCAGTTGTTGGATGCCAGGCCTGACTTGAAGCGCACGGTTGTCCCCAGACTTGGTGAACTACATGCCGCCATGGCTTCTCTGAGAGCTCTTGGAGTCTCCATAGAGAATTCAGGCATAGATGACGCCTGGATAGAAGCTGACATCTATGGTGCAGCAACAACGAGGCAGATCCTCAAGTGCACACACTACAAGCGTTCTCTCTGGGCCCACATCTTCTCATATGTTGCTCTGTATGAACTGGTACTGGAGGAATTCTTCAGAGAGAACCCACAGCTGAAAGACGTTTGCTGGCAGGCAACAGAACAAGTCGAAACCGCCTGCTCTGAGGAGGACAAATCTGCAAAGACTGAATCTGCCAAGCAAGCCATCGTTACCCTCCTCGAAGCCTTGGTCACTGCTGAGGTGATGAAAGCATTCAAGGAGTGGGAAGCACAGAAAGTCCAAAATGCCATGTTCAGGTCCATCATGAACTACCTGTACCGAGTGGAGACAGTCCTGTTCTTTGTGGCTGCATCTCGCAGTGCTGATCTGGCACTCCATTTGCAAGCTGCAGAAGCACTCAGCAAGCTGTTCTTTGCTTTTGACCGGATCAAATACAAACGACTCTGGCCCAGATACATTGCTGATATGCATGACCTCAGAACCAATCATCCTGAGACCTGGAAGGAACTCGAAGCAGGTAATCTGTCAGTCACCAGAAATGACATTCCATTTGTGTCCATAGGTGTAGACCATGTATGCGAACATCTCAACAAGCAGATGAAGGTCCACTATGGACTGATTGGAATCTCCAACAATGCCAACGCTAGACAGAGGTTCTTCATGGCTACACCCAAACTGTCATGCCTGTCAAGAGAGTTGAAGAGTCAGTTTGGAATTAGAACAGTTGGCAAGAACATGGAGCATCCTGGAATAGGATCTAGGGCCATTCGAAGAGATCATGAGGCAATTGACAAAATTAAGGCTGTCATACTGAGTCATGGCAACCCAGTTACCGCTGAGGGTGACAAGTTGTACAACATGATCACACATACCTACGTCCCACAGGAGTATGTCCCACAGATCTTGAACATCAATGACACTGGGCAGAAACTGTACGAAGACTGTGTCAGAGAGAATCAATGGAGAAATCAGCCTCTGGGCACCACTGAAGAAAGAGAACAACAAAATGTTCACATCTGGCAACAAGAAGTCCACTGTGAAAATCCGAGACAAAACTGTAAATCTCAAGGAGACCAAAGATCTGTATGGCAGACTGCTGGTACTTGCCTGGTCCAACAGACACATTGACCAGAAACAGGCTGTTGGCAACGATGAGTTCACACAGACACCAAGAGCACTCTTTGCCCCCAATGGGGATATACTGCCATGCACTGACAAGTCAAAGTTGATCCACCTCCTAGAAAAGTTGGCAAAGGAAGACACAGCAGATCAGGATCAACCACAAGCTGCAGGTGAAGCTCCAATGGACACTGAAACTCTGGGTTCCAATCAAGATGGTCATCCTAGTCGCAAAATTGCACTAGTGGATGGCATGGTTGTTGGCCAAAAGCTGACAAAGAAGCCAGAAACAGTAGTCACAGTCAAAAATTTAAGTGAATGGTTTTACGGCAGACTGATGTCTCCAACCAGAGACTAGGATGAGGTGATTCTGGTGTTTGATACCTACAAGGCGGATTCTTTGAAGCACATCACAAGGGAGAAAAGAAGATAAGGAAAGGATCCAATCCAATACCAAATCAGAGATGACACAAACATCAAGAACACTCCAATGAGCCGCTTACTTTCTCATGACCAAACAAAGGTTGATCTGACGGAGTATCTGGCATCAAAGACGGTAGAATACAGCAAAGAATCCCCCAAGCTTGTCATTGCTTCTGCTGCAGGACACACCGAGAGCAACAGTCAATTGGACTTTGAAGGCAACAACCATGAAGAAGCAGACACCTTGTTGATCCACCGTGCAGTTCTGGCTTCACGTCACAACCCATCCGATGCACAGCTCATGTTCTTCTCCCCAGACACAGATGTACTGGTGCTGGTTCGAACAAATTATGAAATCCTGCTGAAAAATACTTGTGTTTCAATGGCATCTGGGATTTTGGAAGTGAATCCAATATGGAAAGCTCTGGCTGCAGATCGAGCAAAGGCTTTGCCGGCATTTCATGCATTTACAGGAGCAGGCAACACTGGGTGGTTTTCGAGAATAGGCAAAGCTACCTGGCTGAACATCTACCTAAAAGCAGATGATCATGTTGTCAAGGCTATGCAAATGCTGTCTCAAACCAGTGAAGTGACAGAGGATCTGCTATCTACTTTGGCTGAGTTTGTATGCACTGTATACTTACCTAAGGGGATCCAAATCGACAACATCCCTGAACTGAGATGGTATCTTTTCTGCAAGCACATGGCAGAAAGTGACAAGCTTCCACCCACACTTGGTGCTCTCAAGCAGCATGTCCTACGAGCCCATATCCAGGCCAGAGTGTGGGGTCAGGCAGATATCGCCCAGCAGGAGTTCCTTGACCCACTACAGAATGGCTACTACAAGGACAAGGATGGCCAGCTGAAACCAATGACAACTGAGCCCCTCCCAGCACCAGAGGCCATCAGTGAGATGGTCAGATGTCAATGCAAAGCAGACTGTTCTTCACACAGATGTTCGTGCAATTCAGTGGAGCTACCCTGCACGGAGCTATGTCAGTGTAACACTGACTGCCAGAATGATGAAGACTCTCGGGATATCACATTTGCTAGTGACAGTGATGATGAGAGTGAGGACGATGGAGATGTGTAGACAGACATGACAGTTTGCTTGTGTTTGTTTGTGTGTAAACTTTGGGTGTCAAATTCCGAATAACTTTTTATCTTGCCAAAACGAAGTTTTTGCAAGATATGTTAGTCAGCTTGTATGTTTTTTTTTTGTTTGTCTGTAATCACGTATAAAAAATTCTGCAGAGCACAGTTATCATCGGAAATTTTTGTAACTTCGCATATCAGAGGCCTATAGAGGTCCCTTTCAGTGCACAAAATTTTGAAGGTCAAGGTCAAAGGTCAAGGTCACTTTGTCGCAAATCAGGGGAGTCGACGAAACCCTTATTTTTTGAGTAATTTTGATCGGATCGTCTTCAAACTTCATGGGAATATAGTTCATTGTCTGGCGCTCAGCTGATTAATTTTTGGTGGCGATTGGCCTTGACCTTCATGGTTAGCGCCTGAGGTCAAACATATTTGACCCCAAGGTCAAATTTTCAAGTTTTAGGAACCATATCGTGTAGTACCTCAAATTGAACACCTCGATGAGGGCTTTCTAGATTTGTCAAGCTTGAGACATTATGACGTCATTTGGTGACATTATGAGGCAAAAGCATATTTTTCATGGTTACTCTGTGGAACGATTCTCATCGGAATCTCTCGTAGGCAGATATTCCTCAAGGAGTCGCTCCTGGTGGATAGCAGCTCTGTTCACCTCAGTGTGACCTTAAAGAGGCAAGATATGGGTCACCTTTTGGCAAGATATGGGTCACCCTGCGGGTGACATTGGTTTATTTCTTTTTCTGTTCTGTTCAGCTATGCATATTAAAATGCAAGATAGACACCCATACATGTGTCATTGACATTTGTAATTATCACCATTGGATTCCTTGCCCCCAAAAATGTAGATTTGGACACTGGAATCTTGTTTCTAGGTCATCTAGGAGGCGAGATATTGAGAAACTTCCAAGATGGCCACCATAATGACATCTGAGAAAATGGAATCAAACATTTTCTGATTTGTTAGGCTATAGGTCAGGTCAGGTATGGGAGCATGTGCCAGAACAGCGCGTCGCTGCGTCCACTTTCCGCCGGTACTCCAGGGGCCTCCGTCTGGCCATCCCCCAGGCAGATGCCAGGCCCATCCCCATCTCCTTGAGATGATGGTCAACCTGCTGCAACCATGAGGCACGTGGTCGGCCCACTGGCCTCCTCCACTCATGAGACTCCCTCGCTGAGAGAATATGGTGAGCAGGATCAGCGTCAGGAAAACGAGCCACATGTCCATACAGCCGCAGCTGACGCTCACGGACTATGCAGGTAACAAATCTCATCCGAGTCTCTCTCAGCAACCGCTCGTTGGACACAAAATCCGACCAGCGATAGCCAAGGATTCTCCGAAGAGACCTGGTACCAAAGGAATTAAGTCTCCGTCTCAGATCCTTGGTCAAAGTCCAAGTCTCGCACCCATAGAGCAAGACTGGAAGTACCAAGGACCTGAAGACTCGGACTTTCGTCCTCCCGCACAGGTACCGGCAGCGCCACACCTCCCATGATCCAGTGAATCCATGACTCCCAGGCCCGACCCAGGACGCCTATTGACCTCCGGCTCACAACCTGCGGAGACATGAATATCACTGCCAAGGTAAGTGAATCTATCCACGACCTCAACATCCTCACCACAAACAGACACAGACAGGACAGCAGCATCCAAGATGTCACCGAAAGCCTGGATCTTTGTTTTGACCCAAGAAATCCGTAATCCCAACGGCTCCGACTCCTCATTCAGCAACTCGAGGGCCCCCAAGAGGATGTCTAAAGTCTCTGCAAAGATGACTGCATCATCTGCAAAATCAAGGTCCGAGATCTTGACATTGCCAAACAATGCACCGCAACTTGATCTCTCCGACATCCTCCCAAAAATCCAGTCCATACAAGTGTTGAAAAGTGTGGGGGCAAGTACACATCCCTGACGAACTCCAGTAACAACTGGAAATAAGTCAGAGGCGGTACCACCACACTTCACAGCACTCTCAGTACCAGAGTAGAGTTCAGACATCAGATCGATCAGTTTCGGTGGCACCCCACGAAGACCAAGAATCCTCCAGAGGACATCCCGATTCACTGAATCGAACGCTTTACAGAGATCAACATAGGCTGCAAGCAGCCCCTGCCGAAACTCTCGTCTCCGTTCAGTGAGGACACGAAGAGCAAGGATACGGTCAATCGTTGACCTCTTTGGTGTAAAGCCTGACTGCTCTGGACGCTGGTGCTCAAGCAGATGGTGGCGAACCCTATCAAGAATTATCCGAGCAAAGACCTTGCCCGGCACTGAGAGCAGCGTCACCCCTCGGTAGTTGTTGCAGTCTTGGCGATCACCCTTCCCTTTCCAGAGAGGGACAACAAGGCCCCTCTTCCAGTCAGTTGGGATGATGCCTGTGTTCCAGGCAGAGCACAAAACTGCATGCAACGACGCGAGTGCAGCATTTCCACCAGCCTTGAGAAGTTCAGCATGGATGCCACAGATCCCTGGAGCTTTGCCCCGTTTCAACTGGTTCACCGCAGCCCGTGTTTCCACAAGCGAAGGTGGACCACAGTTGATTCGAGGGTCAGCAACAGGGATTGTAACACCCTTGACGTCCAACTCGACAGCTGGGGGATCAGCCTGGTACAACCGCTCAAAGTAGCCGGCCCAGCGGGCCTTCACTTCAGACTCCTCTGTCAAGAGCCTACCACTCTCTGCGCGAACTGCAGTGCTCCGAGGGATGGGCTTGGATGAACGTAATGCGCGACTCCCTGTAAGCGGGACGAGAATCACCTGTCCACAGGTGATGCTCTACCCTCACAGATTCCTCGCACATAGGCCTCCTTGTCCACCCTCAGTGCACGTACAGTTTTACGCCTCAGCTCCCTGAACAGCTCAGCTCTGCCATTCAGCCTGGCCCTGCGACTCTGGTCAATGGTATCCAGTGTCCCTTGAGAGACAAAATTCTTCTTTGCCCTGCGGTGAACTCCAAGGCATCCACCGGCAACATCAAGGACGGTGGTCTTGAAGGTGCTCCACAACTCTTCAGGACCCCCAAAGCACCCAGACCCCCCAAGTGTCCACTCAGCCTGTTCGCAAACTCCTCAGCTACTCTCTCATCCCTGAGCTTGGCAACATCCAGCCTAGGCTGGGATGGTACCATTCTCCAGGATTTAAGGTGCAGCTTTAGAGTTGCTACAACAAGCCTGTGGTCAGTATTGAGGAACTGAGCACTCCGGTAGACCCTGCAGTTCTGGATCATCCTCCAACGACCGTCAATGAGGACATGGTCAATCTCCTTTGCCACACCGCCAGCGTTGGAATACCAAGTCCAGCGATGAGCTTGTGGGCGCTGAAACCATGAACCAGCCACCCTAAGTCCATGACTTCTTGCAAAGTCAAGGAACTTAGTGCTATTCTGGTTCATAGTTCCTGACCCATGGGGACCAACACACACCTCATAACCATCCCTATCAGTTCCAGTCGATGCATTGAAATCCCCCAAGACTAGAAGTGTATCTCGTCTGGGGCACTGATCAACCACAGACTCGAGTGTGGCGTAGAATGCATCCTTCACGGTAAGATCACTCGCCTCAGTCGGAGCATAAATAGAGACCAGGGAAATGACACCTAAGGAGTGACGAATCCTTAATCTCATAATACGCTCGTTGACCGGTGTTACCTCAATTATCATTGGGGTCAGCTTATTGGACACAGCTACAGCAACTCCTTGGGTATGGTAACCATCAGAGCGACCAGACCAATAGTAGGTGTAACCACCCACCATTATCTCGCCGCAATCCGGTCTCCGAACCTCAGAGAGAGCTGCAATCCCGATGTCCAAACGCTTGAGCTCAGATGATAACAGAGACAGGTGATCATCCTCTCTTAGGGATAGGACATTCCAGGCACCCACCCGAAGGGAGCGCCTCAGGTTAACCCAAGGAGACCGCCGTCTGGTGGACGACACCTCAGCACCACTCCGACACACTCTCCCGCAATCTGACCCAGGGATGTTACCCCGTGGTTTCCCTCCTATCAAAGATTGGGGGTCCCGAAGGCTTTGCCCCAATCCCATCTATATCTTTGCCCCAATCCATAGGCTATAAGGTTTTCAAAAATATGTAGTTTTCATAATCTCCCAAAAATTATAACGAAATTACATAAGGAACCTGACGACTATTATGGGTGAGAGATGTGGTTGTGTCTTGATGTTGATATGCATACATAAATCTGCCAACACAAAGCCCTTCCAACCCGATAAATGCAACACTCTCCTTTACTCATAACCTTTAGAGTCGTCGGTCTTTAAAACAGACTTGAGTGTGGTCTGCTGAAGTCATCCAGGATGGAGGTAAAGTGGTGCGCATGCACACAGGGTGTTTAATACCGTGTTGCATTTATCTCATCAGAAGGGCTTGGTTTTGGTCTATTATTCTGCTCGACCGCAATCCCACCTCCTGATTGATGATCAGCGAGGCAGAGACAATGTGCCCATGTGGCCATTGTTGTGTGGCCACAGAAACAATGTGCCATTGTTTTTCACAATTCCCACAGCTTCGGCTGTTATGGGACGCGATCTGTGCCTATCTACTCCACCAACTAGTGGGGCCTGCTTGCACACTGCAAGCAAGTACTCAAATGCAACTTACCTACAGACATAATATATATATATATATATATATATATATATATATATATATATATATATATATATATATATATATATATATATATATATATATATATATATAAGCTTTATGTATTTGGAGTGTTTTGTGGTTCCATTCTATAAGCAGCAAAGTTACTCAAGTAAATCAAGAATCAATGATTAGAATCTGCTCTTCATTGAAAAGTTGACAGCTATTCTAATTTTTTATCGTAAATATGGCAAAGTTATGAAATAATAGGCGGAAGCGGCTCGTGTTACCGTTGCTTCGCAACCAGCTCAGGTATAGCTCCATTGTGTTTGGTCACATGGCTTGCAGTGATGTGACTGAGTCTGCACCGGCTGGCTTTTATGAATGGATATTTTCATTTACGAAATGTTTCAACAGTTTTGTCATTTATTTTGCTTGGATATTGGCTTCGAATTGTGTCAACATGCAAAATTTCAATTTACTACCCCACCTAGAAAGTACGAAGCATTTATATCAGTGAGTCAGTGGTTTGAAAGAGGTTTATATATATGAGACACACATACACACACAAGTCACTACTGTGACGTAGTCATGATGATAGAATGTCTCCACTTGGCTGTCTACACGATTTTCCAAATCTGCACCTATTCAAATGTGTTTTCAGATGATTGCACTACATCCTGTGTGGTATCCAGACATCTGGTGCATGGTCATTCCCTGCAGTACTTCCAGGTCCATGGGTGCTGGGTGTGGTTGTTTGATGTATCTTGACCTGGATTCAATTTGGAATTCAGTCTGTGGTTGCATCATCACTGCGATGTGACTGTCACTGATGTCATTCCCCTCTGTGTCGGGACAGGAATATTGGAATATTACCAGGTTGCCAGCGCATACCAGTCTGCTATTTTTGAAAGGCACAATGGAATCTTTAACGCCCACAGCTATGAGAAGCTAACAGGAGAAATTATACGCGGGGGGGGGGGGGGGGCGGGGGGGGGAAGGGGTTGGAAGGGGTTTGAAACACCTGTATCAGTGTGTAGTGTATATGCATCGAGTATTCATTGGGGGCCCTGCCTGTGAAGCCATCTGGTGACAATGGAGTTTGGAATTTAATCCAGACTTGTTTTGATGTAGCCTCATCTTCACAGAGCGTTGCTGCAGCCGAAGCAGTTTCTTGGCAATGGTTATATTGGGTGGATTGCCATTGCCTTTCCAGCGTTGTTTCTGTTCTCTATCCTTTTAAATGCTGAGAGTCAAGCAAGGAAACAGCAATACCATTTTTTTAAAGTCTTTGGTATAACTCCAACAGGGTTCGAACGACACACCTCTCAGACGAAGAGGGGACACTCCTAACCATTATGCTACCTCATCTGGCTGAATCTACAATGGATAGCTCAAAAATGAGCGTGCACCCTCTGGGCTGCACCATCAGCCTCTTTTTGCAGTATTGACATTTTAATTTGTCTGCATAGTTTATACTTTAATGTGCATTTAATTCACTCTTTTCCCAAATCCCTCATTGCAATTAAATATTAAAAATATCATCGGCAATAGTATGTGTCAACCACTTAATGACTTTTGCTCTTGGTGACCTATTGATTTTCCTTCCAGTGATTCCTCTGCATATGATGTAATGCATCTTTGTTTTTACCATGAATTATTGATATAATCAGAGTGCATATAATACATTGTTTGAAATGATTTTAGTGTGTGAACTATACCTTTGCCTTATTATCTACTTCAGCTTTGAGTTTTTTGTATACCCAGGGGACAATCAATGAAGCTTCAGGGTGAATGGATTGTACAATTATATCAAGTTTCAAGTACATAAATAAACGATGGTGGTTCAAAAGTTCGATGAACTCACAATGCCCCCCAAAATGAAGAAGAAAAAAAAACACATTTAACTAATTTTAATACACTGGAAGGTGAAGACATCCTTCAGCATGAATTGAGAAGTGTTTGGCACACCAACCATGATTGTCAAGTGCAGGTTAGTGAGAGGGCGCACCCATGGGAATTTATCCCACACCAGCCAGGGAAGATAGAAAGGCATCTTTAATCACATGAGCAAACAGCAGCTCATTTGCTAAAATAAGTACAGGATGTATGTATTCAAATGAAAGACCAAACAATGCATTGGAATCATCAGAAGGAACTTGAATAAACAGACAAAGATCGAGTCATCAGGAGGAATCTGAATAAGATTCAGGTTTCAGCTGCCACTCTTCTACCCTCAAACCCATCCAGGCTCAGCCAAGTGAGCCTAACAATTATTTTTAACATATATATGTTACACACACACACACACACACACACACACACACACACACAAATTTCTGCCAAACAGCTCCTTCAAAAGGGTTGTTCTCCTGGATGGTTCGCTTCTCCGATTCCAATGCAGGAATTTGCATATTAGCCAGGATATTGGTGATAGCTCACCTCCTCTTCATGAAAGCTCACCTCCTCACCCACTCACTTCCTCTTCATGAAAGCTCACCTACTTACCCACTCACCTACTCTTCATGAAAGCTCACCTACTCACCCACTCACCTCTTCATGAAAGCTCACCTACTCACCCACTCACCTACTCTTCATGAAAGCTCACCTACTCTTCATGCAAGCTCACCCACTCACATCCTCTTCATGAAAGCTCACCTACTCACCCACTCACCTACTCTTCACAAAGTGTGATCTTTCTCGTCCACCAACTAATGCTCACAGATGTGATGCCCAGTTTAGCGTCCATCCCCAAGGGGGCACACACATTGATGAATCACTCTGCATGTAAAGCAACAAGGTGACAGTTTAATTGGGTCGAGACTCAAACCCAGCCTAGACAGCTTAAAGGTGAATATGCACACCTTTAGGCCACCCTGCCAACACATATATGTGCACATATGTATATGTGTATATATGTATATATATATATATATATATATATATATATATATACATATATATATATATACATATATATATATATATATATATATATATATATATATATATATATATATATATATATATATATCGTCGACCGAGAATTAACAGGGTCCAACTACACTTTTTTAAAGTTTGAGAAAAATGAAATCAAAAATTCAAAGTGGAATTGCCGCTATCTCATAACATTTTATTTTCATATCGTGTGCTACATAACAGGTACATATAAAGGTTACATAAAATAATCTTACTTATATTAGTTTCCTCTGTTGCCCGTCTACATGGACTTCTTCTAAATTTGAATGAAATGTCAGATAGACCCTGTT
>NC_140967.1:23347791-23352791 GCF_056783735.1 Eptatretus burgeri | reverse complement strand
GGCCCGCCTCATCCTTGAGGGTATTCTTTCCTTGGTTTTGGGTATGTGTTGTCGGCGCCGTCTGTGAGGTAGAATTGTATAAGTGTTGCCGTGTGCTCGGTAGTCGGTATTAGCTCTGCATTGTTTTCGCTTTTATATTTGCTTTTTGTGTAAATGGAATTGTGTTTTTTCTGTGTGCATTTGGTGGAATTGTATTTGTGTGCTTCCCGTGTGCCGCGAATAAATGTGCTTTATTGTTGAACTGTTCTCCCGCTTCGCTTCGTCTTTTCCTCCATTGAACCCTCATCTTTCTTCACGTAAAGGGTTGGTAGTGGGCTGAGTACGCCCGATAATTAATCGAACCGTCGAGGTCGACGATAACACCGCTCGGTTATTCTGATAGTACGGAACGGGTCGCTTAAGTGGCCCGTGTCCGAAGTCGACCTGCGGCGAGGTGCGATCGCCCGGTCGACCCTCCGCGTGGGTACTTAGGTAGGTCGAATTTGGCGAGCAACCCTATCCCACGCGGGGGCTGATTGGCTCGATCGCGGTGAGACCGAAAGGTCCACCCGTGACTGGTTCCCGGCGTTAGTCCGAGAGGGTCACGACTGGATTGTCCGTCCGGTGGGCGACGTGCCGCGATTCGAGTTACGTGGCCGTCAGCACGCCGGCGGGCGCGAATCCGCAACACTGGTGTCAGGTCGTGCGATACAAATTCATCGCCCTCCTCGCGGCACTGGTATCGGAGAACAGGAAAACGGGCTCTCCTGTCTCCAGCTAAATTCACGGGAATCGGTCCAGGGGTGAGAGAAGCGACCCCCGATTCCCTCCAAATTACGAGCGAGCAAATTAACCCTTTAAGAGAAGCAAGATGGCGTCTCAAGGCGAGCGGGAGCCGGGGGTATTAGAAATGTATATGTGTAGTAGTGTAGAATCCATGGTCCAGGATGGAATCCCCGAGCAGGAAATGTTGATTGTGCAGGAACACGGACTCGCCCAACTGAACCCAGGGCCCGAGGTGGGTGCGGCAGCGGCCGCGGTGTATGACACCTCCCCCCCCCTCTCCACCAAAACCCTTCCCCGATCCCTGCCGAAACGGCTCACCCAAGCGCACCCGACATGGCCCAGCTATTCACCATGCTGGCAAAGATGAATGCGGAAATGATCGAAAAGATGGAAGCGAATATGAAAAACGAAATGAAAGGCATGAACGAACAAATGAACGAAAAGATGGATACAAATACAAATGAAGTGAAAACGACGATGGATGCGAATACACAGCAAATGAAAAAAGAAATGAAAGAACTACGGGGTGAGACGCAGAACATGGGCCGAAGCCTGCAGGCGGGCATGAAGGCCGTGACAAAGGAAATAATAATAGTGGAGACAAGGGAGGTAAAGGGTGAAGAGTTGGCAGTGACGGTAGCCGGGAAGGGAACCATAGAGGAGAGACTACACGAGGAAGACGGGGTAAGTGACGCACACACACACACAGAGGTAGTGGAGGATAATGGGGGTGAGCTGGCGGACTGGGTAGAGACCCAGTGCGAGCACCTGGATGGCCTCCTCCAGGAACGAGGGGAGGGAGTCTGCCCCCTTGAGGCGAGTCACGACCAGGTGAGTTCGGTCGTGCTTTGCGAGGTTGAGGGGACGAGTGCTGTGAACGGGTGCACGGAAAGCTTGGGGGGTATAGAGGCCCCGGAGACCCTTGTGGGGACACAAATCCCCAGTGTGGTTGTCCCTGTGTGTGTGGTGCAGGGTGTGAGTGCGTCCCCGTGTGTGGAAGCGACCCCGTGTGTGAGTGGTGTGGTGGCGATGGTGCCGGAGTACGTGCTTCCCAGCACGCCGTGTGTGGATGGGGCACCGTGTGTGAGTGAGGCCGTGTGTGTGAGTGAAACGGCCAGTATGAGTGAGGCACCACGTGTGAGTGGTGTGGTGGCGATGGTGCCGGAGTACGTGCTTCCCAGCACGCCGTGTGTGGATGAGGCACGGAGTGTGAGTGAGGCACCGCGCGTGAGTTCCCCCGCGTGTGTGAGTGAGGCACGGAGTGTGGATGAGGCACCGCGGGTGAGTGCCCCCGCGTGTGTAAGTAGTATGGTTTGTGTGAGTGGTGAGGCACCGTGCGTGAGTGAACGGCCGTGTGCAAGGTCGCTGTGTGCAAGGGAGACCGTGTGTGTGAGAGAGCGGTATGAGAGGGAGATGTCGGTTGGCATGCGGGAGCACGCAGCCGCGTCTCCCGGTGTGAATGTGATGGTGTGGACTGTGTGCGTCGTAACACGCAGGTGTGCGTGGGTGGAATGGAGACGGAGACGGCGACAGAGGAGAGAAAGCCGAGTAGCGGCTGTAGCTGTTTCGGGGACCGTGCCGGGTTCACCCAGCAGTGAGCACGCGGTCCGTGCTGTGCAACGCACGAGACCACCACGTGCTCGCTTGCGAGAGTGAAGTCCCGGTCCGGAAACGCACGCGGTGGATTTGCCGATCCCGCGGACGGACAAAGTTTAGGCAGGATGACGGATTTGGACCGGACGGGTTCTCCACGCGATCGTGTGTGTTAAGCTCCAACGGGCAAAGCACATGTGTTCGCGTGGGGAACCCCTCGAGACGTGGGGCTTGTGTTTTTTTTTATGCGCACGGTGACGTCATGGCTGCACGTGGGGTTGGAATCCGGCAGGAGGGGTATCCCGGCCGGATGGTACCGTCCAAGGAGGGACGAGGAACACGTGCAGCTGCATGACGTCACGGGCAGGTGTAGGGTGCGCGAGCTCTGAGTTGCCGCGCAGGTGCTGCGCATGAAAAAAAAAAGAAACAAGCCTCACTTTCGGGTGCACAGGATTCCTGGGCAAGAGTGAAAGACCCCCTTACCCTGGGCACAGGATGAAAACTAGTTAGGGGGAAGGGTTAGCTTAGTTAGACCGACTTCATGGGGCAGGGGTAAGTCCTCATGGAGTCCGTGGAATGGATTAGTTAGAGGGATTGTAGCCAGATTTAGGTTGGGAAATAAAATGAATTTTTGAGTTAGGAGACAGAGACAGACTGGTGAGTGTGTAGAGGGGACGTAGTTTAGCTACGTAGTGTTAAAAGGAACGTGCTGTAGTTTAAGGGACGACGTGGGAGCACGAGTTAGTTAGGGGATGTAGTTAGGAGGATGGCAGAGTTCAGCGGTGTGTGTGTTGAAGAGTTGGGAGGTGAGTACATGTTGAGTGAGTGAGGCCAGCGGGTCTGTGTGTGTGGAGTGAATGGGGAATGCATGGTGCGATGAGTGATTGGGGGGAGGAGTGAGTCCCGCCAAGGACCCGGGGTCAGTGTAGAGTGAGTTAGCCTGGTTAGTCAAATTGAAAAATGGAGGTCGTTTTGTTGTTGGTGGGAAAGTAGGCTCGAGACCCATTTGGAGGGGTGCAGGAGCCCTGTTGACGGGCTTGGGAGCGTGGCTGCGAAAGGTGAGTATCGCTGAGTGGGTACCCCGGGCACCAGGCTAGTCGGCCGCGGTAGGCCATGGGCCCATGGGGGGCTGGGATAGCGTAGTGGGCACGGGTGCGCCTGCTTGGTGCGGGGGCCCGGGGCGCCATTAGCCGCGTGGGCAGTGTTGTGGGCACGGGTGACCCTCGGAAAGGGGCCCGGGAGGCCGGCCTGCCACGTGTGCGTTTCAGGGGAGGTGCCATGGGGGGCACTCCCGGGTGTTAGGGAGCTGGTAGGCTCGGAGGCAGTGTAGTGCCCGGGGGTGCCATAGCGGGAGAATCGGCAGAGGGTCGTGCCTGCCAAAGGGAGCCACGTGTCCCAGCCAGGAGACCGTGTGAGGGCACGGAGAGAAAATTGGGGGGCGAGGCCCGAAATTGTGAGGACACCAACACAGGCGACGGGAATCTGGGTTGTTAGAACCAATAGTTTAAGCGAGAGGCGCTTGTTGAAAGCCCCGGGTAGTTTAACAGTTAAATGGTTAGGGTAGATTAGGAGATGTACCCCTCCGCACCATCCATCCCCTCGCTGTCGTTGTGGGCCGCTGGACCCACTTGGTGTTAAGATCGCCGAACTCTGGGGAGGCCATTCTGAGGCTTCGTTGGGCCTCGACACAGGACGCTAGCTCTCCCTTATTCCCCTCCGGGAAGGGAACGTAGGGGTTGGGAGTAGGCTAGGTGACAACCTCCACTGAACGGCAAAGGCTGGCCAACTTCATCGGCTGGCCGTGTTTGTCTTCAAGGCGGAGGCCAGCCAACTTCATCTGCAGCTGCTGTGCTGCAAGGCCTGTGCCGGCCCACTTCATCTGCCGGCTGGCTGTTTTTTCTTCAAGGCCTGTGCCGGCCAGTTCATCTGCCGGCTGTGTTTGCCTGCAGCGGCCTTCTTCTGCGGGCTGTGTTTGCCTGCTGCCTTTGCCATGCCATGCCCACTGCCCACGTTCACCAGCCCCGTTCAATTTTTGCTTTGCCCCCCCTGTTCATTTCCATGTGCGCCAGGATCCGCAAGGCAACAGTTTGCAAGCTGCGAGAACTGCCCCGTTGGCAGTTACAACACAGGCCTGCAGTGGCGGCCCGTGCACCGTGTTTGTGTTCATGCATCCATTCGTTGTGCTCATTGCGTGTGCCACTTGAGCTGGCACGGAGACTGCGTTTGTGCAGCCCATGCACCGTTGTGGTTCACTGCGTTCAGTTCAAAAGGGAAGGCCTTGGACTGCGTGTGAGCAGCCAGCCACGTTCCCTGTCACCTGCATTGTTTGAGCCAGAGACTGCATGCGAGCAGCCTGGCTCCCTGCTAACTGCTTTTCTTTTGCAGAGTTCAATGATCCTGGGCCATGGTTTAGTGTAAAATTTGTAAGTTAAGGTTAAGATGTACTGTAAATATGAGTGCGCCCCCGGCATGTATGTCTTAGCGCCGGCAATTTTATTTAAGTCGTCCGTGTGAGTGAGTTTGTTTAGATAGTTACGCAGCCCTCAGGTTATTTATTTTGGGGACACGAATACCATGAATGTCGCACTCAGGGATCCGTAGGTAAAATGTACTAGGGGAAAACTACACATGATGGCACACGA
>NC_140967.1:23325291-23342791 GCF_056783735.1 Eptatretus burgeri | reverse complement strand
GAGAGCCTGACGCATGCCACAGGGGGATTGTGGAAGGCTCCCGTCTGGTTCGGCATAACACACACACGAGGTCGGTGTGAGGACGCATGAGGCAGGTGGTGTCTTTGAGGAGAGGAAGGCTGGGACATTTGGAGGCTTCATGTGGAAAGCTGCTTGAGAAACGCCATTTTGTGCACGTGTGCCTGGCTATGAGTGATGGTGCCATTTTGCCTGCATATGCACGTGCTGGTGGAGGGCCTCCATTCCGGGTTCGACTGGGATCAGCGCTGATCCAAGCTGAGTACCAGTGCACTTACAAAAGGGGGTTGTTTCTTTTCATTTTGTCACCCTTTGTCTGTATTTGTGTCTGTGTGCCAGGCCTCGACCGGAGGAGTTATTTATTTATTATTAGTATTATCATTCCTTTTACCTCATTGTCTTGTAAATATTTGGGAATGGTCATTCAATGTATTCCTTTTGAAGAAACGTATTCGTGTAATTGTCGTGGGTTCGCGGATTAAACCTCCTGTGTAACTATTCTCCATAATCCTCCTTCCATCCTCCATTCCGAATAGTCCTTCGCTGTTCGCCGTTGCCCTCCGGCAATACCCTACGAGCACGTGTTGAAATCGCCGTCAATCAACGTGTATGCCTCCGAGCAATATGGAACTGCTCGGCCATCCCAGGAGGATGTCAGTGTTCACCACCTGGCCACCACAAATTTGGGTCGGGGGGGTGGGGGTTAACTTGGGCCGGCCACCCCCGCAACAATATATATATATATATATATATATATATATATATATATATATATATATATATATATATATATATATATATATATATATATATATATATATATATATATATATATATATACTAGCGGGGTATGCTTACACAATGTGTAAGTTAATGCTTACACATTATGTAAGCATACCTTACACAATATATGCTTTGTAGTGTGCTTCCATGAACAGTGGTTCCCCATTGTGTTGGGTTGCACACCTGCATTTGATTTTTCATTTTGTCATTTTCAGTGCCTTCAGAAAGTTTTCACTCCCCTTGACTTTTGTCACATTTTCTTGCATTCCAGCCTGAATTTATAATTGATTAAATAATAAAAAAAAATTCACGGATCTACAAAAAATACCCCATAATGACAACGTGAAAACGTGTTTTTCGAAATTCTTACAAATTATTTTAAAATGAAAAGCTGAAATGTCTTGTGTCAATAAGTATTCGACCCACTGAGTCAATACTTTGTGGAACCACCTTTGGCAGCGATTACAGCTTCAAGTCTTCTTGGGTAAGTCTGCATCAGCTTTACACATCTGGATTTGGAGATTTTCTCCCATTCTTCCTTGCAGGTTTTCTGAAGCTCTGTCAAGTTGGTGGGGAGCGTCGGTGAACTGCAATCTTTCAGTCTTTCCACAAATTCTCAATGAGATTCAAGTCTGGGCTTTGGCTGGGCCACTCAAAGACTTTCACATTCTTGTTCTGAAGCCATTCCAGTGTTGCTTTGGCCGTATGCTTGGGGTCATTGTCCTGTTGAAACGTAAAATCTTCACTGCAATCTAAGGTCTTTTGCACTCTGAAGCAGGTTCGCCTCAAGGATTTGCTGTATTTGGCTCCATTCATTGTTCCCTCTGTCCTTGCAAGTCTCCCAGTCCCTGCCACTGAAAAGTATCCCCATAGCATGATGCTGCCATCACCATACTTCACGGTAGGGATGGTATTAGATGGGTGATGAGCTGCTGTGCACAGTTTCCACCAGATGTAGCACTTTGCATTCAGGCTAAAGAGTTAAATTTTTCTCTCATCAGATCACAGAATCTTTTTCCTCATGCTTTTCCCACGTGCCTTTATGCAAACTCCAGGCATGCTGTCATGTGCAAATTTTCTCAGGAGTAGCTTCCATCTGGCCACTCTCCCATAAAACCTAGATTTGTGAAGTGCAACAGTGACTGTTGTCCTCTGTCAGGTTCTTCCATCTCAGCCAAGGAACTCTGTAGTTCTTTCAGAGTGGTCATTGGATTCCTGGTCACCTCCCTGATGAAGCACCGTTGTGCCCAGTTGCTCAGTTTTGGTTGGATGACCAGCTCTAGGAAGAGTCTGGGTAGTTCCATATTCTTTTCATTTCCTAATGATGGAGCTCACTGTGCTTTTGGGAACTTTCAACACTCTAGAAATTGTTTTATACCCTTCCCCAGATCTATGCCTCCTTACAATTTTATCTCAGAGTTCTACGGACAGTTCCTTGGACTTCATGGTAGAGTTTCTGCTCTGACATGCACTGTCAACTATGGGACCTTATATAGAAAGTTGTGTTTCTTTCTAAATCATGTCCAATCAATTTAATTGGCCACAGATGGACTCCAATCAAGTTGTGAAGACATCTTAGGGATGATAAAAGGAAATTGGATGTACCTGAGCTCAATTTGGATTGTCACAGCAATTGGCTGAATACTTATTGACGGACGACATTTCAGCTTTTCATTTTTAATCAATTTGTAAAAAATTTCTCAAAACATGTTTTGACTTTGTCATTTTGGGGTATTTTGTGTAGATCGATGACAAAAAATTTAAATTTAATCCATTTTAAATTCAGGCTCCAGCACAACAAAATGCCCCAGGAGTCGAGGGGTGTGAATACTTTCTGAAGCCACTGCAGATGATTGAGCAAAACACAGGATTGTTTTAATCCAAACGAGAGTTGAATAAATCATCCAACTCTACTCCAAGATAGCTTTATATTGAAATCAAGCATCGCTATACACTGTTATTAAGATTTCTGCACTCCCAGAAACTGAGAATGTGAATGTGAATATACCCAAAATATCCCAATAGAAATAGAATTGGGAACAAGCTCTCCCCTGAGAATGTGCACAAGAAAATGTACAGGTTTAGACATGAGAAAATAAAACTACACAGTAGCTCAAGTGACGAGTGATAACATCCGATAATAACGTTATTCCCCATAGAAAGAGACGCTGTGAAGCCGAAGAAAGAACCCTCGTATTCCAAGGTGTGTACTGCATTGCCAAGTCTTACATTGTGCCTCCAGGATATATTTCTGACTCTTGTGATGGCCTTTCAATGACATTGCACCAAATCCAGCATTGTGCGTCCTTTAATGTACGTATCACTAATTTGGGCATTTGGACACCAGAATAGCTAGCTCGGTCTCCCTGTGTTAAAATCTCAATTGTGGATTCGATTCCTGATGGAATAAGATGTGCAACTATAAAGCATCATCTTGGTGTTTTTTTTTTTCAGGAAGAATATCGCATCATGGAGTATGCTGTCCTTTCAGAAGGCGTATTGAGTCGTCTGTTCCATTGCTTTTGGACGTTGAAATTCCCACTTTAATTTGTGGAAGGAGACAGGCATTGTGTCCCTTTCTGGTGCCCCTTGTTCAGTTCTAAACTCCTATCTTCTGATTGTCTGGCCAGAGTCTGTTTTAATTGACTTGAATGGTGCCAGAAGACAATTTCATAAACAAGCTTTACAGACCGCACCAACCTACTCATCGCAACAACGATGCTAATCATTCCCAATATGGATACACATTTTCTGGGAGGGAGAAAGTAACACACACACACACACACACACACACACACACACACACACACACACACACACACACACACACACACACACACACACACACACACATATACACACACACACACACACACACACACACACACACACACACACACACACACACACACACACACACACACACACACACACTTGTGGGGTTTATTGGGGTTGTGGCCTAATTGTGATATATATGTCAGGAATGGCATCAAGGTATGAGAGACGATAATGAATACAAACATATCAGAAAAAAAAGTAAAAGAAAGTAAAAAAAGTTCTTGGCAGAAAATCTCACTATCATAATCACCTCCCTCACCTCCAGCTGTTAAAAATAAAATATTTTGCCTGAATTACAGAGAATACCCAACTCATCCCAAACGTTAACTTAACATGAAAAGTAGAGTTGGGATAACTCGATTTTAGAGTATTCTTTTATACAAAAACAAACTAAAACCTCCACCATGTAATGCCTGATCTACGAGAACATATCAGGCCCAATGCATTTTTGAGATGTCATGCTATATATCGTTTTTGGCCCGATCTCTCAATGGTAAAAAAATCACTTTAAAAATTCTAGTAGTTGGATTCGCATCCGCATCTTCACCAAAATCTAATCGGTTCGTCATTGCCATACACCGAACCTTTCCACAAAATTTCATCCGGATCCGTCCGCAACTATTTGAGATATCCTGTGCACAAACAGACAAACAAGAAGTTGATGTCATGCAGAGCACGATACTTGCAAAATCCATAAAACAAATTTGACCTCAAAAATAATTGGTGGTTGAATTCAATGACCAAATATGTAACTCCTCTTCAAATTTCAAGTGAATCGGATGAAAATTGACAATTTTAGAATTTGGCCTATGTTGATCTTTTGGCCGATGTGGACTGACAAAATAATTGGTGGTTGAATTCAGTGACCTGAAATATATATCCTCTTCAAATTTCAAGTCAATCAGGTGAAAATGGAGGATTTTAGAAATAAAACCTTTGTTGATGTCCTTGGAATTATGATGACCTTTTGGTCGATGTTGACCACAAAAATAAATGGCTGATTAATTCAGTGACCAAATATGCAACTCTGCTTCAAATTTCAAGTCAATCGGATGAAATTTGACAATTTTAGAAAGTTTACTTGTGTTGTCCTTTTGGCCTCTGTTGACCTCAAAAATTATTGGTGGTTGAATTCAGTGACCTGAAATGCAAATCCTCTTCAAATTTTAAGTTAATAAGATGAAAATTGAGGATTTTAGAAACACCTCCTTAGTTGTTGACCTTGGGACTATGTTGACCTTTTGGTCCATGTTGACCTCAAAAATAATTGGTTGGTTGAATTCAGTGACTTAATGTGCAAATCCTCTTCAAATTTTAATTCAATCGGATGAAAAATGAGGAATTTAGAAATCTCACCTAAGTTGTTGACCTTTGGCATATGTTGACCTTTTGGTTGATGTTCACCACAAAAATAATAAGCTAGTTGAATTCAGTGACCTGAATTATAAATCCTCTTCAAATTTCAAATTAATCGAATGAAAATTGAGGATTTTAGAAATCCCACCAGAGGTGTTGACCTTTTAACCTTTTTGATCTCAAAAACAATAGGTTTCTTTCTTATAAATTGTGACCTGTAGGTGACAGACAGACAGACAGACAGACAGACAGACAGACAGACAGACAGACAGACAGACAGACAGACAGACAGACAGACAGACAGACAGATGAACAGACAGACAATAACAAAATCGACTAACCAATATACTTGAAAAATCTTTTGATTTTGCAAGTAACAAACAAACAGACAGAAAGGGGTGACAACACAACCTCCTTGACCTTCGGTGGTGGAGGTAACAAGGCGATGAACTAAACTTTGCCAAAGTATAAGTTTACATCTGTTTGAGAACTGTACAAGGATCGTTCATAACATTCAAGGGATGAGGTGCTCACAACAGACCAAGGCATGCCAACTGTTATGTTTTTCAATTTTTCATCCCTTGTTCAATGCACTTGTACCATTTGCCCCTCAAACCGTATATCCCAGTGAAATATATTGTTGCGGACCCGGGGTCAGGGGCGAAGACCACGAGGGGTGAACTCCCTCAGGTTCCCACCAGACTCACCGGAATCGCAGGCCGACGCACATGAATAACTTCCTGACGCGACGGGTCGCTAATCGACCGCGAGCGCCAGTAACTCGACCATGTGACTTAGGGTCCTCCATCGAATAAATACCGTTTACCTAAAGGTCACGTGATCAAATTACTGGGGGACATGCCCTTGGTATCTACCTGCTCAAACCGGATCACCTTACCAGATCAGATGCAGCTCAGTGGAACTGCCAAGCCCATACCAGGTAGGAAACAGATCATTGGGGAATAACATCCTGGCTAAACGAGGGTGAGGGCCACGCTGGACCAATGGAAGAAAACACAAAAACGAGCTGGGAACATTTCTATACAGCACGTTTATTTACAATTATGCGAGGAAAGGTATGTGGCACAGTGAATGGGGTTTTATTTTATGTACAGCAGGGGATAGCAAGGAATTTGTGGGGTGCGGCAAAAGACAACAACTTACAAAAGAAGACACAGAGCAGGATCATCCCAACTATCTTCTACAATTTTACTTAATTGAGGACAGGCGCCATCACACACACACACACACACACACACACACACACACACACACACACACACACACACACACACACACGGAAAGTTGGAGCCAAGAAAGAGAGAGAAAGGTGAGGATGAGCGCCTTCTAAACAGTGTGGTCGGCTGACAATGCGGCCCAAGACGCTTGGGAGGGGTAGTTGGAAAGATACTGGTGTCTGCGATGTGGGAGTGGGGAGGTGCGATGGGTGCGATGTCATGCCAGAGGAAAAATGGGATTGCGAGTCAATACATGTTCTTCTTTGTGCATCCACAGAAGATGGGATAGAGGGGTGTATCGAGAGAGAGGAGAATAAATGCGTGAGAAGGAAGATCCCTAACCTAACCATATAAAGGTCTGTATGTATAGTGTGTACCTCCATGGGATGCTCCACCTGAGTATTCCTACCTCGTGATATGGCGCGTTATCTCCTCCTTAGTTATTCGCCGGGGTTTGTGGCAACGTGCGCTCTACACTGGTCCACCGTCCGTAGCCAGTGGCGAGTCCGTCTGGCTTCGCGGGGGTGGCGGCAAGTCGACAGCATGGCAGGGAGTCCACTGTATGCTTTCGAAGGACGACGGTTGCACACGGATGATGTTCTCGAAGAAGAAGCTCCTTCTACGGCTCTGTCCTACCCTGTTTTATAAGCCCCGGGTGAAGGGTGGGGCGAGAACCGGAAAGCGACACGCTGTGGCCCAAATATTGCTCCTCTATTGGGCCACAGCAGCGCTAGCCATGCCCTGCCAGGCTCCGGGACTGGAAACTAGCTCAGATGCCCACCAGCTTCAGCACGACTCGGGGCTCTTGATTTAAAACATGGGCAGCATGCTCCCTGAGCTGGCACCCTGCCCTGAACGTGCACCCAGAATAGTCTGTATGTTGGATGGACTTCTTCGGCACCCATGGGCTCATTCACAAGCCAAAATACACACCCAGGACCCGGACCAAACTCCCGGATCGCCCTTCCCGTGACCTCTCCTCGTTGCTTATGGTCTTTCTGTGGTCTGACGACTGGATGAGGGCTGTAACAATTCCGGACGCTCACCCGGGACATTCCCAGTGAGATACGTTGGAGCTGTATAGCGTGGTCGAGCATGGCGCGGCATCGGCCATTGTCCTTGACGCCACGCGATGCAGAGGTACGACGGGGTGCGGGAGTATTTTTCCCTGGGCGGGAGGCATTTTTGGTCAGAGTGGTGAAATTTGGTGAGCGAGATGCGGAGCAAGGTGAGATGCCAGTTGGGAATTGGCGCGCAGATTTGAATGGAAAATGGCACGCAAATTCCCGGGGCAGGTTGTCTTGTGTGCAGCGGGGATAATCCAAGCCACGGGAGGCATCGTGGTGTGCTTATTAAGGCCTAAGTCACATTTGCTCTACGGCTAGGATACGGCGGCCGTACCCCCCCCCCTGAATTGAAAAGAAACGTGCGGTGGCCGCAGAGTTTCTGAGGTGGCCTCAGGGTGGCCCTACGCCATATGGCTATATTTTACAGGCCGTAGGGGTCGGCGTGGAATTATAGCACGGAGTTATAACTTTTTTCATTTCTATGTTGGCTGTAGCAATTCGACAAGCCGAAAAAAAGAACTGGTTAAAAAAAGAAAGAAAAAAAAAAGAACCCACTCGTTACCGTCCATCTGGCCGCACGTTCGCCTGAGGGTCGCCTTGCGGTTGCCTTGCGGGCACCTTGCGTCTGCCTTGAAAATTCTATGGCCGCCGCAGGGACGCCCCAAGGTCACCGTGCGACATCAAATCAAAGACCAGAGGGCACCCCCACGTTTTCGGTTTCCACTTTTTATTAATACGCCGTGCGGCGACCCGAAAAAACAAAAGATGTGACTGCTACATTGTGTGACCGTGGAAATACTGCGGCCACCCTATAATTGCTAGTGACCGTAGATTTTGTCGACCCTACAGCTGCCGTGCCAAATGTGACTTCGGCCAAAACGATTGTCTATTGAATGGCATGTGTGCTTGCATGCTTTTTGTGTACTATGGCTAAAAGGAAAGGGTTAGAGGAGAGTTCAAAGTACGAATGAAGAGATACTTATTAGACCTAACTACGAGTCCCACACAACGGAATTCGTCCCGTTAACCCACAAGACATGAGGGAGGACTAACTACACGAAGATTAATGAAATAGCTGCCTGCAGATCACTGTATGTTGAGTGTCATTGCCTTCGAGGCATGCGGTTTTACAGAACTGCAACATATATATTGTTACGGTTGTGGAAATTCAAAGAGCACCATATAGGTCCTTAGATCAGTGATGTTGATAAGTCTGTGTTCAGATAGATTTCCCCACCGATGTCTAAGGGAATTATTCATGTAACCGGGCTGTGATCTTTGAGTTAGCCGTTTTTCTTTACTATCGTTATTTTGGACCAACTGCCATTACCACCACCACAAAGCGCCACCAACCACAACAACCACGATCACCTCAACCACCAACCACAACAACCACGCCATCTCAGCCACACCACCATTACTACCACCACAAAGCGCCAGCCACGCCACGTTAACCGCAACCTTCACAACCACACCACCGCGTTTCCACCTCAGCAATGGTTACCAGAAGCCTGGTTCGTCGAGCGAAAGCAGGCAGACGACCCTCCCCCCTCCCCCAAACAGGTGGCGTCTCCGCGGCCAACACGAGAGATTCCACCCTGCGAGTGGAAAAAGACAAATACAGCGGCGAGGGAGCGTCCCCGATTTGGCGGGAAAACGCTTCCTTCGAGAAGTTTCCCACGTGTGCTGAGGAGAATTGTGAGAAGGAGATGGAGCTTTGTGAGCTGAGGCGGAATGCGAGCGCGGGACAGCTTGTGCTGAGGAGAATCTCGAGAAGGAGAGGGAGCTTTGTGAGCTGAGGCAGAACGAGAGCGCGAGAGGACTTTTCTGAGCTGAGGCGGATCGAGAGATCGTGAGCGAGGTGGTGCTCTGGACCGAAGGCGCTCTGGCTGGGTCGGTGGTCGTGACGGAGCCACCCTGGGATCGTGTGCGAAGCCGGATCGTGGAGGACACGAGCTCGTGGAGCTCACCACATGGTCATGTTTTTCCTTTTTATTTATTTCTGGGGGTTTGCGTGTGTGTTTGTGGCGCCGTCTATAAGTAAACCCGTATAAGTGTATGTGAATAATAAATAGATACGGCTGCAGGTCTTTCGGCTAGTGTGCTGTCCCATCCCCCCCATTCATTCCTTGCATACTGCTTGTATGTTTCTTCATTGCTTGCGTCGTGTGTGGAAATAAATGTGCCTGTCTCAATGTACCTGGTCGTTGCGTCCCTTTCCTTAATTGAACTGCCTTATTAAGTTCGGAATATTAGCTGGTTTTTTTAACACCGATAAAGTGATCGGGTCCAACGGGGCTGCGCGATAAATACACCGCTCGGTATCTGCAGAACGGAGCGAGCTGCGAACGTGGCTCGTTTCCAAGCAGCTCCCGTTGAGGTGTACAACCTCTCGGTCGCCTTCCCGCACGAATAATTAGGTAAATCGACAATTTGGCGATCGGACCCTCGAGCGTGTGGGTAGAGTACTGACAAGGCTGTGGTGTGCATTAAAAACACACCCTTAGCTGGATTCCGGCGTTTGATCCGGAAGGCTGTGACTGGATTGCTCGTCCGGTGGGCGTACGGCCACGATTTGGCTAAAAGCAGTTGTCCGCACGCCGGCGGGCGGAAATCTACAAATGTATATATATATATATATATATATATATATATATATATATATATATATATATATATATATATATATATATATATATATATATATATATATATATATATATACACATACTACCATTCAGAATGCTTCTACAGTCACATCTCGATTGCTTCAGAGTTCCTCATTATCAGCAAATTCGTGACCACATAAGAGGGACTTGGTGTGTTGAAATAGATAATCGTTATTTGGGCCAGGTTCAGGATGTGTAAGGGGTGGGAGGTGGGGAGGATGATCAGATGCTCTCAGGCTGAAGGCGTAATCACAAATGGAGGTCTGCGCAGCATGGATCTTGTGTGCAGACACATTTTGTTGTGGAGGAGAACAATGTTGCTCAACATTCCTTGGCATTTATCCATAACGGCCTGCAACAATATTTGCTCGAGGCTGGTGTAATATTCCCCTGTGATTTTAGTTTTCTGAGGTGAATAGTAAATCAGTAGGTGTTCCTTGGTATCCCAGAAAATCAGGCCATGGGATTTATTGGGTGTTGATGACTCCTTGTGTTTCCATCGTATATCGATTTCTAATTGGTGTGAGGATCCCATTGGTGAAAGCCAGGTTTTGTTTCGAGTTACCAAAGGAGTGATAAAATTCATAAATGAGAATCTCACCACAATTGCTGTGGATCATGAGTACAGAGGTTTCGGTGGACCGATTTTGCTGAAACCTTCGACAGGCCCAAGTGTTCATGGTTGATGGTGAAAATGCTGTGTTGGAGAAATTCCAAGTTCTGTTCATATTTGGGTGACTTTAACACAGCGATTCTCAATGATTAATGTTTCCACCTGGGCAAGAGTTTGTGAACTGTTCACATCTGCCAGCCACCTTGTCTAAGGTACTTATGTCTTCTTTTCGAGTGAGCCACCTATTCGGCTACGGTATAATATGAAGTATTCCCCATACATGGCCACCACATGCTTGTGAATTTCTTTGGAGTTGCAACTTCTTTGCATTACGTTTGAGATCACCATGACACTCAATTTTAGTAATATCCCTGACTGTATGATGTCACAAACTTTTGGATTACATTTGAAAAAACACCTGACCCCACACAGTCTTGGGAAAAAAGGAAATGGGAAGAGTCTTTTAAACTTTTGCTTTACGTTTCCGAGCATGATTACCTCCGTCACCAAAGGTGAAGGACCTTATTAATTGCCGGAATCCTTCGGATTTCGGCAATTATGTTGGTTGGTTGTGTGTGTCATTCTGTGTGTCTGTCTGTCTGTCTGTTTGTTTGTGTGTTTGTTTACCCTGTAGCAGCCACACCGTTTCAGCGATCATTACCAAACTGGGTACAGATGTCGGTCATGGTCCAACTTAGACACTTGTGGTTTTTGGTGAATCTAGGTCAAAGATCAAGGTCAAGGTCACCAAAAAACCGAAATACCGAAATTCTTATTTTCGCAATAACGTCTGATAAAATGGTCGTATCGACTTCAAACCAAATACAAAACGTGCATCTTCCAATTCTGCATCCAACCATATGTCTCATTGGGGTGTCACACGGACACCCTTCTTAGCGGTCGGGGGTCGAATGTCAGGGGGGGTCAGGTCAAAACTTTCAAATTGCGATAAAAACGCCATTTAAAGACCGATTGACTTCCAAGTTATGATCATGACCAAAATAAGTGCTATAACTCATTAAACAGGAGCACTATTGATTTATAAGAACCAAATTGATTTCCATGTTTTTGTTTTTCAAGAGATCATGGAGATATGACAAAGTTATTCCAGCAATTCCTTGCTCAACGAGCAATTTCATGTTTTCACCTCTTTTAGGTCGCCGAAATTGGTGACCCTTATTGTCAGTAATTCTGTCTGTTTGTTCATTTGTCATCAGCATAATTGCGTGTCGAGTATCGACGAAGCACTGGGATGAGGGGCAAAATTTTGGTGTCCTGTCTGTCTACCCTACGTCACAGTCTTTGATATTCAAATTGATACCGAGTAGTTATCAGTGGATGGAACTCGATGAGATTTGGTATGCGTAATCTTAAGGTGATTCTCTATCCGCTATATGACATCGATTTTTTTTTCTATATCTTATAGTTTTCAAATGGTAACCCTCTCAACCTGGGTGTCTGAGGGCCATTGAGCATTCCCGCTGAAAATTCAAAGTACACGAGCTCCAAGACGGTTGAACCGAATCGAATGAATCTTTACATGATTATAGACCGTAATGAGTACTACAACTTTGCTCATTTGCATAATGACCTATCTCGAGTAGGTCAGGGGTCAAAGGTCAATAAGTGCATTTTTTGAGCGAAATGACCATTCAAGGCACCCTTTCTCCGACACGGGTTAACCGATACGAATGAAAGTTCATAGGTACAGAGCACTCATTGGGTACTACAACTTTGCTTCAGGACATATTGACCTATCTCGACTAAGTCAGGGGTCAAAGGTCAATGAGTGAATTGTTCGGGCAAAATGACCATTCAAAGCCCCCTTGCTCATACATCGGTTAACCGATTCGATTGCAATTTCGTAAGTACTTAGTACTAGATTAACTCAGATCAGGGGTCAAAGGTCATCGGATGCTCGGCAACCCATGGCCGCCTACCGGCTTGTTTGTCTGTTTGTTACTTGCAAAATCGAAGATTTTTCAAGTGCAGTTTATTGGTCAGTCGATTTTGTTATTCTGTCTGTCTGTCTGTTTGTCTGTTTGTTTATCTCCGAGAGGTCACAATTTTAAACCAATCATCACGAAACTTCACCACTTGGTAGAGTTTGTCAAAAAGAAGAAGGCTATTGATTTTGAGGTCAAAAGGTCAACAACTGAGGTGACATTTCTAAAATCCTCAATTTTCATCTGATTGACTTGAAATTTGAAGAGGATTTATATTTCAGGTCAATGAATTCAACCAGCTAATTATTTTTGAGGTCAACATGGACTAAAAGGTCAACATAGTCACAAGGTCAACAACTAAGGTGGTATTTCGAAAATCCTCAATTGTCATCCGGTTGACTTGAAATGTGAAGAGGATTTGTATCTCAGGTCAATGAATTCAACCACCCAATTATTTTTGACTTCAACATGGACCAAAAGGTCCACATAGGACCAAGGTCAACAACTCAGGTGGTATTTCTAGAAATCCTCAATTTTCATCCGATTGACTTGAAATTTGAAGAGGATTTGTATTTCAGGTCATTGAATTCAACCACCAATTCTTTTTGAGGTCGAATTTGTTTGATGGATTTTGAACGTTTCATGCTCTGCACGACGTCTTCTTCTTGTTTGTCTGTTTGTTTGTCTGACTGTGTGCAGGATATCTCAAAGAGTTGTTGACGGATCCCGATGAAATTTGATGGAAAGGTTGGGTGTGCGAAAACGACGAAATGTTTAGATTTTGGTGAAGTTCCGGATCCGGATCTGATAATTTTTTTTAAGTGATTCTTCAGCATTGAGAGATGGAGCTGCACTAATATATAGCACAATATCTCAAAATGTTGTGGACGGATTCGGATGAAACTTGATGGACAGGTTGGATATGTGACCATGACGAATTAATTCGATTTTGGTGAAGATCCGGATCCGGATCTGAATATGAGAATTATTTACTTTTAAAGTGATTCTTCACCATTGAGAGATGGGGCTCAAAAACGATGACATGGCATGATATTTCAAAAATGTATTTGGGCCCGACATGTTCTCATAGATCAGGCATTACGTGGTGGAGGTATGCGCTCTACCAAGTGCCCTTCTCGTTCAAAAATGTATTGGGCTCAATACATTCTCATGGATCAGGCATTGTGGGGTGGAGGGATGTGCTCTCCCGAGTGCCCTTCTAGTTTTTTATGTATAATTACCTCTGCCACCAAGGAAGTACTTGGTAGAGTGCATACCTCCGCCAGGCTGAGCAGTTTGCATGTTGTATCCATTGATAGGCCAGATCTACGTCCAGACCTAAGTCCAGACCTACTGTAAGCCAAAATCAAATCAGCTTGTTCTTGTCACCTACTCAACTCATCCACCAGGTTTTGTCATAACGCGTCCACCAGGTAACATTGGCCTTGAAGTTCGTTTTGAGGCCACCAAAGGCCGCTACAAAGGGTATATTGGAATGAGGGGTGAGACGGTGCTACCACTGGCTCACAGGCAAAAGGTAACCACCACGAGACCAATAGCTCCGGAGCTTTTCAATGTCTAACACCTCCCAAAACCACCGCCGGGAAAAGCTCACCGAGATGGACAGCACCGGATACCCCACCGCCCATCACCCAGGCAGTGCCGGGTAGCCCCTGCTAGTCCCAAATAAAACCTGACATTAGGTTGTCGACCGAGCTGTTGGGTTAGGGTTAAGATGCTACCACCAAGCCACCACCCTAACCGCAAAGCCAACACCAGGCTCTTGCTACCAAAGGTGAAGGAGGTTATGTTTTCACCCCTTTCTTTCTGTTTGTCTGCTTGTTTGAGTACAGGATATCTCAAAAAGTTGCGGACAGATCCGGATGAAATTTTGTGGACGAGTTTGATGTGTGAAAAGGACGAACTGATTAGATTTTCGTGATGATCTGAATCCGGATCCGACTACTTAAATTTTCTTAAATGATTTTTCACCATTGAGAGAGGGCCAAAAATGATATATAGCACAACATCTCAAAATGTGGACAGATTCGCATGAAACTTCGTGGACAGGTTGGGTGTGTGACCAGGTCGGGTGTGTGACCCCACCAAATTGTTTGGATTTTGGTGAAGATCCAAATCCGGATCTGGATCCGACAATTATTTGATTTTTAAAGTGATTCTTCACCATTGAGATCAGGCCACCATCAGGCCAAAAACGATAAATAGCATGATTTTTAAAAATTGTCTTGGGCCCGGTATGTTCTCCTGGATCAGGCATTGCATGGCGGAGGTATGCGCTCGACCGAATGCCCTTCTACTTTATGTTTGTTTTGTTTGTGAACCTTGCATAACAGGGGTGATGGTAACCACACAGCACTATGCACCACCATATTTGTCAGAATATGGAATCTCTGAAAGCACCATCTGGAACCCCCTCCCCCCCTCCCCCATCTACTTTCTCAACGATCCTCTTGAAGAAGTTGTCACTCAAGCTTTTGAGTCACACTATTTGCCATGATCTTTCCTGGGAAAGCCACAATTCCAACCTGGCCTCCAAAGCCAGTCGCCAACTGGGAATCCTCAAATCGTGCAAAGTCCTTCGTTGGCACACCTGAGCTGCTGACCATGTACAAAGCTTTTGTCTGCAACCTTATGGAGTACTGCTCTCCCCTCTGGGCTGGTGCTCCTGCCACACACCTAGCTCAGCTTCATGCTGTGGAAACCAAGGCTTTTAGGATCATTGGTATCTTCCGCAATGAAACGGAGGCTTTGGGTCTCACTCTCTCAATCACCGCAGGCAGATCGGTGGTCTTTCTGTCTTCTACTGACTCCTCCCCAGCCTTGCACCCCCTGATCTGTCCACCTTGCCCCCCTAATACAACCGCAGGGTGCTCATGGTCTGCCAGCAACCCCCTTCTGGTGAAACTGCCAAACTATAGAATCACTGCTCACCTTCACACTTTCAATCCTCTTTTTTTTCCCCGCCTTTGGAACAAACTCCCACACTCTCTTTAATCCCACTCTTCTTTCCAGGTCTTCAGAACAGCTATTCACCACCATCTCTTATCTTCCCCAATCCAAAACCAGTCTTTTCTACCCTGTTAAATACCTCCAAACCTACCTTTTTTTTCAAATTGTCTGTTTTCCTTCCTGAAAGTCCCTGTAGTATCCATCTTGTTTCCCAAGTCAAAAATAGGGGGATAAAAAAATACAAAAACATTTTTTTTTTGCATATGAAAAATATATTTTAAATTGTGAGTTTTGGAACAAAAAAAAAATTGGAAAAAAAAAACAGAAGAAAAAAATATTTTAAACGGCGAGTTTTGGAACAAGCAGAGGTAAAAAAAAGGAGGAAAAAAATCTTAAATAACCAGTTTTGGAACAAAAAATAATATAAATTATCTCACTCCTCTGTGCACATACACAATAAGGACAAATCCAGAGCCAAAGCACTGTTAAACTGGAGGTCGTGATCCGATTAATGTTCTCCATTGTTCAAAATATAACATTCAATTGATATGAAGTTGTTCCTCAATCATAAACTGACGTTTGTTTCCAGACAGACAGACAGACAGACAGACAGACAGACAGACAGAAGTGAACCAATTGCTTCACCTCACTTTTCAATTCAAGTGCGCAGGGTAAATATCAGGTTAATGAAACCAACGGGGTATAAAATGTAACAACACAACTAACGGCTTGCAGGATTGCCTTGAGGTATGCACACTCCCTGAGGTATGCACACTCCTTGAGGTATGCACACTCCCTGAGGTATGCACACTCCCTGAGGTATGCAGACTCCCTGAGGTATGCACACTCCCTGAGGTATGCACACTCCTTGAGGTATGCACACTTCCTGAGGTATGCACACTCCTTGAGGTATGCAGACTCCCTGAGGTATGCACACTTCCTGAAGTATGCACACTCCTTGAGGTATGCACACTCCTTGAGGTATGCACACTTCCTGAGGTATGCACACTCCCTGAGGTATGCACACTCCTTGAGGTATGCACACACACTTCCAAGCTGTGTCGTCTGCCTCTCGGCCCAGGTAAAACTGTCATCCCGGTGTTTCACAAGCAGGATGATTCATCAAGGTGTGTGCTGTCCCTCGGATGGACATTAAACTGGGCGTACCATCTGCCGGCATTAGTTGGTGGACATTAAAGACCCCACAGTGTCCTTCGCGAAGAGTGGGCGAGCTATCGCCGGCACTGTGGCCAAATTCCTGCCCGAACTACTGCTGGGAAGGTTATGCAAACCACTCGGTAGACCCCATGCTTGGGAAGCTGCTTCAGTGGTAACGTCGCTCTGTGAAGAGTATGGAGAGAGAGAGAGAGAGAGAGAGAGAGAGAGAGAGAGAGAGAGAGAGAGAGAGAGAGAGAGAGAGAGAGACAGAGACAGAGTGATAGAGAGAGAGACAGAGACAGAGACAGAGACAGAGACAGAGACAGAGACAGAGACAGAGACAGAGTGATAGAGAGAGATGCAGAGACAGAGACAGAGACAGAGACAGAGACAGAGACAGAGACACAGAGAGACAGAGAGACAGAGAGACAGAGAGACAGAGAGACAGAGAGACAGAGAGAGACAGAGAGAGAGAGAGAGAGAGAGAGGCAGAGACAGAGACAGAGACAGAGACAGAGACAGAGACAGAGACAGAGACAGAGACAGAGACAGAGACAGAGACAGAGACAGAGACAGAGACAGAGACAGAGACAGAGACAGAGACAGAGACAGAGACAGAGACAGAGACAGAGACAGAGACAGAGACAGAGACAGAGACAGAGACAGAGACAGAGACAGAGACAGAGAGACAGAGAGACAGAGAGACAGAGAGACAGAGAGACAGAGACAGAGAGAGAGAGAGAGAGAGAGAGAGAGAGAGAGAGAGAGAGAGAGAGAGAGAGAGAGAGAGAGAGAGAGAGAGAGAGAGAGAGAGAGAGAGAGAGAGAGAGAGAGAGAGAGAGAG
>NC_140967.1:23287791-23320291 GCF_056783735.1 Eptatretus burgeri | reverse complement strand
AGCTCAGTGTGTTCACTCGGCTCGAGCCATATCGTGGCGGGTACGGTGCTCCGCGCTCGCGAACGGCGCTACCCACGGCGGCTTCGGCGATGCCAGAGTGAGTGAACTTGTGGAGAAGATGTGCTGTTTGTACGTTGTTATTACAACAATAGCGTCAGTTTGTTAGTTTGTTGATACTTAACGGGGCAAGTTCGTCGATGGCGTGCGCGTCTCTGTCTCCCTCTCTCTGTGTCTCTGTCCCGTGTCCCGTGTCCCGGTGCCTGACACGAAACCGTGTAAGTCGACCCCCGTGCGGTTTCTCTGACGAGTGGACTTTCTCTGCTCTTCTCTTGGCACCAGCCACGTCCAACGGAGCTGAGTGGGTTCTTTATTCCTGATATGAACTTTTGAATCCTCTCCACCGCACCTCGAATTCACTCTCACTTTGTACAGTTGTCGAGCGCACCGCAGTCCCTGAGCACCGCGGTCCCTGAGCACCGCGGTCCCTGAGCACCGCGGTCCCTGAGCACCGCGGTCCCTGAGCACCGCGGTCCCTGAGCACCGCGGTCCCTGAACAATGCAGCCCCTGAGCACCGCGGTCCCTGAGCACCACGGTCCCTGAACAATGCAGTCCCTGAGCACCGCGGTCCCTGAACAATGCGGTCCCTGAACAATGCGGTCCCTGAACAATGCGGTCCCTGAGCACCACGGTCCCTGAGCACCGCGGTCCCTGAACAATGCAGTCCCTGAGCACCGCAGTCCCTGAACAATGCGGTCCCTGAGCACCGCGGTCCCTGAACAATGCAGTCCCTGAGCACCGCAGTCCCTGAACAATGTGGTCCCTGAACACCGCAGTCCCTGAACAATGTGGTCCCTGAACACCGCGGTCCCTGAACAATGCGGTCCCTGAGCACCGCGGTCACTGAACAATGCGGTCCCTGAGCACCGCGGTCACTGAACAATGCGGTCCCTGAGCACCGCGGTCCCTGAACAATGCAGTCCCTGAGCACCGCGGTCCCTGAGCACCGCGGTCCCTGAACAATGCAGTCCCTGAGCACCGCGGTCCCTGAGCACCACGGTCCCTGAACAATGCAGTCCCTGAGCACCGCGGTCCCTGAACAATGCGGTCCCTGAACAATGCGGTCCCTGAGCACCACGGTCCCTGAGCACCGCGGTCCCTGAACAATGCAGTCCCTGAGCACCGCAGTCCCTGAACAATGCGGTCCCTGAGCACCGCGGTCCCTGAACAATGCAGTCCCTGAGCACCGCAGTCCCTGAACAATGCGGTCCCTGAACACCGCGGTCCCTGAACAATGCGGTCCCTGAGCACCGCGGTCACTGAACAATGCGGTCCCTGAGCACCGCGGTCACTGAACAATGCGGTCCCTGAGCACCGCGGTCCCTGAACAATGCAGTCCCTGAGCACCGCGGTCCCTGAGCACCGCAGTCCCTGAACAATGCGGTCCCTGAGCACCGCGGTCCCTGAACAATGCAGTCCCTGAGCACCGCAGTCCCTGAACAATGCGGTCCCTGAACACCGCGGTCCCTGAACAATGCGGTCCCTGAGCACCGCGGTCACTGAACAATGCGGTCCCTGAGCACCGCGGTCACTGAACAATGCGGTCCCTGAGCACCGCGGTCCCTGAACAATGCAGTCCCTGAACAATGCGGTCCCTGAGCACCGCGGTCCCTGAACAATGCGGTCCCTGAACAATGCGGTCCCTGAGCAATTCTTGTGGAATTGGTGTTTCACTGTCTTGGTATCCTCAACCACACTTCGTAATCACTTAGACGTTTCCTCACCACTCATCCCCATAGCCACGTGCTATGATCCCCAGTGCAATTTCCCGCACCCCATCACCATGGACCACCAGCTGTGCGCTCAATTCCCAGGGCTGTCATCCACACCCCCCCCCCCCCCCCACTTTTCAGTATTGCACTGTGACCCTCTGGTTAGTTCTATGGTATCCCACGCACCCAGCGCTGTAATCCTCATGGCTGGGTCTCCACACACGCGCACTCTGATTCCATGGGATGGTCCTCTACTCTTTTCCCCCCCCTCCCCACCCCTGCTCCCGCAACTACATTCTCTGATCACCAAGGTGGGTTCCCACGCAACACACGCTCTAATCCGAGAGGCGAGTTCCCGCGTATTCGAGAACTCTAATCTGAGAGGTGGTTTCCCGAGAATTCGAGCACTCTGATCCCGGAGGCGACCAGGCAAGCGGATTCTGGAATCCCAGAGGCGAGCAGATTCCTGAGGAGCGAGCACTCCGATCACCGAGGCTGGTTCCTGAGGAGCGAGCACTCCGATCCCTGAGGCGGGTTCCTGAGGAGCTAGCACTCCCATCGCTGAGGTGGGTTCCTGAGCAGTGAGCACTCTGATCCCCAAGGCGTGTTCCTGAGGAGCGAGCACTCCGATCTCCGAGGCAGGTTCCTGAGGAGCGAGCACTCCGATCCCCGAGGCGGGTTCCTGAGGAGCGAGCACTCCGATCCCCGAGGCGGGTTCCTGAAGAGCGAGCACTCCAATCCTCGATGCGGGTTCCTAAAGAGGGAGCACCCGTCATGAAAGGTCGTTCAACAAATGTGGAAAAAAACCCCCAAAAGAGTGATTGAAGTGATTTACCTTGGATAAGTGGGTGGTTTGTCTGTATTTTTGAGGTTTAACCTGGAGTGGGTTCCTGGAAGCACCCGTGCATCCTGCAGTTTATAGGTTAGGTCGGAGGGCTGAGAGACCAGAGTGTATGTCTCCATAATGTTGAAAGAAGATTTTGCTTTGCACAATCACTTCAGCTTTGTTCTTGGAAGACTTGATGGAATTTGAGGTCATATTCTGGGAAGTTGATAATATCTGATTACTATTGGTATTGCTGCTGTTGCTACTGTTGTAATGCTTTAACAGCTATATTTAATCCCATCGCCTTGTGGGGGAGGTTTTGGCCCAGATTCAGGAAGGTGGGACCTTTTGCATCAATGTTTGCACTGCATTGTTGTTGCTGGTGATTATTGAGAGCAAAGTAAATAAAAGTAAAAGATTTTTGAAAAACTAGTAATTGTTAAGGCCTCGAGCTGTAGCTGGTAGTTAAAAAAAAAAAATTCCTTCTGGCTTTGGGTTGAACACCAAGCTGTGTCTCTGTCTCTGTCTCTGTCTGTCTCTGTCTGTCTCTGTCTGTCTCTGTCTCTGTCTCTGTCTCTGTCTCTGTGTCTATCTCTGTCTCTCTCTCATAACCCTGAGTTTCCAGCAACATACATGGTAGTAGATTCCTTTTCTCTGTATGCAACGAGTTTGGCAACAATCATGAGAGGTATATCCGCCTTAATTGAGTGAAGTGAGTAATTGTACCCTTTCATGTTTGCTTTTTTTGTCGTTAACAGTATCTTGATGCTTGTTTTGAAGTTTCTGTGAACAGCGTGTTGATGTTCCGCTGTTCTCTTGAACCTCTTTCCTGAATGGAATGTTGTTTCATTCAAAATTAGGCAATGCTTATGCATGCATCTTTTTATCAACTCCAAATCCAACATCGATAAAGCGATGAATAATACACACATTCTGCTTTAAGTTCGAAAAGGAAAAAGAGCATTTCCAAGAAAATCTATGGTTCATGATGCTGGCAACACCCAGATTTGAATACCATATAGTACTTTAAAACTATGATATATATATATATATATATATATATATATATATATATATATATATATATATATATATATATATATATATATATATATATATATATAGAAAGACCCACCCACATCTCTCACCTGTGAATGGAGGGAATAGCCAATCAGCTCTCACCTAATCAACTAAACCCAGGTGGCTAGGATTATATAAATAATTGACACCTCCCACATCTCGATGATTATATTAATAATTGAGATGTGGGTGGGTCTTTCTTCATTATCTTGCAAGATATGTTAGCTTGTATGTTTTTATTATCTTGCCAAAACGAAGTTTTTGCAAGATATGTTAGTCAGCTTGTATGTTGTTTTTTTTGTTTGTTTGTCTGTAATCACGTATAAAAAATTCTGCAGAGCACAGTTATCATTGGAATTTTTTGTAACTTCACATATCAGAGGCCTCCGATCCTTTCAGTGCACAAAATTTTGAAGGTCAAGGTGAAAGGTTAAGGTCACTTTGTCGCAAATCAGGGGAGTCGACGAAACCCTTATTTTTTGAGTAATTTTGATCGGATCGTCTTCAAACTTCATGGGAATATAGTTCATGGTCTGGCGCTCAGCTGATTAATTTTTGGTGGTGATTGGCCTTGACCTTCATGGTTAGCGCCTGAGGTCAAACATATTTGACCCCAAGGTCAAATTTTCAAGTTTTAGGAACCATATCGTGTAGTACCTCAAATTGAACACCTCGATGAGTGCTTTCTAGATATGTCAAGCTTGAGACATTATGACGTCATGTGGTGACGTTTTGAGGCAAACACATATTTTTCATGGTTACTCTGTAGAATGATTCTCATCGGAATCTCTCATAGGCAGATATTCCTCAAGGAGTCGCTCCTGGTGGATAGCAGCTCTGTTCACCTCAGTGTGACCATAAAGAAGTCACACGTGGTCACCTTTTGGCAAGATACGGGTCACCCTGCGGGTGACATTGGTTTATTTATGTATTGACTGCTTTTGATATTTGCACATGTTACATGCTTGGGAGCCTTGTTGGTATGCATTGCTGTCTACGCTATCGCCGATGATTCGCCAATAAGCGATGAAACCGGTCCGGTAGCTGAGGGGGTGTAGTGTTGGGATTCTCGTGTGTACTGTGTGAACGTCTTTATAGTTGTGGAGGAACTCTGGGAATGGTTCGAAACAGCATAGCGCTTACCTTGTGTCGGCCTTTTTGGGTTGCTTTATGCAGCTTCTTTGGCTAGAGGAGTGTGGGAGGTGTCATTTATTTATTTATATATACATAATGTCCATTTTATTCTAATGGCCCTGAAATTCATGTTGAAGTACACTGCTGTCTGTTAATGTCTTTATCCTACTTTTGAATCATGTGCCGAGCTCCTCCATGAGTCTTCAATCATTGTAAAAAACTAGAGAGTTCATACATCACGTTATCCCATGCAGTGTTCAAGTTTATAATTCGATTAAAATAAAATAATGATTTCAAAGGACGTATAAAAAATTCCGGAAATTTAGCGTCGTTGATGCAGTGTCTTGTAAACCACACTATTTAACATGTCCAAGTACTGCAAAACTGGAGGTTTTTGGAAATAATAACAGGGCGAGTTATGTTCTACACTCTACAGTGTATAAGTATATGATAAATTTAAATTTTCTGAGATTCACTGGTTAATTTATATGTGACTTTCAATGTAATCCACTCCAGAATGCTTTTGCGCATGCGCAGAACCCGAGAAACTTTCTAATTCAGGAGGAAAGAAAGTATATCGTGTCCGGGATAAGGATTGTTGCCGAAAATGGCTCATAAACCCCTAAAAGAAGTCGAAAATACTTGGAAAAGTACCTGAGAGAAAGGGCTGTGCTCTGCACAATAATTGGCGTGGAGAACTTTTTCAGCTTGCCGAACGGGCAGCTGTTCATCATACTGAAATACAAAATTTGTTGTCTGTCTGTCCAACTGTTTTTGACCGTGATACATTCGGTCGTTATTTATCTAATCTCAACTAAACTTGACAGAAGGACTAAGGGTCGGTCACACGATGGAGGTTGTAGCTGTAGTGTCGTGGTAGGGATGCTTAGCAGGCAGACACGAGCGGGGGAACAGTCGAGCCGGGCTGTGTTGCACAAGCGGGAGCGCGGGCGTACTTTGCCCACCACTCTCCTTTATTACGCACTCAGTACACACACAAGCCGTGGCGACTACGGCATCCACTACAATGCCTCAGGCGGCGCGCACTCCTTATATCCCTGGCAGCCACGATGATCACGCCGACCACTCCCCCACCATCATGCCCTGCCCCGCAGGCCCGCAGGCTATACCACACTCCTCCCTCCTAAAACTATGATTATTAAATGATCACCATCATAATAAGCATAAGCAGCATGAAGTACTACGGTATAACAGCAGACAAGGTACAAAAAAGAAAACAGCGAAGTATAAAAGCACATCACATCATATAACGTGTCGATGCGAGCGAGTGAAGCTGCAACGGCCAGGTTCCGAAGACTGTATTGTACAAAGCACCTACCAAACTCTGACCGCGTTACCGATATGAAGCAGCAAGGCGAGAAGCACAGCAGCACTACGCAGCAAAAACGCCCCCAGGCGGCTCACGCTTACATGGCCTTTGGCGAGGTCGCGGCGACCTCCCGAGCAAACCTCCCCCGGCACCATCAAACGCCTCCGGCCCACAAGGCGGCCCATCTCCCCCAGCCAGACCTGAAGCAGATAAACATTCCGAGGCCGGAAGCCCGCTGTCTGGAAGCCGTGGCGCCAGCCCCGATTGACCTTGGGTGGGGGCGCTGAACAGCGCCGCTGGCTGGATGCAACCAATGCCCCACAACAACCCACACACCACAATCAGTTGAGCCTCCAACGCACGTCCAAACGGCCTTGAGCGAAAACAGAGAGCCGCGTCCCAGGCGCCAGGCACGTCTGACCTTGCCGAAACCAGAGGTGGGGGTAACGCTGAACAGCGCACCAGCCCCGGCTCCGAGTCGATCTCCGAGACCCACACGGCAGTTAGACAGTAGCAACTCCATTCAAACCACACTTCAACTACAGGCTCGTCATAAATCAATAAGAATATCGTTGGTACAATCGCAAACTCATTTTCTCGTACAGCGCGTTCTTTCGATAAAATCCCTGCACATGACAAAGCAACCACCCGCGGCCCGGGGCAATGGAAGGCCAACCAAACCTTTTTATTCGCCACCACCCCTCCCAAAGCCTCCACATCCCATTGATCATAATGCAAATCCCATCGATTGATCTCAGGCAAACCTATTCCCACACATGAACTGTCGGCATTTATTTCAACAACGTTAAACCGCATCACTCGAGCAATGAAAACCAAATATGCAATGACCAGCAACCCATAACCCACATCACGAGTCCGTCTCTTGGTTGTCGACTCGATGTTGTGACCCGTGACTTCCTTTAACGCGACGGGCTCGCCGCAACTCGTTGAAACTGCCCGAACAACACAGGCGCACCTCGCACCATGAACGCAGCCGAAGCGCGAGAGCTCATCGCGAGAGCTGGCACGGCTCCCGTTGCTTCTGCACCGCACATCACCGTTGCAGGCAGCAACGAACGGCCGCTCCCGTTGCATCGATGCGGCCCCCGCTGCCAGAACCTCGCCCTCGGAAAATGACGAAAGCAAAGAAGGAAGCACCGGCGCACCTGGAGGTACGAACTGGAGATCCAGACCGAGGTGCGTCAGCCAGTCCCGACCCAAAAGGGCGGGCCCCTCCCCTCGCACCACGAACACCGAGAGCAGGGCGCTTTGACCTCGGTAGCGCACCGAGACGTCGGCCATCGCAAGCGGTGCAATCGCTTCACCGGTGTACGTGCACAGCGACAATGGTCGTCTCGACTAGGCGAACACCGCGAAGACCACGAGCCGCCCGCTCGCCCATGACCGACACTGCAGCCCCGGTGTCCACGCAAAACACGGTCGGCTCGCCATTCACTTCGACCTTCACTGGCATCGGTCCTGTCACCGTCGGACCAACTGAAACCAGGCTCAACATGGATAGCAGCATCAGTGCCCCGGTCATCTCAACCTCCCCTGCCACTGATCTTGTCACCTCCGGACCAATTGAAGGCAGGTTTAACATCGGCAGTATCTCCCGTTCCGGGTCGCTGGGATCTCTGTGCCCAGGCTGCAAAACTCGACCCGGGGCGTTACCGTGCACGCCATGCACCGAACACCGTACCGGCAGTAGGTCTCGACCCGGGACGGAAGGATCGCTTCGCACACCGCCATCTATGACTGTAATGATGGGCGATGACTCTCGGCACACACACCGTAGACGTCCCCGAGTGCTCAGACCGCCGTCCGAGTGATTGCATTGCAACGCTCGCCCACGACCCACGCCGCAGACTGTGCGCGCGGCCGTGCGCGCCTGGCACATGGCGCTGACCTCCGGATCATCTGCTGCGCACCGACCATCGAGACCCCGGACATTCCTCAGAGCTTGCGCGACGTCCAACGCCGCGCCCGTGCCGAAGTGCGTGTCCTCGTTCTTTAGCCGTGGCCTTGCAGAAATCATTCCCCCGATTTGTCGTGCCTCAATAAAACGAACACTGAGCGCGGCCGTTGCCCACTCGACGTGGCCGAAGTCGACTCCGACGAAGGCGGGCACGCATCCGCGCGCCGTGCCCCGACTTCCTGTCATGCCTGAGCTGGCCGCGCTGGCGAGCCTCCTGGCTCCGGAGCCTGTGCGCGCGGTGAGCGAACCTGCGACACGCTCTTCGCGATGCGTACCCCTCCGGAACCTCGAACCGCGCGAGGTGCGCTGAGTTACTCGCTGCCACTCCGAACCCAGCCACCACCCTGCACACGCCGATCCGAAGATCCTCGTCAGCCAACTGTTCACGCCGAGCCGAATATCCTTGTCGAAAACGGGCAAAAGTCCGTATTCAATCATCCTCGTCAGCCAACTGTAGTGTCGTGGTAGGGATGCTTAGCAGGCAGACACGAGCGGGGGAACAGTCGAGCCGGGCTGTGTTGCACAAGCGGGAGCGCGGGCGTACTTTGCCCACCACTCTCCTTTATTACGCACTCAGTACACACACAAGCCGTGGCGACTACGGCATCCATTACAACGCCTCAGGCGGCGCGCACTCCTTATATCCCTGGCAGCCACGATGATCACGCCGACCACTCCCCCACCATCATTCCCTGCCCCGCAGGCCCGCAGGCTATACCACAGTAGCGACTTCATTTTCCGCTCTCACCAAGGGGGTGTTGCACCTTGGGTGAAGTCCCTGTTAAGGTGTATATCCTTGTCAAGAGAGCTAATGGTGGTGTTCTTCCAAGGCCACTTCTAAGAACAAAAGTAATAACAACACTAATGATAATAGCATAATATTGATGTTATTACTCACCCTCCTCAAGCGGTTTTCCTCCTTGAACAAATGCCATGTTAATGTGCATGAATAACTTATCGAGGCGTTTTGAGGAAAACCCTTAACGGAAGTACAGAATATTACAAACCATAAATATGTATGATAACATTTTTAAAGTCGCTACACAAAACTGAAAGAAATCTGGAGGAATCCTGACGTCCTTGAGGCATTTTATGCTTCTCGTGTTCACCATAGACTAATGGACCGGAACATAGATCGATTGCAATACATATACTCCAGAGAGGATAATAACATGATCCTTCGTGTTGGTCCCATAAGGAGTGGGTGTGCTACACAAACCCCCAACGGATTGCAACCAGTGAATAGACTGTGTATCTGGATTAGGTTATTTTGAAAACCGATGCGAATTACATATCTGGCACCTGTGAATGTACAGCGTGATTTTAAAATGATGATGTTACGGACCGGGGTTCGAGATTCGCCCTGAGGGGAAGCACTTTAGTTCCTCTCGACCGCCTGGTCCTGAGGCCACCAGCCACGGGTAACTCTGCGGTCTGGCAGGTTGCTAGTCATGCACAAATGCCGATTGGTACCACCAATTCTGGCAGGGTTCTTGCAACTCTGCGCTTTACCTTTCTGGTGGATTGGCAGTGTCAAGGGGGGGGGGGCTCATACCTCGATAGGCACTTGCCTTATCTTGTATAATCAAGTGCAGTCGAGTGGAGCTACCAAGTACGAATCGGCTAACGTGTAGAGCCAATCGGTGGGGTGAAACTTCCTGGCTAATAAACATGCAAACTATGCTGGACCAATGGAGGAAAGAATGCTACGAGCGAGTTGCATTGAATTAACAGAGTTTATTTATAAAGAAAGCACAAGGAAAAGCATGACGCACAGTGAAGATGATTGGTTTAATCACAAACGTGCATCGTACAGTAGAGACATCTAATATTCATGTGGTGTCGTAAAAGACATAGTGATACATTCAAGCAAAAAGACACAGAGCAGAACTACACTGGTATTATCTAGCTTTGAAACTTACTTACAATACAAGTGCCATTAGGATCATTCTCTGGAAGGGTAGAAGAGCAAGAAATTGGTTGCACACTCTTTAGCTCACCCAGCAGGGCTGATGAGCCCGCACTGCCCATTCACTGAGGAAGGGGTAAAAAGGAAGAATACTGGTTGGTGTCTAAGGTGTGTACTGAAGAGGAGTGAGTGGAGGTGCAGGTGAGGTGAGGTGGAAACCGGAAAGAGGTGCATATCAGTGAGATCTCTCTGAAAAGAATAGTTCTTTGAGATTTGACCTTGCTGAGTTCTGAGTACATCCAAAGCATACTTTAGAAGAGAGAGAAAGAATGTGTGAGGTGATGGATTAACTTAATGTGTAAGGTGTTCATTGGCCTGGCCTTAATGTACATGCCCTGCATATATAACACTGGATCGAGTTCATCCAGTGATCAGGACAAAAGGCAAATTGGACTTACTAGTACGTGCCCATACATGCAAAATAATAATAAAAAAAATTCAAACTGGTTGCCAGAAACAACCACACAGGCCGTTCCTTCGCTCTCGCGTGCTCGTACGTGCGTGGCCGTATGTGCAAACCAAAAAAAAAACAAAAAACTTTCAAACAACCACACAGGCCGTTCCTTCGCTCTCGTAAACGACGACTGGATTGGGGCATTGTGTTTATCTATAAATGCGCATATGAAATCGAGAAATTATTAGAATACAGTAAGTCATCACTATCCAGAAGTGGTGCGTGCCTGTACGGAATGTTCACATGCATTCCACGAATTATCGCTTGCATTGAAGTATCAACTGCTGTGATACTTACAGACACATAGTTAATTAAAATCAAGTTTACCTCCCTGTCTTTGCTTGCCATGACATTCGCTGCCATTGACCGTTGCCACTCCTACGCCACGGTAACTAAATGGTGCCCTTTCCCCATCGGCCAGGCCTACGCAGCAACGTGTCTTGTCATTGGTTTGGTAAATAAATGGCCATAACTTGGGAAGCACTTGTCCGATTAATATCAAACCTTGAAAAGGCACATTCTCAGGTCCCCAGCAATATAGCTGGCAAGTTTCAATTAGATCGGACCAGTGGTTGTCGAGAAACAGCGGTCACACACACACACACACACACACACACACACACACACACACACACACACACACACACACACACACACACACACACACACACACACACACACACACACACACACACACACACACACACACACACACACACACACACTGCTGGAATTATAGATGAGGAACAAAAGGTACACACATGACGTCATAGATCACATGGTTTGGCAGCCATATTGGATTTACATGAAAACTTATTTAAAAATCTCCAGAAGGGCTGGACAGATTGAGGGAAAACTTCACACATTCTCCCCAAGTCTTGGCTATACCAGGGTATTCATAAATAATTAATTAATAAGTCACATGGTCTGACAGCCATATTGGATTGAGCAAATATATATTTTAAATCATTTCTCTTGAACCGCTTAATCACTCGATGTGAAACTTCACAATTATGATCAAGTCTTAATGGGAAATATATATGTTTTAAATGTCAACCTGATCGGATGCATGGTTTGGCAACCAGAATTATTTATTTTTTGATGTGGGTTCGTTCTTTCTTCTTTTTTGAATAAGGCTCACTTGGCTATGCCTGAATGGGTTTGAGTGTAGAGGAGTAGCAGCTGAAATGCAAATCCTATCCAGGTTCCTCCTGATGACTTCATTTTTGCTTTTGCTTGTTTGGGTTCCTTCTGATGACTCCAATACAGGACTGTACCGATTTGATCTTCCATTAGATTTGAATTGGCTTTATTTTAATCCCATTCTGAATTTAATTGAAGAATAATAAACGTCATGGGTCAGGGTCAGGTGTCCGATCAAAGCGGGACATCTTGGTACCCGGTCATCACTGCCAGCAGTTATAAAGTGGCAGTTCGAGTTATGTCTCTTATTAATTCCATAACACACCAGTGCACAAACACCACACAAAACAAGTCCTGGTGAGGGTCTGCCTCTTTGATTGCTCTTTTTGTTGTTATTACTTTTGTTGTTAAAAGTGGCCTTGGAAAAAAAAATTGCCACGATTAGCTCGACCCATCTTAGCATTGATTTCGCCCAAGGTGGAAAATCCCCATTGGAGAGGGAGGGGGGGTATTTTATTTACAATGTCCATCGTGTGACCCTAAGTCCTCCTGTTAAGTTTGAAGTAACGATCGAATGTATCATGATCAAAATAGCAGACAGACACAAAAATGCGTATTTTTGTATGATTGACCACCGGTTTCAAATGGTGCAAACACACATCTTGGCCTTCCCCTTAAAGACTGTTGGTTCTTGCAAAATTATATTGCGTTTTTAAAGTTCATTGGACATGGTGTGAGCCAAGCAACCAATGGGTGGCCATCCAAAGAGGATTTGAATTGATGAAGGTGAGTTGGTGAAGATGAGTGAGGAGAAAAAACGCTTTTTACACATTCATCCAGACAATTCCTATTTACATGAATACAAAACCACCTATTAAAATGTATATTTAAGGACATAACAATCTACTCCATAATTAATTCTTCCTCTTATCTTATCCCCTGGGACATTTTTTTTTTACAATATATACAGTAATTGCCAATACTGTGCTTCCCACTTGCTTGAGTGTCAAGACTTAAGTTGTTGCTCTGACAGTCGGAGAATGCGATTCATCCAGTGATCAGGACAAAAGGCAAATTGGACTCAGGTTAGCATTGAAGAGGAACGACTTTGTCAAGTGTTATTATGGTTTATATTTTAAAGCTTGATTACAACAAGGATATTTATTTCGTTAAGGGGGGCAGGATGGGTGGAGGAGGAGGAGGAGGAGGAGGAGGAGGAGTAGGAGGATGATGATGTTCTGAAAAATGGTTTCCCAAGTAAATTCCATTTCAATACCTTTCATGTCAATCCCTCTCACAACCCTTCTTTGCTCCTCTTATTTAATGTGTTGCTTCACTAAAATAAAAGATTGGAATGAAAAACATCCTGTTATAACCATATTGTTCCACTGATATATATATATATATATATATATATATATATATATATATATATATATATATATATATATATATATATATATTTATATATATATATATTGTTGTGGTTACCAGATTCGCAAACCACCATTCAGGTCCCTTAGGTGAGGTATCTCGGTAAGTACATGTGTAGTTAGGTCCAAACCCGTTGTCTAGTGGGAATACATGTCATTTATGCGAGCTGCGACTCTTCAGGATAGACGTTTTTCTTTCACTATCTTTATTTTGGACCAACCGCCATGATCACAACCACAACATCAACCACCGACCACAACCGCCACGACCTTCACGCACACCTCACAACCGTAGCATCGCCACCGTTCTTGCCCCGCTGTGGGTACCGGTGTTGGACTCATGCAGAACGCGCGTCGAACAGCGTGTACAAAATCACGGATTTTGTGCTTCAAAAACGGATCAAAAACGACACACGCCCACTTTTTGCCGTCCAATCGGTGAGCGAGGGGCGATTTGGCCCCGCCTCCAGAACGATCGATATATGCAAATTTGTGGATCAAAAAGCCTTCACGCCCACTTTTTCTCGGGCCAATGGGGAGCGAGGTGAAAGGTCAAAGGGAGGGGGTCAAAGGCGAAGTTACGGGGGGATAAAAGGACGGTGTTCGTCAGTCAGAAGAGAGTCGCAAACGAGAACGAGAAGGAATCGAGAACGAGAAGGAGTCGGAACGGAGGGGACGAGTGTGGAAGACTGGAGCCCGAAGCCTGCAGTGGCTGGAGAAGCTGAAGAGAGTCGGACGAGGGGGTGCTCGCGTCGGTGCCAGGAGCTGCACGCCCGAGGGAGGCCGGCAGCGCGACCTGGCCGAGGTGGAGACGCACACCAGGGATAATAAAGATCCTCTATACCCCGAGCATCAGCAACCCCTCCTGTTTCCCCCCGCGCTGAGATAGTGCGACCAAGGGGGCCCCGTTCCCACCCCCTGCCAGGCACTGTCCACGAGGCCCGCGGGTTGCGGGGCCATCGCCGCTCCGCGTCTCATCACCAGACGGGTAGGCCCGACCCGGTCTCGGCCTCAGGCCGCCTCATTCTTGAGGGTATTTCTTTTCCTTGGTTTTGGGTATGTGTTGTCGGCGCCGTCTGTGAAGTAGAATTGTATAAGTGTTGCCGTGTGCTCGGTAGTCGGTATTAGCTCTGCACTGTGTTTTCACTTTTATGTTTGCTTTTTGTGTAAATGGAATTGTGTTTTCTTTTTTTGTGTGCATTTGGTGGAATTGTATTTGTGTGCTTTCCGTTCGTCGCGAATAAATGTGCTTTATTGTTGAACTGTTCTCCCGCTTCGCTTCGTCTTTTCCTCCATTGAATCCCCATCTTGCTTCACGTAAAGGGTTGGTAGTGGGCTGAATACGCCCGATAATTAATCGAACCGTCGAGGTCGACGATAACACCGCTCGGTTATTCTGATAGTACGGAACGGGTCGCTTAAGTGGCCCGTGTCCGAAGTCGACCTGCGGCGAGGTGCGATCGCCCGGTCTACCCTCCGCGTGGGTACTTAGGTAGTTCGAATTTGGCGAGCAACCCTATCCCACGCGGGGGCTGATTGGCTCGATCGCGGTGAGACCGAAAGGTCCACCCGTGACTGGTTCCCGGCGTTAGTCCGAGAGGGTCACGACTGGATTGTCCGTCCGGTGGGCGACGTGCCGCGATTCGAGTTACGTGGCCGTCAGCACGCCGGCGGGCGCGAAGACTGCAACACTGGTGTCAGGAGTGGGATACAAATTCATCGCCCTCCTCGCGGCACTGGTATCGGAGAACAGGAAAACGGGCTCTCCTCTCTCCGGCTAAATTTACGGGAATCGGTCCAGGGGTGAGAGAAGCGACCCCCGATTCCCTCCAAATTACGAGCGAGCAAATTAACCCTTCACGAGAAGCAAGATGGCGTCTCAAGGCGAGCGGGAGCCGGGGGTATTAGAAATGGATATGTGTAATAATGTGTGTAAAAGAAATGGATATGTGTAATGAGTCCATGGTCCAGGATGGAATCCCCGAGCAGGAAATGTTGATTGTGCAGGAACACGGACTCGCCCAACTGAACCCAGGGCCCGAGGTGGGTGCGGCAGCGGCCGCGGTGTATGACACCTCCCCCCCCCTCTCCACCAAAACCCTTCCCCAACCCCTGCCGAAACGGCTCAGCTGAGTGCATCCAACATGGCCCAGCTATGCGCCATGCTGGCGGCAATGAACAAACAAATGATCGAAAAAATGGATGCGAATATGAAAAACGAAATGAAAGGCATGAACGAAAAGATGGATGCGAATACACAAAAAATGGATGAAAAGATGGATACAAATACAAATGAAGTGAAAACGACGATGGATGCGAATACACAGCAAATGAAGGAGGAAATGAAAAAGTTCCGGGGTGAGACGCAGAACATGGGCCGATGCCTGCAGGCGGGCATGAAGGCCGTGAGCAGGGAACTTAAAATGGCGACTCCACGTGTCGGAACGAACGAGCTGGAAGGGGGTGCAACGGCTGACAGGCCCGCGGTGGAGGCGGGTAAGGAAAAAGTAATTCGGGAGACAAGAGACGAGGTGAAAGTAATTGCGAGGGAGAGAAAAGAACAATTAATACGGAGAGCAAGGATGAGGTACGCGGAGATCGTGAAAGAGCAAGGAGTGAAAAACAGGGAAGGACGGGAGCGACTTAAAGAGAAAGCAAGGTTGACCTACATAAAGATAAGGGAAAGACGCCAGAAAGAAGCGGAGACTAATAGACAGGAGGGAACAACAGAAACTTATAAATGTATAGAGACACGGGAGACAGTTCAAAAGGGAAGACTACACGATGAAGACGGGGTAAGTGACGCACACACACACACGAAGGTAGTGGAGGATAATGGGGGTGAGCTCGCGGAGCGTGTCGGGACCCAGTGCGAGCACCTGGGTGGCCTCCTCCAGGAACGAGGGGAGGGAGTATGCCCCTTTGAGGCGAGTCACGACCAGGTGAGTTCGGTCGTGCTTTGCGAGGTTGAGGGGACGAGTGCTGTGGACAGGAGCACGGAGAGCTTGGGGGGTATAGAGGCCCCGGAGACCCTTGTGGGGACACGAATCCCCAGGGTGGTTGTCCCTGTGTGTGTGGTGCAAGGTGTGAGTGCGTCCCCGTGTGTGGAAGCGACCCCGTGTGTGAGTGGTGTGGTGGCGATGGTGCCAGAGTACGTGCTTCCCAGCACGCCGTGCGTGGGTGAGGCACCGTGTGTGAGTGAGGCCGTGTGTGTGAGTGAAACGGCCAGTGTGAGTGAGGCACCGCGGGTTAGTGCCCCCGCGTGTGTAGGTGAGGCACCGTGTGTGGAAGAGACCGCGTGTGTGAGTGTCGCCGTGTGTGTGAATGAGGCACCGCGGGTGAGTGCCCTCGCGTGTGTGAGTGAGGCACGGTGTATGAGTGAGGAACCGCGAGTGAGTGCCCCCGTGTGTGTGGATGAGGCACGGAGTGTGGGTGAGGCACCGTGTGTGGAAGAGACCGCGTGTGTGAGTGTCGCCGTGTGTATGAGTGAGGTACCGCGGGTGAGTGCCCCCGCGTGTGTGGATGAGGCACGGAGTGCGAGTGAGGCACCGCGGGTGAGTGCCCCCGCACGCGTGAGTGAACGGCCGTGTGCAAGGTCGCTGTGTGCCAGGGAGACCGTGTGTGTGAGAGAGCGGTATGAGAGGGAGATGTCGGTTGGCATGCGGGAGCACGCAGCCGCGTCTCCCGGTGTGAATGTGATGGTGTGGACTGTGTGCGTCGTAACACGCAGGTATGCGTGTGTGGAATGGAGACGGAGACGGCGACAGAGGAGAGAAAGCCGAGTAGCGGCTGTAGTTGTTTCGGGGACCGTGCCGGGTTCACCCAGCAGTGAGCACGCGGTTCGTGCTGTGCAACGCACGAGACCACCACGTGCTCGCTTGCGAGAGTGAAGTCCCGGTCCGGAAACGCACGCGGTGGATTTGCCGATCCCGCGGACGGACAAAGTTCAGGCAGGTAAATGGATTTGGACCGGACGGGTTCTCCACGCGATCGTGTGTGTTGAGCTCCAACGGGCAAAGCACATGTGTTCGCGTGGGGAACCCCTCGAGACGTGGGGCTTGTGTTTTTTTTTTATGCGCACGGTGACGTCATGGCTGCACGTGTGGTTGGAATCCGGCAGGAGTGGTATCTCTGCCGGATGGTACCGTCCAAGGAGGGACGAGGGACACGTGCAGCTGCATAACGTCACGGGCAGGTGCAAAGTGCGCGAGTTGCCGCGCAGGTGCTGCGCATGTAAAGAAAAAAAAAAAAAAAAAAGCAAGCCTCACTTTCGGGTGCACAGGATTCCTGGACAAGGGGTGGAAGACCCCCTTGACCTGGGCACAGGATGGAAACTAGTTAGGGGGAAGGGTTAGCTTAGTTAGACCGACTCCATGGGGCAGGGGTAAGTCCTCATGGAGTCCGTGGAATGGATTAGTTAGAGGGATTGTAGCCAGATTTAGGTTGGGAAATAAAATGAGATGATTTGGAGACAGTGACAGAATTGTGAATGTGTAGAGGGGACGTAGTTTAGCTACGTAGTGTTAAAAGGAACGTGCTGTAGTTTAAGGGACGACGTGGGAGCACGAGTTAGTTAGGGGATGTAGTTAGAAGGATGGCAGAGTTCAGCGGTGTGTGTGTTGAAGAGTTGGTGAGTTGTGAGGCATGTGCTTGGTGAGTGAGTGAGGCCAGCGGGTCTGTGTGAATGGAGCGAATGGGGAATGCATGGTGCGATGAGTGATTGGGGGGAGGAGTGACTCCCGCCCAAGGGACCCCGGGGTCAGAGTAAAGTGAGTTAGCTGGGTTAGTCAAATTGAAAAATGGAGGTCGTTTTGCTGTTGGTGGGAAAGTAGGCTCGAGACCCATTTTGAGGGGTGCAGGAGCCCTGTTGACGGGCTTGGGAGCGTGGCTGCGAAAGGTGAGTATCGCTGAGTGGGTACCCCGGGCACCAGGCTAGTCGGCCGCGGTAGGCCAAGGGCCCATGGGGGGCCGGGATAGAGTAGTGGGCACGGGTGCGCCTGCTTGGTGCGGGGGCCCGGGGCGCCATTAGCCGCGTGGGCAGTGTTGTGGGCACGGGTGACCCTCGGAAAGGGGCCCGGGAGGCCGGCCTGCCACTTGTGCGTTTCAGGGGAGGTGCCATGGGGGGCACTCCCCAGTGTTAGGGAGCTGGTAGGCTCGGAGGCAGTGTAGTGCCCGGGGGTGCCATAGCGGGAGATTCGGCAGAGGGTCGTGCCTGCCAAAGGGAGCCACGTGTCCCAGCCAGGAGACCGTGTGAGGGCACGGAGCGAAAATTGGGGGGCGAGGCCCGAAATTGTAAGGACACCAACACAGGCGACCGGAATCTGGGTTGTTAGAACCAATAGTTTAAGCGAGAGGCGCTTGTTGAAAGCCCCGGGGTAGTTTAACAGTTAAATGGATAGGGTAGATTAGGAAGTGTACCCCTCCGCACCATCCATCCCCTCGCTCTCGTTGTGGGCCGCTGGACCCACTTTGGGTTAGATCGCCGAACTCTGGGGAGGCCATTCTGAGGCTTCGCTGGGCCTCGACACAGGACGTTAGCTCTCCCTTATTCCCCTCCGGGAAGGGAACGTAGGGGTTGGGAGTAGGCTAGGTGACAGGATAGGTTAGCCGAACAAGGACGATAAAGGGGGTTAGGGGACGATTTATAGTGGGGGAGTAAACATAAAAACAACAGAAAAAATTAAGTTGGGGCTAAATTGGGGTTTGACAAATTAAGGGAGTGGGTATGTACAGTGACAGGCAAAGGCGATAGGTTGGGAGGGAGACAGGTATGTAGGTCCGAGCCCGCCTTCCAAGTGGCCAGCACCACCGCACTCCCTCCACCAACCTCCACTGAACGGCAAAGGCTGGCCAACTTCATCGGCTGGCCGTGTTTTGCTTCAGGGCGGAGGCCGGCCAAGTTCATCGGCAGCTGTGTGCTGCAAGGCCTGTGCCGGCCAGTTCATCTGCTGGCTGTTTTTCTTCAAGGCCTGTGCCGGCCAGTTCATCTGCCAGCTGTGTTTGCCTGCAACGGTCTTCTTCTGCGGGCTGTGTTTGCCTGCTGCCTTTGCCATGCCATGCCCACTGCCCACGTTCACCAGCCCCCGTTCAATTTTTGCTTTGCCCCCCCCTGTTCATTGCCATGTGCGCCAGGATCGTAAAAGCAACAGTTTGCAAGCTGCAAGAACTGCCCTGTTGGCAGCTACAACACGGGCCTGCAGTGGCGGCCCGTGCACCGTGTTTGCGTTCATGCATCCATTCGTTGTGCTCATTGCGTGTGCCACTTGAGCTGGCACGGAGACTGCGTTTGTGCAGCCCAAGCACCGTTGTTGTTCACTGAGTTCAGTTCAAAAGGGAAGGCCTTGGACTGCGTGTGAGCAGCCAGCCACGTTCCCTGTCACCTGCATTGTTTGAGCCAGAGACTGCATGCGGGCAGCCTGGCTCCCTGCTAACTGCTTTCTTTTTGCAGAGTTCAATGATCCTGGGCCATGGTTTAGTGTAAAATTTGTAAGTTAAGGTTAAGATGTACTGTAAATATGAGTGCGCCCCCGGCATGTATGTCTTAGCGCCGGCAATTTTATTTAAGTCGTCCGTGTGAGTGAGTTTGTTTAGGTAGTTACGCAGCCCTCAGGTTATTTATTTTGGGGACACGAATACCATGAATGTCGCACTCAGGGATCCGTAGGTAAATGTACTAGGGGAAAACTACACATGATGGCACACGAAAATTTGACGACTCGGGACGAGTCTGTAAAAAGGGAAGGGGGTAGTGTTGTGGTTACCAGATTCGCAAACCACCATTCAGGTCCCTTAGGTGAGGTATCTCGGTAAGTACATGTGTAGTTAGGTCCAAACCCGTTGTCTAGTGGGAATACATGTCATTTATGCGAGCTGCGACTCTTCAGGATAGCCGTTTTTCTTTCACTATCTTTATTTTGGACCAACCGCCATGATCACAACCACAACATCAACCACCGACCACAACCACCGCTTCACCACAACCGCCACGACCTTCACGCACACCTCACAACCGTAGCATCGCCACCGTTCTTGCCCCGCTGTGGGTACCGGTGTTGGACTCATGCAGAACGCGCGTCGAACAGCGTGTACAAAATCACGGATTTTGTGCTTCAAAAACGGATCAAAAACGACACACGCCCACTTTTTGCCGTCCAATCGGTGAGCGAGGGGCGATTTGGCCCCGCCTCCAGAACGATCGATATATGCAAATTTGTGGATCAAAAAGCCTTCACGCCCACTTTTTCTCGGGCCAATGGGGAGCGAGGTGAAAGGTCAAAGGGAGGGGGTCAAAGGCGAAGTTACGGGGGGATAAAAGGACGGTGTTCGTCAGTCAGAAGAGAGTCGCAAACGAGAACGAGAAGGAATCGAGAACGAGAAGGAGTCGGAACGGAGGGGACGAGTGTGGAAGACTGGAGCCCGAAGCCTGCAGTGGCTGGAGAAGCTGAAGAGAGTCGGACGAGGGGGTGCTCGCGTCGGTGCCAGGAGCTGCACGCCCGAGGGAGGCCGGCAGCGCGACCTGGCCGAGGTGGAGACGCACACCAGGGATAATAAAGATCCTCTATACCCCGAGCATCAGCAACCCCCTCCTGTTTCCCCCCGCGCTGAGATAGTGCGACCAAGGGGGCCCCGTTCCCACCCCCTGCCAGGCACTGTCCACGAGGCCCGCGGGTTGCGGGGCCATCGCCGCTCCGCGTCTCATCACCAGACGGGTAGGCCCGACCCGGTCTCGGCCTCAGGCCGCCTCATTCTTGAGGGTATTTCTTTTCCTTGGTTTTGGGTATGTGTTGTCGGCGCCGTCTGTGAAGTAGAATTGTATAAGTGTTGCCGTGTGCTCGGTAGTCGGTATTAGCTCTGCACTGTGTTTTCACTTTTATGTTTGCTTTTTGTGTAAAATGGAATTGTGTTTTCTTTTTTTGTGTGCATTTGGTGGAATTGTATTTGTGTGCTTTCCGTTCGTCGCGAATAAATGTGCTTTATTGTTGAACTGTTCTCCCGCTTCGCTTCGTCTTTTCCTCCATTGAATCCCCATCTTGCTTCACGTAAAGGGTTGGTAGTGGGCTGAATACGCCCGATAATTAATCGAACCGTCGAGGTCGACGATAACACCGCTCGGTTATTCTGATAGTACGGAACGGGTCGCTTAAGTGGCCCGTGTCCGAAGTCGACCTGCGGCGAGGTGCGATCGCCCGGTCTACCCTCCGCGTGGGTACTTAGGTAGTTCGAATTTGGCGAGCAACCCTATCCCACGCGGGGGCTGATTGGCTCGATCGCGGTGAGACCGAAAGGTCCACCCGTGACTGGTTCCCGGCGTTAGTCCGAGAGGGTCACGACTGGATTGTCCGTCCGGTGGGCGACGTGCCGCGATTCGAGTTACGTGGCCGTCAGCACGCCGGCGGGCGCGAAGACCGCAACAATATATATATATATATATATATATATATATATATATATATATATATATATATATATATATATATATATATATATATATATATATATATATATATATATATATAAAGCCAAAAATGGACGTGACTTGGAAATCAATTCGTCAAATAATTTTTTTTTAACTTAAATCTTTCTCATTCTCGTGAAGTTTAAACCTGAAATGATCATTTAATTTTTTTTCAACATTACGTTCCTTTTTTGGTTTCAGTTTGCCCTCGATGAAGGAGAGGGTATATTTAGGTCTATGCCTGGTGTTGGTTTAATGGTAAGGGTGGTGGGCTTGGGATACGAGGATCCTGGGATCTTGAGTTCAAATCCCACACTGCTGTTGAATTAATACCAGGTGGGGTTGACTCTGCCTGTCATCCTTCTGAGGTTGGCAAAATGAGTACCAGCATGTTGGTGTACTGTGTCAGAGTGGTGATCAGTCCAGGATTGTGTCCAATAGTCAAGGAGAACGCTTAGGCAGCACCAACGCTCTGGACAGAGTATGGTCCCAATGGATGGATGGTTTGTCTGTTTGTTCCGTGCAAAATCGAAGATTTTTCAAGTATGTTGGTCAGTCGATTTTGTTATTTTGTCTCTGTCTGTTTGTCGCCGACAGGTCACAATTTTCAACCTATCTTCACGAAGCTTCACCACATGGTAGAGTTTGACATAAGGAAGAAGTCTATTGTTTTTGAGGTCAAAAGGTCAACATACGCCAAAGGTCAACAACTTAAGTGAGATTTCAAACATCCTCAATTTTCATCCGATTGACTTGAAATTCAGAGGATTTAAATTTCAGGTTACTGAATTCAACAAGGTAATTCTTTTTGAGGTGAACATCGACCAAAAGGTCAACATATGCCAAAGGTCAACAACTTTGGTGAGATTTCTAAAATCCTCAATTTTCATCCGATTGACTTGAAATTTGAAGAGGATTTGTATTTCAGGTCAATTAATTCAACCAGCCAATTATTTTTGTCGTCAACATAGACTAAAAGGTCAACATTGGCCCAAGGCCAACAACTTCAGTGGTATTTCTAAAATCTTCAATTTTCATCCGATGAATTTGAAATTCGAAGAGGATTTATATTTCAGGTCAATTAATTCAATCAACCAATTATTTTGAGGTCAATATGGACCAAAATGTCAACATAGGCCCAAGGTCAACAACTAAGGTGGTATTTCTATAATCCTCAATTTTCATCCGATTGACTTGAACTTTGAAGAGGATTTGTATTTCACGTCACTGAATTCAACTTGCCAATTATTTTTGAGGTCATCATGGACCAACAGGTCAGCATCGGCTGGATTTCTAAAATTGTTAATTTTCATCCGATTCACTTGAAATTTGAAGAGGAGTCGCACATTTGGTCATTGAATTCAGCTACCAATTATTTTTGAGGTCAAATTTGTTTTATGGATTTTGCACGACGTCTTCTTCTTCTCTGTTTGTTTGTTCGCACAGATCTTTCGTGTTTTTCTCCACAACCGCTTATCGGATTGAGAGAAAATTTTCACCATCGGTGCGACTACTCATGTAGAATGTTTTATTCATAATTATGACCTTATAGGTCATGTGTTGTGGTAGCCATATTATAAAAACAGAAAAAAAACATTAGACCTCAATCTCTGAAACCACACCAAGGAAAAAATTGAAACTTGGCACATGGCAAGTACTCCTCATGGGGAATATGTGTGATTTTTTTATGATGTCATAGGTGCCTTTGTTATGATGTCATAATTGCACATGTAGAATGCTACATCTGATCAGTAAGAATATTTTTGAGGGTCATCTAGGGATATTCCTGGTGTTGTCTTAATGGTTAGGGTGGTGGGCTTGGAATCCAAGGATCCTGAGCTAAAATCCCACTCCGCTATTGAATTAATATCAGGTGGGGTTGACTCTGCTTGTCATCCTTCCGAAGCCAGCAAAATGAGTGCCAGCTTGCTGGTATCCTGTGTTGGAGTGGCGACCTGTCCAGGATTGTGCCCAATGGCCAAGGAGACTGCTTAGGCAGCACCAATGCTCTGCATTGAGTATGGTCCCAATGAATGGATGGATCTCGGGATAAAGTGGTCCACAGAAATTTTTTGATGACATCATTGGTCATGTGATTTGGCAGCCATATTGTTTTTTTTTTTGTTTTTTTTTTTAAAAGAAACCTTCAAAACTCTCTTCTCTGAAGTGGATGAACCGATCGAGGCAAAAGTTCACGTATGACCACCTATCCAATAGGAACAAAAGGTTCACACATATGACATCATAGGTCACATGGTTTGGTAGCCATATTGGATTTACCCTCAAACCTATGCAAATCTTCTCCAGAACAGCTGGCCAGATTGAGGTGAAGCTTCACACAAATGTTCGCCAAGCCTTGGGTGTGCAAGTTTGAGGAATAATTGATAGGTCACATGGTTTGGCAGCCATATTGGATCGAAGTAAATATTAAATAATGTTTTATCTGGAACTGCTTAATCAACTGACATGAAACCTCACAATTATGTTCTCGTAGTGATGGGGAATACATGTTTTAAATTTCAACCTGATCGGACTCATGGTATGGAAGGCAGAATTTTTTTGTTTGTTTGTTTGATCTGGTTTATTTTTTATTTTGATTTTATTATTATTATTATTTTTTTGAATAAGGCTCACTTGGCTGTGCCTTCATGGGTTTGAGGGTAGAGGAGTAGCAGATGAAATGTGAATCCTATCCAGGTTCCTCCTGATGACTTCATCTTTGCTTCTTTTTTTTCTTTTTCTTGCTTGGGTTCTTTCTGATTACTCCAATGCAGGACTGTACCTATTTTGTCTTCCATGTGATTTGAATTCAACTTATTTTAATCCCATTCTGAATTCAACTGGATAATGATAAAAAAACGTCATGGGTCCGAGTCAGGTGTCCGATCAAATTAGGGTTGCATCAAAGCGAGATGCCTTGGTACCTGGTCATCACTGCTAGTAGTTATAAAGTGGCAGTTCTAGTTATGTCTCATAAATTACGTAACAGACAAGTACATAAATGCCACACAAAATACACCACACAAAACAAGTTCTGGCGAGGGTCTGCAATCCCTGATTGCTGTTTCTAGTTTTTTGTTTTTGCTTACAAACAAAAAAAACACTTGTGTTTGCAAACAGTAAAAGGTTTTGAGCACAGAAATGCATCATATAAAATCTCAAGTGTCTGAAAATATATCCACTATTATTGGCTGCTTGTTTGTCTGACCTTGATTTTATGATTCAATGAGATCATATTAAAACAAATTAGGAAGTTTTATGTGAAGTCATTTCTGTTGAGAAAGCATAACCAATTTAAGCTTCTTGTACATCTACCTTGTTGAATTGATTGATTCATCGCCACCAATGAAAAGCGAAATAAATAAAATGCAAACAATGTACAACGGCAGTTCGAAGATAGCATATTATAATTTGTTTCTTCTGCCACGGAAGGTGCACAGAGGTTATGTTTTCACCCATGTCTTTGTTTGTTACTTACGAAATCTAAAGATTTCGGAAGTATATTGATCGGTTTCGTCCTCTGTTTGTTACTTACGAAATCTAAAGATTTCATAAATATATTGATGACTTCCGTCCTCTGTGTTTGTGTGTTTGTCTGTAGGCACGATAACTCGAACGGAAGAAGCAACCAATGTCAAATTACACCACGTGATTCAGGAGGGAGATGGTTAGCGCCGAATAGATTTTGGTCAAAATCGGTCAAAGGTCAAGGTCACAGTGAGGTCAAACATTCGATTTTTGATGGTTTGGTACAGAATCATCGTAGAAACTTCTAGATTGCGTCGCTACCTTCTCGAGAGACAGCTTTTATTAGACAAGGTCAGAGGTCAAGTTGACGATTTCGTAATTACCAGTTTATGACTGCTTGTTACTTACGAAATCTAAAGATTTTGTAAGTATATTGATGACTTCCGTCCTCTGTTTGTGTGTTTGTTTGTTTGTTTGTGTGTTTGTTTATAGGCACGATAACTCGAGAACAGAAGAAGCTACCAATGTCAAATTACACCACGTGATTCAAGAGGTTGATGGCTAGCGCTGATTAGATTTTGGTCAAAATCGGTCAAAGGTCAAGGTCACAGTGAGGTCAAACATTCGATTTTTGATGGTTTGGTATAGAATAATCGTAGAAACTTCTGGTTTGCGTCGCTACCTTCTCTCGAGACAGCTTTTATTAGACAAGGTCAGAGGTCAAGTTGACGATTTCGTAAGTACCAGTCTATGACTGCTTGTTTGTTTGTTTGTTTGTGTGCAGGGTATCTCAAAAAGTTGTGGACATATTCAGATGAAATTTGATGGAGAGGTTGGGTGTGTGACGAGGACGAATTGATTAGATTTTGGTGAAGATTTTAATCCGGATCCAACTCCTCGAATTCTTAGTCATTCTTCAGCATTGATAGATGGGGCCAAAAACGATATATCGCATGATGTTTCAAAAGTTGTGTACAGATTATGAAAACACTGTGGATGAGTTGGGTAGGTGACAGTTACAAGCCAGACAAAATACACCACACAAAACAAGTTCGTTCTACCGAGTGAAACTGGAATGGCACTCGGTAGAATGTATGTGTTCTCCTGAGTGCCGTTCTAGTTAACCTCCGCCATCGAAGATCGGAGGTTACTGTTTTCACCCCTTTCTGTTTGTTACTTACGAAATCTAAAGATTTTGTAAGTATATTGATGACTTCCATCCTTTGTTTGTGTGTTTGTTTGTAGGCACGATAACTTGAGAACGGAAGAAGCTACCAATGTCAAATTACACCACGTGGTTCAGGAGGGTGATGGCTAACGCTGATTGGATTTTGGTCAAAGGTCGAGGTCACAGTGAGGTCAAACATAATTCCGTAAATTCATGTGGAGAAATGGAGTATTTTTGCTTCGCTCGACGTTACGAGTTCGTTTTAACTTCCATTTTAATTTTGTCTTCGGTTTTTGCGATCGCTTAGGACGATTAAAACTCGGTTGTCGAAATTCTGGTAAAAATCGGATGTTTTGGAGACGTTTTAAGATTGTATAAAAAATATTTCACTCGCACGTCACGGGTCGTCACGTGATGCAGTGCGCTCGAGCAGACGCGTCGTTGAGTCACGTATGCTTTTCCGTGTGCGCGCTGACGATGTTTTCGATAAAGGTGGTGTTTAAAATCATTTTTTTTATCCCAATAAAGGTTATCGTCACATGCCTGACTCGCTGAGCCGTCGGATTATGTAAAGATTGTTGGTGGATGGCTGAATATTACGGTTTTGTGACTTTGATAAAATAATATTAAATATTTGCGTGGAGAAATGGAGATTTTTGCTTCGCTCGACGTTACGAGTTCGTTTTAACTTCCATTTTAATTTTGTCTTCGGTTTTTGCGATCGCTTAGGACGCTTAAAACTCGGTTGTCGAAATTCTGGTAAAAATCGGATGTTTTGGAGACGTTTTTAAGATTGCATAAAAAATATTTCACTCGCGCTTCATGGGTCGTCACGTGGTGCAGTGCAGAGGCGGCGTTGATCACGTAAAGGTTTTCCGTGTGCGTGCTGATGGTGTTTTCGATAAAGATGGTGTTTTCGATAAAGATGGTGTTTAAAAGTCATTTTTATCCCAATAAAGGTTATCGTCACATGCCTGACTTGCTAAGCCGTCGGATTATGTAAAGATTGTTGGTGGATGGCCGAATATTACGGTTTTGTGACTTTGATAAAATAATATACAATAATTGCGTGGAGAAATGGAGATTTTTGCATAGGTCGACGTTACGATTTTTTTATGGTTTGGTACAGAATCATCGTAGAAACTTCTGGTTTGCGTCGCTACCTTCTCTAGAGACAGCTTTTATTAGACAAGGTCAGAGGTCAAGTTGATTTCGTTAAGTACCAGTCTATGACTGCTTGTTTGTTTGTTTGTGAACAGTATTACGGAAAAACTCCTCAACGGATTTCGACGAAACTTGGTGGGGAGGTTAGTTCTGGTCCAAGGATCATGCCATTAGATTTTGGACTTGGTCCCCCCCCCAAAAAAAATAGTTAGAGAAAAAAAATTTTTTTTTGCATTTCTACATGTTTTAAGTGATTTCCAACACCCCCCCCAAAAAAAAATTTAGAGAAAAAAAAATTTTTTTTTTGCATTTCTACATGTTTTTAGTGATTTCCAACCCCCCCCCCCCCAAAAAAAAATGTTGGAGAAAAGAACTATAACTCTCAGCACTGTTGACATCATATTTAATGAATAAGATGTAAGGTTCACTTGAGTGACCCAGCAGTCTTGGCAGTGGAAGTTTTGCACTCTCCTGAGTGCTCCCCCTCTAGTTTTCAAGTCTGTGTATACCTATTTGGAACTGGTAATTGAACAACATTTTCATTGTAATGTTTTCATGAAATAAATATTCCACAAAAATATTCAATCTTGTACAAAACCTTAAAATGTAAAATTGTTTTAAAAAAAAAAAAGATTAAATGAGGGTAGACAAGCCTGAATTCCTTTTTCGCAAATATCTATTTCTATAAACACCATTCTCTGTCTCTGTCTGTCTCTGTCTCTGTCTCTGTCTCTGTCTCTGTCTCTGTCTCTGTCTCTGTCTCTGTCTCTGTCTCTGTCTCTGTCTCTGTCTCTGTCTCTGTCTCTGTCTCTGTCTCTGTCTCTGTCTCTGTCTCTGTCTCTGTCTCTGTCTCTGTCTCTGTCTCTGTCTCTGTCTCTGTCTCTGTCTCTGTCTCTGTCTCTGTCTCTGTCTCTGTCTCTGTCTCTGTCTCTGTCTCTGTCTCTGTCTCTGTCTCTGTCTCTGTCTCTGTCTCTGTCTCTCTCTCTGTCTCTCTCTCTGTCTCTGTCTCTCTGTCTCTGTCTCTGTCTCTCTCTCTGTCTCTCTCTCTGTCTCTCTCTCTGTCTCTCTCTCTGTCTCTTTCTCTCTCTCTGTCTCTCTCTCTCTGTCTCTCTCTCTCTCTCTCTCTCTCTCTCTGTCTCTCTCTCTGTCTCTCTCTCTCTCTGTCTCTCTCTCTGTCTCTGTCTCTCTGTCTCTCTCTGTCTCTCTCTCTGTCTCTCTCTCTGTCTCTGTCTCTCTCTCTGTCTCTGTCTCTCTCTCTGTCTCTGTCTCTCTGTCTCTCTCTCTGTCTCTGTCTCTGTCTCTCTGTGTCTCTCTCTCTGTCTGTCTCTCTCTCTGTCTGTCTCTCTCTCTGTCTCTCTCTCTCTCTCTCTGTCTCTCTCTGTCTCTCTCTCTGTCTCTCTCTCTGTCTCTCTCTCTCTCTGTGTCTCTGGCTTTCTTTGTTCCTTATGCACAGCCACATCTTTTAAGTTACAAACTCCAAGCTTGAGGTACGAATACAACCTTGTGTGGGGGGTAACAAAGGCCATGTGGCCGCGGTCTCACGCTGGGGTGTGGGGGCCGAGGGGAGGCGTAGATTCTCTATGTAAATGGGTACCGTGTCACGCCACCTGGTGGTGGTGGCAGAGGGGATTACAATTTCCTATTTTTTTCCTGGGCAACACAAAGGTTAAAGCACTCTTCGCATGGGTAAATTTGGCTTCCTTCGCTTCTTCTTCCACCGCCACCAAAACGGAGGGGTCTGTCAAAGCCTGTCATCATGTGTGAGACATATGTAATGGGAATGGACATCAGGATGAACGTGGGGGGAAGGGCAAAGGGTGTGGGGGAGGGGGGGAGCTGGATGAAGGGTCGGGAGGATGGGTTGAAGCGCTCTATGCATGGGTAAATTTGTCTTCCTTTCTTTCTCCTTCTTGTCCAAAATGGTGGGGTCTGTCGAAGTGGGGAAAATAATAACCAGAGGGAGACGGGTACATCGTGTGAGGGAAACATTTCTTACAGCAAGGGACGTGTGGCAGGGCTGAGGGGGATGGGAGAGGAGGAGGTGGGTGAGGTGTTTGGTTCGGGGGGTGTACATGTGCTATGTGACAGTGACCTCAGAGGCCGTTTTGAGTCTGCAAAGTGACCAATATAGCAATTTTTGGCAAACGGATGACAAATTGATCCGTCATCGAAGCGATGGGTTTGCTAGTTTATCATAATCTCATTCCTGGAAGAAAATATAATAATTTTGATCAAGAATGATAGAAGATTAAAAGCACAAAAATGAACAAAACATCCTGACAGCAAAATTTGTTGAATGAAATGATTGTCACTGTGAAAAGGAAGAATAAGCGGTACGTGTGCAGGTTGTTGTTTTTTTCCTTTGTAATGACTAACGCCAAGAAATACTGGAGTGAAACGGGGCGAACATGCATGCTTTAAGAAACCCATTGCTTTTTCAGCTTTATGTTATTACCAATTAATGATTTTAACACTACGCGACAAAAGCCATGAGTTTGAAATCTCCTAATGTGGGTATCGTGAACGCTTCTGTTATTTGTCAAGTGCACGTGCAACTGTGTAATAAATAACACATTGTGCTTTGTCTGCGGGCAAACGTTCTACATCCTTTTTGGCACGTTATGCCGACAGAGTTGTTACTAATCAGGTTTTCTTTTTTCCAATGTTATGGGGGAATGAGGTGGTGGGATGTTGGACTTTTCATTTTTAACCAAACTTTATGAATATTTTATTGCTTCAATTATGATTCACATTTGTGCAAGATCAACCATAAGTGTAAGCCTGGTGTTGGCTTTACGGTTAAGGTGGCTGGCTAAGATCTTAGTGTTTTGAGTTAAAATAAACCGTTGAATCAACACCAGGAGGGTTGACTCGGCCTTTCATCCTTCCGAGGTCGACAAAATGAGTACCAGCTTACTGGTAGTGGGGGCAATGCATCAGCGACGCATCTGCCCTCACCCCCCCCCCCCAGAAAATGATGCAGCCAAGCAGCCACAGGCCGCATACAAATAAATAAATAAATCCATAAGTGTGTGAGCCCATAACTTAGTTGAGTTATTATGCTACTACTACTAGGCCTATTACTACTATAATTGACACAATATTATTCTCCTCCACTTGTACCATCGGCCAAAGAATGTTTTTGGCCCAAGTTTGTCACGAACCTGCGAGCCAGGACTGTCTGACGTTTTACTGAAGGTGATTTGGGCAGGAATTTGGAATTTGTTCAGGGTGCCAGCGGTAACTCGCCTTCTCTTTGTGAATAACACTGTTATGTGGAAGCTGTACATCCACTAACAACCAGTGTTGACAGACGGGTACTCTGGCTTAACTTCCATCTGATGGATGGCAAACATATTGATGCCTCGCCCTGCATGCAAAACGCCTCGGTGACACTTCGTAGTCTGATCGAGATTGGAACCCAGGCTAGACATGATGTGGCCGTGTGCATACACCTTTAGGCTATCCTGCCAGCCTGAATTGAGATTTTTCATGTACAGAATAATATTGGATATTTGCTGGAGGGCAGGGAAGGATGGGGGGTATTGAGAGCAAACGGTGAATGAGAGTAAAGACCTCCATGTCTGACTTGCGATCATTATCACACTGAGATGCTGTCCTGGCTGTCGGGCATTCTTACTTTTTAATTTGAGTGGCTGCACAGATTTAGCAGTAGAGATTTTCTGTCCCTTTTCGTTTGTGCCCCCAAAAATTGATTTGAATTAGATACTGCTGGTGGAACAACAATGAAAATTTGATGGATTTTTCTTATCCTTAAGTTCCCACATTTTTCTTTTAGGTTTCCCATCACCAGCACAATTTCAGTTGTATGTTGTGCAAGCATGCATGTTTGCTTCTCACAGGAATATATAACAAATTTTCACGTAATATAACGTTTCCAATCCAAATGTGTTGATCGGTGCTGCACTCCACACTGTCAAATGAGAACCATCCTTGGAGTATATCCCAAGTACATGGGTGATATTTACCTTATCTTGCAATTTAAGACTTGAATGCTTGAAAAGTATCAACTGAGTTTAGATTGCTAACCCAAGGCTGGATCGGTTATTGTGAGTGAAAAGACTGAGAAAACCCCAATAGAAACTCTAGGGGGAGCACTCGGGAGAGTGCAAAACCTCCGCCGCCAATACTGCTGGGTCACTCAAGTGAACCTTATATCTTATTCATTAAATATGATGTCAACAGTGTTGAGAGTTATAGTTCTTTTCTCCATTTTTTTTTGGGGGGGGGGGGTTGGAAATCAGTTAAAACATGTAAAAATGCAAAAAAAAAAAATCGAAATTTTGTTGAAAAAAAGTTGCAAAAATTTTTTTTCTCTAACAATTTTTTTTTTTGGGGGGGTTGGAAATCACTTAAAACGTAGAAATGCAAAAAAAAAAAATTTTTCTTTTTTTTTTGGGGGGGGGGTTTGGAAATCACTAAAAACATAAAAATGCAAAAAATAATTTTTTTCTCAAACAATTTTTTTTTTTGGGGGGGTTGGAAATCACTTAAAATATGTAGAAATGCAAAAAAAAAAAAACTTCTCTTAAAAATTTTTTGGCAGGTGGTAATTTTTTTTGGGGGGGGGGGGTTGGAAATCACTTAAAACATGTAGAAATGCAAAAAAAAAAAATTTTCTCCAACAATTTTTTTTGGGGGGGTAACAATTTTTTTGGGGGAGGGGGGGTTGGAAATCACTTGAAACATGTAGAAATGCAAAAAAAAAAAATTTGTTTATCATTTCCCTAATTCATGGGGTCCCTAATTAGGTTTTCTGAGAAAAAACTGTCAAAGAAAATTCAAAAGTTTTCATTTTTGATTTTTTCAAAATTTTTTCGTATTTCTCATAACTGCCCAATATCCCAAAATGTGGATGAGAGGAATTAACCAACATCAGTGGCCGCCTAACATCAGGCTAACTAACATCATCAATTAACTAACATTCTCCATTGTGGCGGCCATGTGGTTAATCCACAGGTATAGAAAAAAAAATCCGTCTTAAAAACGATCAATGCTGAATTTCAATTGTGTTCCAAATCAACACTTTTTGTGAGCAGTTGAAACTGCTGTTCAGCTCAATTCTGCTGTTTAAATTTTGAAAATCTGTTCAGGTTGTTTTATTAAC
>NC_140967.1:23222791-23282791 GCF_056783735.1 Eptatretus burgeri | reverse complement strand
TTTTGCTCAAAATCGGTCAAAGGTCAAGGTCACGGTGAGGTCAAATATTCGATTTTTGATGGTTTGGTACAGATAACTCGAGAACGGAAGAAGCTACCAATGTCAAATTACACCACGTGATTCAGGAGGCTGATGGCTAGTGCTGATTAAATCTTGGTCAAAGGTCAAGGTCACAGTGAGGTCAAACATCCAAAAAATGATAACTCGAGAACGGAAGAAGCTTCCAATGTCAAATTACACCACGTGATTCAGGAGGGTAATGGCTAGTGCTGATTAGATTTTGCTCAAAATCGGTCAAAGGTCAAGGTCACGGTGAGGTCAAATATTCGATTTTTGATGGTTTGGTACAGATAACTCGAGAACGGAAGAAGCTACCAATGTCAAATTACACCACGTGATTCAGGAGGCTGATGGCTAGTGCTGATTAAATATTGGTCAAAGGTCAAGGTCACAGTGAGGTCAAACATCCAAAAAATGATAACTCGAGAACGGAAGAAGCTTCCAATGTCAAATTGCACCACGTGAGTCAGGAGGGTGGTGGCTCGCGCTGATTAGATTTTGGTCAAAATCGGTCAAAGGTCAAGGTCACGGTGAGGTCAAACATCCAAAACATTTGATTTTTGATCGTTTGGTACAGAATCATCGTAGAAACTTCTGGTTTGTGTGGCTACCTTCTCAAGAGACAGCTTTTATTAGACAAGGTCAGAGGTCAAGTTGACAATTTCGTAAGTACCAGTCTATGACTGCTTGTTTGTTTGTTTGTTTGTAGGCACGATAACTCGAGAACGGAAGAAGCTACCAATGTCAAATTACACCACGTGATTCAGGAGGGTGATGGCTAGTGCTGATTTGATTTTGGTCAAAATCGGTCAAAGGTCAAGGTCGCAGTGAGGTCAAACATAATTCCATAAATTCATGTGGAGAAATGGAGTATTTTTGCTTCGCTCGACGTTACGAGTTCGTTTTAACTTCGATTTTAATTTTGTCCTTGGTTTTTGCGATCGCTTAGGACGCTTAAAACTCGGTTGTCGAACTTCTGGTAAAAATCGGATGTTTTGGAGACGTTTTAAGATTGTGTAAAAAATATTTCACTCGACGCGTCATGGGTCGTCCCATGATGCAGTGCGCTCGAGCAGACGCGCCGTTGAGTGACGTTAAGGTTTTGCGTGGAGAAATGGAGTATTTTTGCTTCGCTCGACATTACGAGTTCGTTTTCACTTCGATTTTAATTTTGCCTTCGGTTTTTGCGATCGCTTCGGACGCTTAAAACTCGGTTGTCGAAATTCTGGAACAGCGATGAATAACTGATATATATATATATATATATATATATATATATATATATATATATATATATATATATATATATATATATATATATATATATATATATATATATATATATATATATATATATATATGTGTCTTTTATCAGATTCTTCTGAAAAGTAATACACCTATAATCTGGCATATCCTGCTGGTACTAAAAAAAAAATAATAATAATAATAAAAATGGAATTTTTATAAGAAATCTAGTTTTTGTCTGGGACTCATTATCTGCAAACCACAGTGTAAAATCGTAGACCACAATGAATTCAGAATTCAAGCTCCCCTTGGGCTTCTGACTGATTCATGCTTTAATTAGACAAGGTCAGAGGTCAAGTTGACGATTTTGTAAGTACCAGTCTATGACTGCTTGTTACTTACGAAATCTAAAGATTTCGTAAGTATATTGATGCCTTCCGTTTCTGTTTGTTTGTTTGTTTGTAGGCACGATAACTCGAGAACGGAAGAAGCTACCAATGTCAAATTACACCACGTGATTCAGGAGGGTGATGGTGAGTGCTGATTAGATTTTGGTCAAAATCGGTCAAAGGTCAAGGTCACAGCAAGGTCAAATATTCGATTTTTGATGGTTTGGTACAGATAACTTGAACGGAAGAAGCTACCAATGTCAAATTACACCACGTGATTCAGGAGGGTGATGGCTCGTGCTGATTAGATTTTTTTCAAAATCGGTCAAAGGTCAAGGTCACAGTGAGGTCAAACATCCAAAACATTCGATTTTTGATGGTTTGGTACAGAATCATCGGAGAAACTTCTGGTTTGCGTCGCTACCTTCTTGAGAGACTGCTTTTATTAGACAAGGTCAGAGGTCAAGTTGACGATTTCGTAAGTACCAGTCTATGGCTGCTTGTTTTTTTTTTTCTTCTTCTTCTGCAGGAATAGAGGCTCTCAGAACAGCTTAAAAACAGAGTCGTAGGTCAGCAAGCTGATGGAGGGGAACAGACAAAAAAAAAAGATATATTCAGATGCTTTAGGGCATGAGAGTGGAGTGGCAAGGAGTAATCTATAGGGGCTAGGGGCCCACGTGAGTGGAAAAGCTCGAGAGTGGGTATTGGAGATACCACGAGGTCATGGGTGAGCACCTGTCTTGAAGGACATTGAGGGAAGAGAACAACACAACAGATGAACGTGTGTTCTGCAGATAATGAGAGAAAAGGTGGAATAAATGAATGCAGGGTGAACATAAAGCTTGCATTGGAGGGAAACGAGATCAGTATTTCCTGAAGAACATGAGCTTTTTTGGGGTTGGGGATGGTGATATCAGAGATGGGCATACAATGAAGCAAAAGTGGGCAAAGGCAGCTCTCAGCGGGGTACTTGGGCAGTTCTCGGCGGAGAGGGGTCTTGGACAGTGCACAAAGTCTCCTGTCTGTCTGTCTCTGTCTCTCTGTCTGTCTCTCTGTCCATCTGTCCTTTTCTCTCTCTGTCTTTCTCGCCTATCTTCTCCAAGTTCTGTTATTTTCAAATCATGTTTTTTTTGTTTTTTTTTACTAAATTTTCTTCTTTTCATTCACCACTCATCCCCTATTTACTATTTCTCTTAAGCTTATGAATTTCTGATGAGTCTTTAATCTAAGCATTATAATCATAATATAATGGGCGTAAGCCTGGAACTTCTAACACACTTTTCTCTGAACATATTCTGTTCATACTTCCGAAATCTTCACATTATGTGTTCCATGTATTTATGCAGGTGATAGCGGATTCAAAAAATCGAATATCGATAGAATTTTCAAAGAGGGAATCAATGACGTCACAATCAGCAATGTTCGGCGGCAAACCGATGGCCGGGTCCCAGACGACGTGCTTTACTTAACTAAGTTCATGAGCTCAGGACGTTTGTTCAACTCGGCATTTTTGACTTTTATCCTGCCATGTTGTTAATCTGTTGATGGAGGTAATATAGAAATGATGAATATGTCAAATCGTTCGTGTTACTCATCTGGCACTATGTGTCAAGGCCAACAATCTAAAGCGACCGGTCTCAAACGCTACCATTGGCACCCAGACAAGCCACCAATATGAACTGAGCTGTTGAATGCGGCACAAAACATCCAAAGAAACTACCGTAACCGAGTATTGTGGTCCGTCCTGTCCCCCATACCCGTCGTAGATGGGTATCTGCTAGTGAATGTAAATGTACTTTCCTGATTATTCATTTATGATATGACTGGCAGGATATCCATTTTTAATGGAATCTTTGTTTTTATAATCTGGCACGATTTGAATTGCTGCCAATAGACTGGATGCAGTATCGAGGTTCCTCGCACTGACTCACCCAGAAAGAGGATGTCCCCCCTCCCCCCCATCCCCAATAAGAATATTATAATACTGTCATGTCATTTTCAGGTCTGAGACTTCCATAGAGAGGGCAAAAAAGTTCTCCTTGCCAACTAGATTATAAAAATCTGGAAGGGGGTTATCTGCAAGCCATTGGAAGTTCAGTCTCTTGAACTTCTAGGCGTCACCAAAAGTTATAACCTCTCCTGGGTCAAGCACGTAGCAAAGCTGCCCCCCAAAGTCAACCGCAGATATTTTCGCAGGAATACACAAGGTCCATTGCAATTAAAGTATTTGTTGTTTTTGAAAAATCAGAGCTACTGGCAGTCTAGAAGGCCTTTGGCAGTGATCCATGGAGTACTACTCTCACTTCTGGGCCTGGTGCCAACATCACATCTGTCTCCTGGATTCTGTGGAATTGAAAGCTCTCAACATTATTGGCATCTTCCACAATGAGGTCAAACGACATGATCTGTTGCTTTCACAATGTGGACAGGTCATTAGTCCTCTTTTTTTTTTTTTTTTTTCCTCTTCTGGTCTTGCTCTCTTTACCCTCTCAGCCTTCCGACCCTCCCCAGCAATCCCAGGATGTACGCATTCTTCCATTAACCCATTCTGGTTAAATTCCCCAAATCCAGGATTTCTGGACACCATGCTCTTTTATTTCTTGTCTCCCATCTGTGGAATGGCATTCCAAAAACTCTTTAATCGTACTCTTCCCTCCTGGGCTTCAAGGAAGTGGTGCACCACTATCTCATGTCACCTCCCCGCCCTCATCGCTACCTGACAATATCTTCTACCGTTATTAACCCTACCTCACCCAATCCTCTTACTTGTAGGTTACTGTACTTCCTCCGCTCCTCTCCTCTTTTTTTTCTTGTTAATTAATTCCCTTGCTTGTTGTGTTCAATTGTGGCTCACCGCCATTTTGTTGCCTTTTTACCCTCAGTCACCTCGCTCTTCCATGAGCTTAGATTTTTTTTTGTAAAACAGCAAAGAAAAAAACAAGTAGAGGTACATTCAAAGTATACCGCCCACATGCCAAATAAATAAATAACAAATCCTCCAACGCATGACATTGCTGGGGTTACTTTGGCACCGAGCGATGCCGCCTTGCAGCAAGCACATGGAGACGGAATTGGGAGGGAGTGGTGTACAATAATTGATTGATTAATTGATTTCATAATTTAAATAAATAATCGTAAAATAATTTCTCAATCAATTGGCTAATAACATACCCAAACCCCCATTGTTTCATCCGAATCTGTAACTTTTTGAAAATTAAATAATTAATCGAAAAATTTAATAATCAATTGATTAATGAATTAATAAAAATACCCTTTATAGCCAAATCACTTGGTCACTATCGTGTCCAAATATCAGCTTCTTAGCTCAAAAGGTGCCTGAGATATTGCCCAGATGAGAAAAGAAAATAATTAAGGAATTAATAAATCGATAATAATTAAGTAATTAATCAATTGATTGATTAATCAAAAAATGAAAAAATTACGTTTTGGCCAAAGAATATCTTCACTATTGTCCCCAAGTTTCAGCTTCCTAGCTCAAAGGATGGCCGAGATATTATCCGGACAAACAAGAAATGAAACAAACGGAGTAAAAACTGAGTACTCGCTTCGGTCATGATGGCGATGACGTCATGCATTGCCTGGATATGGAATCAGGAAGGAATGGTGTTCAAAAAGAAGCAATCCAAGTTGCTTGCAAAACATGTCAGACCTCGGGTATCATCATCATGCACCATGATCCATACAGAGCCTCTGTGCTGCAGAAAGCATTTTCTTGGCTGGGGTTATAATCCTGGATGGGTCACGACTGATGCAGGATACTCAACTGAGTATTCAGGAATTTGGAAAAAAAATTTCAGGGTTTCCTGCGATACCTCACATAATCGTTGCAGAGTATACCGTGGGATCTTTCACGTCCACCAATTAATGCTACCAAGCGGGACTCCCGGTTTAACATCCATCCGAGGAATGGCACACACACACACACACACACACACACACACACACACACACACACACACACACACACACACACACACACACACACACACACACACACACACACACACACACACACACACACACACTGATGCCTCGTCCTGCATGTGAAACACCAGAATGAGCATTTGTAGCTGGGCCAACAACTCAAACCCAGGTTTGTAACTGGGCCAACAATTCAAACCCAGGTTTGTAGTTGTCCAACAATTCAAACCCAGGCTGGACAGCTCAGAGGAAAGTGTGCATAACTCAAGACTACATTCTGCGAGCCAATATCTCAATGACATGATTATTTTATTAATTTGTTTATTAATTTTGTTTGGACCTTTTTGATAAGATTAAGTCTCGTGGAAGAGGTTGTGTACATTTATTTAATGAAGAATAAAGATCTATGGCATACGAATGAATTCTGCATATTGAATGCTAACCAGTATTCCAATTGTGGGGGTGGTGTGGGGTTGGGGGGTTACCTTTCCAGACCATCGGTTATCCAGACCGTTTATTTCCATTACACGTGAAGGGATATAATGTAGCTCATAAACGCCTGTTTTATAGCTCTAATGCCGAGATCTCTGATTACATTTTCAGGTTTGAATCGTGCATTTAGACAAAGTGGATAGGTATGTGAAAAGACACGTCTTCCTGTGGTCAGGTGGCGGACGTGTCTCTTCATCGGGTTTCGTTGCTCTTCCTCATTTGAGTTGTCGAACTGTTTGTGTCTGGCATGATATTGTACTGCTAAGAGAGATAATAAATGGATGGTTGCATCAGTTGGCAAGCTTAAATCGATCCACTTGCACAATGTTAAGTTGGTTAGGAACTTTTAAAGATGACAGAGGATTTTTTAACGTTATTGTGGGAAGTGACACAAGCTTCACCATCACGTTTACAGATTTGATTCAATTGTTTTTTTTTATGGCCCGCAGTATTTTTACACTCAAACTGATCACAATAAGCAGGAATTGTTACCTCTACCACTGAAGGTGAAGGAGGTTATGTTTTCACCCCTTTCTGTCTTTTTTTTGTTTGTCTCTCTGTTTGCGTACAGGATATCTCAAAACGTTGTGGACGGATTCGGATGAAATTTTGTGAAAAGGTTCGGTGTGTGACAAGGACGAGCTGATTAGATTTTGCTGAAGATCCGGATCTGGATCTGGATACGAGATGTACTTAATTTTTAAAGTGATTCTTCACCATTAAGAGAAAGGGCCAAAATCGATATCGTACTGTATAGCATGATATTTCAAAAATGTATTGGGCCCAAAATGTTCTCGTGGATCAGGCATTGTGTGGCAGAGGTACGTGCTCGACCGAGTGCCCTTCTAGTTTTTTTATTTATATATAATTACCTCTGCCACCAAAGAAGTACTTGGTACAGTGTATACCTCCGCCAGGCTGAACAGTTTGCGTGGTGTATCCACTGATAGGCCAGATCTACATCCAGACCTAAGCCAAAATCAAATCGGCTTGTTCTTGTCACCTACTCAACTCATCTACCAGGTTTTTTCATAACCCGTCCATAGCTGTTTGAGATATCGGGCGATTTATTGTTTTTGGCCCCATCTCTCAATGGTGACGAATCGCGAAAATTATTGTATCCAGATATGGATCCGGATATTCACCAAAATCTAGTCAATTCATCCTTGTCTGACACCCAACCTGTTGCGATTCTCGACATGGATTGCTCACATGTTTTCTCAATAGTTTGGGATCTGTTTGCAGCTTTGTGCAAGTAAAAGGGGGATATCATGAGAAATGACTTGCTATCTTTCAATCTTGTCAATATTTTCAAGTGTTTGTGTGTTTGTTTTTGCATTTGTGTATTTGTTTGTGTGTTTGTACGTTATTCTTTCACGGACGAACCGTAACACCTACAGGCCCAAATTTTGGGTGTAGGTACTTCAGAATCTGGGCAAGGTTTTAAGTTGCCACACGTTGGCCTTGAAGTTCATTTTGAGGCCACCAAAGGCCGCTAAAAGGGTATATTGGAATGAGGGACGAGATTGTGCTGCCGCCGGCCCACAGGCAAAAGGTAACCACCACGAGACCAATAGCTCCATAGCTTTTCAATGTCTAACACCTCCCGAAACACCTTGCCAGGAAAAGTTCACCGAGCTGGGCAGCACCGAATACCCCACCGCCCGCCCACCAGGCAGTGCTGGGTCGCCCCTGCTCGTCCCAAATAAAACCTGACATTAGGTTGTCCTTTGTGTGACCAGACATGACCTCTTTGTAAAAAACAGTCAAGCTGTTGCCAAACAGGAGTATTGCATTTTGACCACAGCATGACGTCTCCTGTCTATCACCACAATGTGTAATGATGTGGTTTTCCCATGTGTGGTAATGTTTGGTTTGTTAATAGAACAATTTTAAGCGTTTAAATATTATCATTTTTCAGTTGTTTATTTTTTACCGTTGCGTTCAGAAATGATAACTGTGAATTTTTTTAATTTTTATTTATTTTTGCGGGATGCGCAAATGCAAATAAACACCGGACATGAAGAAACACCTTTCCAGAAAGCCTAGTGCGCACAGTCACACATGATGGACCCTGACATGGCTTTGCGCCGACACCGATGCCTGCACTTTGAATGCTTCATTAAAACAGTCGTGTGAGGGCCACGCTCTTGTGAAGAAGTTACATTCCAGAATGTGTACTCGTGTTCTGGGCCATACTCTGCCAGGTCCAAAAAAAAAAAATTGTGCTTGGGAATTCACAATGCAGGCGCAATGATGCTGAGACGGAGGCGCATCAAAATCCGAAGCAACGCAGACCGGAATCGATTGTGCTTTCCTTTTGGGTGTTCTCGTTTACCGTCTTGCTTCAAAGCTATTTCCAAACTCTGTGATCCTTCGAACTCGCTAATGGCACTGCAGAAGCGGTCGCTGAAGGCAGCACTACATATGATATGATGGCTTTACGCTACTGTATTTCCAATTACTGTCAGTAAAAGATTCCTTATCGTTCATAATAAACAGAAATATACTTTTTAGAGCCGTTAATGTGTATCCTGTATTCTTATTTTAAAAGAATTGTCTCTCACTTTGTCATGTCCCATCTGCACTTTGCATCACATATACTGCATCCTCATGAGAGTAGGAAGCATGCATATGGACTTGAGAACGCTACTTTTGTCTCACGAGAAATAATCTTTTATTCCGAAACATACTTTCTTCGTTTTCTTTTTTTTTTGCCTTGTTGATGGACAGGTTGTACGTGTCCGTGTGTCCTGTCACTGCACACAGATGTACTTCGCGAGAGATCGTTCATTCGCAGAACTACCGTTATCGATATACCCTGGCAAGGCGAGCTGCATTGTTAAATGCTCTGTCTTCTTGTTCTTGGTGTAATGGTGCTTTGGTTGAGTGATTATAGTTGAAGAACCTCCACCCACTCAGTATGTTGGAAATTTTGCTTGTTTGAAGTCTGAGTCATCAAAATGCAACACAAGACGCAGCGTTTCCAAAAATGCAAGGTGGTTGAAGCCGATAGAACAATAGCAATTGGTAACAGCAATGGCAATGTTTGGACAGATTGCATCACTCAGCGGGATACCAAAGAGGGAGACGGAATCGGTGTAACGGACCTTGTGTATTCCTGCGAATACATCGAGTATGTTTTGCTTATTAAATCTCTTCATTTGGACTTCTGCTGAGCGATGCAATCTGCCCAAACAATACCATTGCTGTTACCAATTGCTGTCATGCAATCAGAATTAACTGGAGTAGGTAAGCGCAAGGCAAGAATGTATTTGTGCTGTCTTGGAAACGTTTTCGGTCTGCATTGAGGAGTGGGTGGGGGAGGTGGTGGGGTGGGAAGGAGAGATGACCATGGCTAAATATGACGACCTTGATTCTTGCTCCAAGTCTCTTGAACACCATTCATCTCGTGTAATCCGAAACCTTCACGCTATCCCCAAGTCGATCGAATGTTGTACGACTCGTCGTCTTGTGGCACTTTGGAGGTTGTGGCCTTGGATATTTTGTAATTCTTCCCATTATACTCTGGTTCATTCGTCATTTCGTTTCTCTTTCCTTTAGCATTGATGAACCTTCCCCAGTGTGCTTCCAAGTATGGAAAAAAAAAAATTAGATTATTGATTCAGACCACGGAGCAAAATGAACAGTTGATTACGTTTTGGGAAACTTTGCAATCCCATTTGAGTATTTCTCAAAACCTTGCGCACGTGTGTTTAACACGAGATGAAAATATCAACACTGACCTGTACATTGTTATTTCGTTTCACAGTATTTAAATCCCGGTCGTGCTTGTGTCGGTGTCTGATCGATGCTTGCCCGTGCAAACCTGCCGCATGCATTACCAATGTGTTTTGGAGGTTGCCGTGGTAAAGAGATGCTCGTTTACAGCAATGATTGTTTTTGTACCTGATTACCTGTTTCACTTCCTGAAATCCACAATGCATAGTTTAGTCTTGCCCTTTGTTTTTGTTTTCTACACTTTTCATCTTTTTGGACATTTTAATCCACAAATTTTGTATTGAGATGAAGAAGAAAATTCTGTTTGCCAAAATCCTGTTATCCTACTATCTAGAAGCCTTGAACCTTAAATATTAATTCTTATATATATATATATATATTTTGGGAAGTACATATTAACTTCAGAGGGTACTACTGTTCAAAAGGGATTCCAACTTGCTGCAGATTGCTCGCCATAAAAAAGGCCGATCGTTGGTTGATTGCGATTCTTGGTGGCTTTAAACGACCATTTCTGTCTCACAAAACGATATTGCCGTCATGTATAGATGGATAGACTGGCTGAGAAAATGTTCTTCTTTTGCTGAGGCTATTATTTATTTATTTGTTTGTTTGTGTATTTTACTCCTTTCGGAGTTAAGTTCCATGACCTTTGGGAGGGTCTCGGTATATTTTGGCAGTTATGGTGCGGATTTTTCACAAAGCACTCCGGAAGTTCATCAATGGTTCCTTTGATCGGGCACGTTGCCGTTGACGGATGACTTACCAATATTGTGGGATTTCTACTTGTATCAATGATATGGGGGGTTTTTTTGGGGGGGGGGGTTGCATATGGAGGGGCACTACATGAAGATAAATGAAGTCCTCGGTTGGGAAGTTTGCACGTGGGCATAACTATCTCACGAAGCGGTTCATCCACGTAATTGCAAATAATAGGCGTTATAAGAGGTGATATTATATGGTGGTGTTTCTGACTTAAACTCCATTGATTTTGTGATTTCCTCCCGTACCTCTACGTCATTGTGACTCTTTCATGTACTTTAATCAAATTATCACTTTTGTGGTGGTGATTTCATCCACTTATCATTGTAGACGTGATCATTAGTTATTTTCTCCATGTGTATTTGTCTATTTCTAGGACTGTGGCGGAGACGGGCGATGTGGAGGTGTTGGTTGATCCAGCATCTCACACTAAGGTCAAAGGGTCCAGGCGTCCTACTCTGCTCATGTATTCCCCACCTGGGCCCAAGGAGCCCTCGTTGCCTGAAGACGAGCCAGTAAAATACGGAGAGCTCATTGTGCTGGGGTGAGTGCACGCATCCTCGTTTGCTGGGCAGACTTGTGCACTCATATCGATTTGATTTCATTTAATTACCTTTGTGTACTGCAAGCTATGTGTGCTCTTTGCTGTGTGTTTAGGGAAGGTCATATACAGGCCCATTGGTAGTTCTAATTACGTTTTTAGTGATAGGAAAACAGCCAGCAAGACAGTGGCCCTCTTTCTGAAAGCAAATATAAGGATATGATGTGGAGATGAACTTTCTGCAGCAATGCAATAAGCTTAAAAAAAGAAGAAAATAGTGGGAAAATGAAGAGTTTGAGTTTCATCACATACAATGTATACGCCATTACACTTTACTGGCTTATATTATTGCACCAAGATTGGTTCACTTGCACTGGACCGAGCTTAATTATCTTGTACATAAGGGTGCTGGGGAAGGAGTGGGGGAGGGGGGGTGGAGGGTCAAAAAGTCTGCTATTTTTTGCAGATATAAGATTTGGATGATATCGCATACAAACCATGGTCACATTTCACTTAATAGGATCCAATGACTTGAACCAGAACAACACTCGGTAGAGCCAGATTGAACAGTTTACGTTTTGTATTCCACAGATAGGCCAGATCTACATCCGGACTTGAACCACAATCTAATCACATTGCTGTTGTCACCTACCCAACTCATCTACCAAATTTTGCCATAATCCTTCTGGAACATTTTGAAATATCGTAATATATGTCGTTTTTGGCCCTATCTCTCATCGGTGAAGAATCACTGAAAATTTATTTTAAATTTATCATATCCAGATCAGGTGAAAACATAACCTCCATCCACCTTTTGGTGATGGAGGTAAGTATAAGATCTAACCTCCTATAGTTTATTTCTTCTTTTTTGTTAGTAGATATCCATTAACATTGATCAATTCCATTACATGGTCGGCTTTTTCGAAAGCCATACCTGTTCTTCATTTTGTATCGTTAACAGAGTTGTTATTTGTATTGGTTTTCAGAACACATAATATTGAAGGATTTTGATTGTTATGAGAAGGGTGCCTTTTGCTTTATGTGAACATGAGTATTTGCTGATTTGTAATTGTGCCTAAATAGTTTAACATAAAGTTGATGATGGTGGAACAAAAATAAGCCAACCCTGGCCCAGAGCAAGTGGACCAGCATCATGAAAAGCTCAGCTGAATCTGTTCGTTCTAGTTCTTTTTTGATGGTTCTCTTGCTGTTGAATTAATTGTGACTGACAAGATACCACTTTCCCATCTCCTAATGAACAAATTTGAATTTGTTCTCATTACTGCGTAGAAGTTGGCTTCAGACGCATCCAGAAGCACTATAAATGGCATGTTGTACCTTAAAGCGTTCTCTCTGAACATCCCATGGTATTTTTCTCTGGAATGTGCTCGCTTCTGCGTTGTTTAAAAGTGAGTAAGGCAATATTATCGCATGGCTTCACCAGTGGCGACGCATTCATCTCATTGCAAAATTAAAGTGCATACTCCGGTAACGCTTTATTTTCTCACAATTATAACTGTGTAAATCAATGTTTATAAAGACAATGAGCTTTCTCAATCACTGCCATAGAGGAGGAGGTGAAGCAAAGTTTCTGGCATGAACCCCTTCCTCAAAGCCATAAACTCTCTTGCTTTGAAGAAGGGCTCAAGCCCAAAATGGTCATTTCACCCTTTATCTTTCCCATGCCAGTTAGCACACTCCTCAATATTCAGTTGAGAAAATTTGTTATCCTTATTTTTCTGCCGACGCAGCGTGACTGTAACCCTTGTAAGGACCAGTTCTCCATGATGTCGATGAATGCTCATTGAAGTTTACCATGTTTTAATTGATTTTTTTTTTTAACTTCTGTAATCCACACTAAGTGTATGTGTGTGTGTCCTCCATAAAACCAAAACCATGAAACCTTGCAGCCTGAAACTTTGCATACACACTAAGAAAACTACAAGGAAGTGCAATAGTGAAAATTGTTGTGTTTGGGTGAATTAAAACACCCTTTTTGAAGATAATTAATGGCCTTGTTTAATTATATCCTTTATCAGGCGCATCATCGGTCACCGCTCTCTATGGGGTCTTAAGCAGTGCTGGATTAACCATTAGGCAGACAAGGCATGTGCCTTAGGGCCAGCCAAAAATTCGGGCCAAAAATTCTTTTCACATTAAATATTTGTCTTTTTTTGTATTAAATATTTTGTTCTTGAATCAGTTCATCTTTTGTCTGGGGTCCATTTCCATGAGCCCGAGATCTAATTTAAATTTTTCAGGCCATTCTCTAAAATTTCAAAATGTGCTTTAGGGCCAGCCGAGGCTTAATCCGGCACTGGTCTTAAGGCGTATCTTAGGTAACCTCGCTGGGGTCTGAAGCTGCCATGTTTTTTGGCCTCCTCAACCATGCCTTGACTTGGAATAGGCCACAATGATTTCTTAACAATTAAGTTTTTTTTTTAATTTTTTTTCACTTTCTTCACTCATATTATCAAATGCCTGTTCATCACAGCTATGAATCGTTGCAACTGTTGTACATTGCAATGCTTATATGCCCAGAGACGGCAGCGTTCGTGGATTTATTTCATTTCCACACATGGCATAACCTTGAGAATCTCTTAAACAAAGCAGAATTAAAAATCTGAGCCTCAGAATTGAACTGTTAAGCAGTTCTGACTCCTAAAAAAGTGTTAATTTGTCCAATTCGGGTATATTTGACATTTCATGCTTCTCCTGGAGGTGTATGTTTAATATGACAGTTTGGTGATTGCTAATCGCATGCCAAGCGAGCCGTTTCTTATGAACCGTTTCGTTGGAGTGCTTAAGCCACTTGGCGAGCACTCTAAAATATTCGCACTGTCACTCAATACTGTATATCGATCGACTTGAATAAAGTTCAAGGCTACTCACCTGCATTGGCCACATGTTGGTCTGCAGTGCAACAGGTGGTGGCTGCCTTGTTGAACATGTGAAATTTTATTTTCCATGACGTTTCCCCTTTATGTTCTTCCATTATATGATCCGTCACTTTGGCAGAGATAAATACAAAGAAAAAATTAAAAATTTCCCTTTAAAAAATTTCTTCAACCGTTTCGTACATTGTGTGGTGAAGCCACTTGGCACATTCTTCAAGTTTCAATTGTGATACCGCAGTTCGACACTGGAGGTAGGAAGGCAAAATATATGATATGTTCACAATGAGAAAAAAATAATTTTCATTAATGAATTAAGGAATCGCCACATCACAGCAGGAAAGCCGAGAGGTATGCATGCTCACTCTGTGTAGCCTGTATTTGAATCTTGACCCAGCTGTAAACTGTCATTCTGGTGTTTCACAGGCAGGGTGATTCATCAATGTGTGTCATCTGTTTGATGGATGATAAACTTGGCATCACATCTGCCAGAATTCCTCATCTCTCTCTATATCTATATCTATATACATATATATATATATATATATGTATATATATATATATATATATATATATATATATATATGTATATATATATATATCTATATCTATATACATATATATATATATATATGTATATATATATATATATATATATATATATATATATACACACACACACACACACACACACCCTTGTCGGCAAAGCGATATGATGTACTTGCCTGTTGAATAAATATAAATTAGTGTTGATTTGTGTAGACAAGAAATAGCAAGTCAAACACACACAATATAATGTTGATAATTTTTGTATGGCAATGTGATTCAATTTGTTTATTACCCCATCCACGCGAAGCAAGAAGTGGGGTTAAGCAATTGATTCACTTTGTCTGCCTCTCCACAAACATCAGTTTATGATCAAGGAACAACTTAATTTCAATTGATTGTTGTATTTTGAATATGAGTTGTTCAATTTACAACATGAATCTGAAAACGAACCTGTAGTTTAACAGTACTTTATCTCTGAATTTGTCCTGATCATGCATTCGCAGAATGGAGTGAGATAATTATTTTACTCTGTCTGCCTGTGTGGCAGTCAAGAAAAATTGAAGAAAATTAGTTTTTAAGGACATTATATTGGACACAAACAACAGGCACGAATTATTTCTGTCACGTGTTAAGTAAGGTGGTGTAAAACTTCCTCACTCTATTATTTCCCATTCTTCCCTCCAGGCTTTCAAAACAGCTGTTCACCACCACCTCTTATCTTCCCCCATCCAAATCCTCGATCTTTTCTACCCCTGATAATCCACCCAAGCCCACTTCCTTCAATTCCCCTGCTTTCCTTCCTGAAAGTCCCTGTAATGTCCATCTTCTCTTCGCCATGTTCCCCGTCCCATCCCCATCCCTCTCTCTCCCTTCCACAGTTCACCTAATGTCTGTTCCCCACTGTTTTGTCCCTTCCACTCCTGCCCCTCTTGTCTCATGCCTCCTTGCTGTGAGTTGTGTGTTAGCTCTCATACGAGCCTCGACCAAGGTATACAAAAAAAAAATAAAAAAGACTTGCGAATTTTTTTTTCCACAACCTTTAAAATGTTTATTTTATTTCCATTGAATTATATACTTGAACACAGTCGAACACAAATCGCCTTTTGGCACTTTCAAAACCCTTAAGTTTAACAGTACTTGGACAGAATATTATGGCATTTTACATCATCATGACCAATTAAATTTACCTCTCGTATTTACCCCCCCCCTCCCCCATGTTCTTGTTTTTCAAGGTAGCCTTTAATAAGGTGTTCGATGAACTCAAGCTTGTGAAAGTCTTGCACTCCTTATCAATTTAGAAGCGAAATATTATTAACTGGTAATGCTTATAAAAGTTATTATACCCAAAAGATTCCATACTTGCAGACATCCTTTTGTAATATTTTTATACTGCACCGCTAATCATTCGAAGTTTAGGCTTGAAACTGGAAAATCGGTGTTGAGTGCATTTTCAGTGTATTATGAGTTGAGGTGCTCTTTCACTGTTGGGGTTAATTGGCCTCTGGATTTGTGAAATGCGGTCTCTTATGACTGGAACCTATCTGAAGTTTACGGTCACGTTTCACGCTGAGAAAAAAGGAGAACGTGACTTTATCTTCTCAACAAATTGAAGTAATTTTGATCTGTATTGGTAAAATGTTTTGCAGAAGTGTGTGTGTGTGTGTGTGTGTGTGTGTGTGTGTGTGTGTGTGTGTGTGTGTGTGTGTGTGTGTGTGTGTGTGTGTGTGTGTGTGTTTGTGTCATGGAGGAAATCTCTCAAAAGCATGTTTCTATTTTCCGGTGTGCATTACCAAAAGTGAAAACAAGAAAAGACGCCGATATATCGTGCAGAGCACGATACTTTCAAAATCCATAAAACAAATTTGACCTTAACAATAATTAGTGGTTGAGTTCAATGATAAAATATGCAACTCGTCTTCAAATTTTAAGTCAATCGGATGAAAATTGACAATTTTAGAAATCCGGCCTCTGTTGACCTCAAAAATAATTGGTGATTGAATTCAGTGACCTGATATGAAAATCCTCTTCAAATTTCAAGCCGATGGGATGAAAATTGAGGATTTTAGAAATACCATCTGTATTTATTTATTTTTTGTACACATTGTCGAGGCTCGTATGAGAGCTAAAAATTGACCTTGGGCCTATGTTGACCTTTTGGTCTATGTTGACCTCTTATTTTGCTGGTTGAATTCAGTGACCTGAAATATTTCTCTTCAAATTTCAAGTCAATTGGATGAAAATTGAGGATTTTAGAAATTTGATAAATTTGTTGACCTTTTGACCTCAAAAACAATAGGCTTCTTGCTTATGACAAACTCCACCATTTGGTGAAGTTTTGTGAAGATCGGTTTAAAATTGTGACCTTTCGGCGATTGACAAACAGACAGACAGTGGGGAAAACAGTCTGACAAACAGAATAACAAAATCGACTGACCAATATGCTTGAAAAATCTTCAATTTTGCAAGTAATAAATTGGATATGATTGTCACAAAGTATTAAAATTCTGTAAACCAGCTTATTTTGGTCCAATGCAGGACCAAGGCCTTCCGCAGCTCACATTGAGGGATGTTCAGCATATTTGCCATGCTTACCAGGCGTGGGTTGAGCCATGAGTGAGCAGCCATGGGAATGAAGAAACAAGTCTTTAACTATTCGACCAAAAGTCAGCTCTGTCACACAGAACGTTTGTTGTTGTTGAACAATCCAGAGACGTCCAGACCGCATCACCATGCATGCTCCACAGAAGAGACTTTTAAAGGTACACATCACAGTGACCGATGTCAGGTTCGACTGTATGAGCTATTGACTATTTTTGCTTTGCTTGAACTTAGGGACCCGCTCATGACAATTCTGTGGGATTAAACAGCTACCCATTCATTTTATGTCATTCTGATATCCAACAACTTTTGTTCTGCTTATCGATTGTCCCACAACTATTCAGCTGACTTTCGAATTGCTGATCCATCAGGAATTTGCTGAGTTGAGTTCTGTTATTGCTTTTCCCACACAATAGTCCTGCTGGCTGATGTTTCATTGCTTGAGGAAGCCTGCTTCATTGCCTGTCTGTTTTTATTGGCTGGAATTGATCCCGTGATTTTCATCACGTGCAGCGAATAACTTGTAATGTGAGCGTAATATCATACTCCGGCAAATTAGGCAAGTATATATTCTCATCTCTCCCTCTTCTAACCATTTTCAACTGCTTAAGTCAATCTTAGAATACTTATCTTCCTCATGTGATGAGATCGTGAACATTTCCACACCTGAGAAAGTACTCGGAATGGGTGGGTCTTCATTCATTTCAGAGTGCGATCAAAGCAACTCTCTGTCGTGGCATTGTTTTGGAATTTGAACAGGGTGTCGGCACACAATGACCTACTCTTTATAAGATACCATAGGATCTTTAATGTCCACAAGCAAATCTTAGTGGACAGGACCACTGGTTTAGTATTTACAATGCCCTACCATTGAAAAATCAGGATGAGTTATCAGTCGAATTGGGATTCAAATCCAGGCATTCTCCAGACAAAGAGTACATTCTCTCTGAACTATCCCGCCATCAATCCTATTCGTACAATACTAATATGGAAAATCGCTATTGTCTGAGAAACATGTTTCAGTCTTATGCACTACTACTAGTAGTAGTACTTAGTACAACATAATCCATCCATCCATTGGGCTCATATTCTGTGCAGAGCGTTGGTGCTGCCGGAGCAGTCTCCTTGGCTATTGGGCACAATCCTGGACAGGTCGCCACTCTGAGACTACCCCAGCATGCTGGCACTCATTTTGCCAACCTCTGAAAGATGACAGGCAGAGTCAACCCCACCTGGTATTAATTCAACATCCGAGTGGTATTTTAACTGTTAGGGTTAGGCATGACTACATAATCTGATATAAAAATTGATGTGCTTGTCTTATGATTAGTTTTGATATGTATATAAAGTCTGTATATTGCAGCATAGTGACACCTACTTGCCGTTAACCTCAAATGTTAAATGTGGAATACTCTTTATTTACGTGTCTTGTTGGATTGAAATTGCATGTACTGTGTTTTGTCCATGTCCTGGTCTCCACATCTTGCATGTGATCCATGGCAATGTAATTAATGTAAACCTTCACATATTGTTTGTTATCCTTCATGTAATGTATGTAAACTCGTTTTTACAAGTGTGGATTATTGCAGCTGTCACTCCCGATCAACACCAAACTCAGTGGCATTGTGGTTCGAGTGTCTGTTCTGCATCTGGCAGGTCAACTGTTCTATTCCGACCCTTGCCAGGTCATGCGAAACACTTTAAAAATAGTACGTGCTGCTTCCTTGCTTGACGTTCAGTGTTTAGAAGATAGAACATTATGGGTTGGCATCCAATTATGGGGAAATTTCCCCTTGATTGCTCTAATGATTGTGGAGAGAAAAGTGACGTCGCAAGATGCCGTCATCGGCACCGAGTACACTGGAAAGTTATGTGGTTTCCCCCAAGGTCACTGGTTGGTTTTGTCTGATGTTTAAGTAAGTCAAGTCCAGTGTTTTGTAATGTTTGTTTGCATGTGTGTACAATATCTGTGTGACAGGTCTTCCAAGAGCCTAAAACCCTGTGAAGAACCCAAAAAATTCTCTTCATTGCTTCTCAAACTTGACAAGCCACAATCCTCTTCTGATTATTAATGACCTCTAAGCTCGTTTTTATTAACTTTTGGATTCAATCCCTGAAAGTTGGAGCAATATATATTGAGTGAACCTTTTACTTTTGCTGCACGTGACAAAAATGTGGAACAACAACATGGGGCATTTCGTTATTCAACCACAATTGTGTTTCATAAGGTAGTTGTTGTGAGTTGACCAGGAAGGAAATGTTTGGTTTTGTCACATGACCCACTCATCTTTCCAGCAAGCTAACAAGGAATAATAAGGAACTTTGACATAGGAGGAAGGCATTTGGCCCATCATTCCTGTGCTACACCCACACCAGACCAAACAAATCTGTCTCAGGCCACAGACTCAATCTCATTGGGGGAGGGTGAAGTAAAGGTGCCATATTTACAAACAAAATAATATTTAAACCCAAAGTATTTTGATTATGATTACTTTTTTTTTCTGTGGGGTCTGGAGTGGGTGAGGGGAATTGGGGGGGGGGACGACACCGGTTGTAGAGTGAGGAATACACATAGACTGACCACGTACTCGCCCTTCCATAAGACTCCCCACAGACATCACAACCACTACATATGTATACTATCAGCCATCAACACCACAAGTCATGGCAATTTCCCGGTACTCTTCCATCTCCAATCCTTCCCAATACCGATATAATAATTCGAATTTATACCTATCTACTCTTTCTTTTGCCACCATCTTTCCAGGGAGACCATTCCATACATTACCTACTCTGAGTGAAAGACCCCTGGCTTATTACTCTCTTAACTCTATTCTTTTTCACTCTCAGTCTATGGCCCCTGATACTATCCATAAGACTGCTTATTTTGCTTATTTCTGCTTATTTTTGTGCACTTATTTTGTTTTCACCCTTCACCATTTTAAACATCTTCACTATGTCTCCTTTGGTCACTCCTCGTAACTGAGTCGAGCTGTGCCCGAAATTGATCTTGTAGCCGATGCTGAACCCTCTGTTTGGCAGCGAGGGCCTTCCTCAGATGTGACCAAAGTATTTCTGTTATTGAGTTCTGCACAGGAATGATGGGTGACCAAAACTGAACACAATATTCTATATGTGGCCTCACTAAGTTCCTACACAGTGTTAACACACTACCTCTTTTGATTTATATTGTATCTACCTACAAATACAATCAGCAACCCGATATGCTTTACCTATATATCTGCCTGACATGGTCCTATCTGCTTACCCTCAGTATCTATTACCACCCTCAGATCCTGCTCCTGTGTGACATGCTGTAAAATTGCCCATTGCATCATGTAATCTATTTTCATTATTCTTACCCATCCCCAGCACCTCACATTTATTCAAGTGAAATTGCATCTGCCAATCTTCTGCCCAATCTATTAAAGTATCTCGACACTCCTCAATCTGATCACCCCCCTCTCTGCCCTCTACCTTACCACCAAGCTTTGTGTCACCTGCAAATTTGGAAAGCCTATTCTTCACCTCACTATCCAAACCGTTGATGTAAATTATGAATAATAATGGTCCGAGTACTGATCCCCGAGGTACCCCACTCCTTACATCCTCCCAGCTAGACATCCTCTCATTGACAGTCACTCTTTGCTTCCTATCATTGAGCCAGTTTCCAATCCAGTTAGCTACCTGACTAGCCACTCACCTTGGCTAACAACCTCCTTTGTGTTACCTTATCAAATGCCTTCTTAAAGTGTAGATATACCATGTCCACTGCCAATTTCTCTCATCCACCCAATTAGAAACTGTTTCATAGAACTCTAAGAAGTTTGTCAAACATGATCTCCCTTTAGTGTATCTGTGCTCACGACCTTTAATTAGTTAGACCACTTGCAAAGCTTTAATCCACAGTCTGATGGAGTACAACTCCCCCCCCCACCACCCCTCCCCAACCACAACCACCCTGGGCTGGTGCTCCTGCCTCACACATAGTGCATCTCCTGTGATGAGGCTGAGTCTTTGGGACTCTCACTTTCCCACTGGAGGCAGGTCGGTGGTCTTTCTATCTTTACCGTCTCCTCTCCGGCCTTGCCACCCCCCTATAATTGCTGAGTGCACTCAAGGTATGCCAGCAACCCCATTCTGGTGAAACTACCAAAATCAAGAATTACTACTCGCCTTCATTCTTTCATTCCTCTTTTTTTCCCCATCTTTAGAACAAGTTCCCACACACTCTTCAATCCCACTCTTCCCTCTAGGTCTTCAAAATAGCTGTTCACCACCATTTCTTATCTTCCCCCATCCAAAACAATGATCTTTTCTACCCCCGTTAATCCACCCCAAACCCACCTCCTTCATATTCCCTGCTTTCTTTCCTGAAAGTCCCTGCAGTGTCCATTTTGTTTACCCTGTGTACCCTGCCGCATCCCTCTCCCATCCACAGATCTCCTCGTGTCTACTCCCCACTGTTTTGTGCTTCCCTCTCCCATCCCTTTTATCTCCTGCTCCCCTTGTTATACGTTCTGTGTGTTCGCTCTGAAATGAGCCTTGACATTGTATGTATTAAAAAAAAAACTTTTTGAGCTTCAACCCATTTTAAAAAGCTTGTTCTAACCACACAACAGTATTGGGCCGAATTTACAAAAGGTGCTTAGCAAGTGTCTTGCTAACATATGCCTAACCCTGAAATGCTGAAAATATCATTGTATGTGCACAGCTAATTGCACATCTAAATAGCAACTTACGAAGGGAGATGAATATATACCTGACAAGTTATTTGGCGACATCTCCAGGAGAAAATTAATTATTTTGGGATTTCGATGAATATTGCAGATTAAGCAAAACTTTTGGAGGCAAGAAGGCAGAAGATAAGAACTCCCTCAGGGCTATATATGGGAGCATGCGCCAGAGCAGCGCGTCGCTGCATCCACTTTCCATCAATACTCCAGGGACCTCCGTCTAGCCATCCCCCAGGCAGATACCTGGCCCATCCCCACCCCCTTCATATGCCGATCAACCTGCTGCAACCAGGAGACACATGGTTCGCCCATTGGCCTCCTCCACTCTCGAGGCTCCCTCACTGAGAGAATCTGGTGAGCAGGATCAGCGTCAGGAAAACGAGCCACATGTCCTTTCAGCCACAGCTGACACTCACAGACTGTAAAGGTAACAAATCTTATCTGAGTCTCTCTCAGCAATTTAACACAATGTTGAATACAATGTCTGACAATGAAGGTCTGACAATGAACACAATGAACACAATGTCTGACCAGCGATAGCCAATGATTCTCCGAAGAGACCTGATAGCGAAGGAGTTAAGTCTCCATTTCAGATGCTTGGTCAGAGTCCAAGTCTCACATCCACAGAGTGAGACTGGAAGCACCAAGGATATTAAAGACTATCTCTGCAGAGTCTATATCCAGAGTATATATATATATATATATATATATATATATATATATATATATATATATATATATATATATATATATATATATATATATATATATATATATATATATATATATATATATATATATATATATATATATAACCAGAGTCTCTGCAAAGATGACTGCATAATCCGCGAAATCAAGGTCAGAGATCTTGACATTCCCAAATGATGCACCACAGCTTGATCTCTCCAACATCCTCCCCAGAATCCAGTCCATACAAGTGCTGAAAAGTGTGGGTGCCACTACACACCACTGACAAACTCCAGTTACAACTGGAAATATGTCAGAGGTAGAACCACCACACCTCAAATCACTCTCAATAGCAGAGGATATGGTCAATCATTGACCTCTCTGATATAAAGCCCAACTGGTCTAGGCGATGTTACTCAAGCAGATGGTGGTGAACCCGTTCAATAATTATCTGAGCAAAGACCTTCCCTGGCACTGAGAGCAGCGTCACCCCTCGGTAGTTGTGCAGCCATGGCGATTACCCTTCCCTTTCCAGTATAGTTCAGAAATCAGATTGATTGTTTTTGGTGACACCCCACAAAACCAAGAATCCTCCAGAGGGCATCCCAATTTACTGAATCAAATGCTTTGCAGAAATCAACATTGGCTGTGAGCAACCCCTGCTGAAACTCTTGTCTGCATTCAGTGAGGACCTGAAGAGGAAGGATATGGTCAATCTTTGACCTCTTTGGTATAAAGCCTGACTGCTCTGGGTGCTGGTGCTCAAGCATATGGTGGCGAACCTGATCAATAATTTTCTGAGCAAAGACCTTCCCTGGCACTGAGATAAGCTTTACCCCCCCTTTTAACTGGTTCACCGCAACCTGTGTTTCCACAAATGAAGGCGGTTCACAGTTGATTTGAGGGTCAGCAAATAGGGATAGTAACACCCCTGACATCCAACTAAACAGCTGTTGGGTCAGCCTGGTACACCTGCCTAAAGTAACCGGTTCAGCAGGCCTTCACTTCGGAATCTTACCGAGAGCTCACCACCCTCTGGTCCAACTGCAGTACACCAAGGGATGGGCTTGGAGGAATGCAATGCATAAAATCCTCTGTAAGCAGGATGAGAATCACTTGACCACTGGTGATGCTCTAATCCTTCACATATTCCTTTCACATAGGCCTCCTTGTCTGTCCTCAGCACAAGCACAGCTTTATGCCTCAGCTCCCTAAACAGCTCAGCTCTGCCTTTAGGCCTGTCACTGCGACTGGTCAATGGTATCTTGTCCCTTGGGAGACAAAGGTCTTCTTCACCTGACGGTGGGTTCCGAGACATGCACCAGCAACAAGGATGGTCATCTTGAATGCACTCCATAGCTCTTCAGGTTTCTCTGAAAAATCGAGACCTCCAAATACTTGCTCGGCCTGTTCGCCAACTCCTCAGCTACCCTCTCAGCCCTGAGCTTGCCAACATACAACCTCAGCTGGGATGGTAGCATTCTCATGGATTTGAGCTGAAACTTCAGAGTTGCTACAACAAGCCTGTAATCGTTATTGGAGAAATGAACACTCCGGAAGACCCTGCAGTTGTCTAGTATCTTCCAGTGACCACCAATGAGCACATGGTCAGTCTCCTTTCCCACACCACCAGCATTGTAATACCAAGTCCAGTGATGAGGCTGTGGGTGCTGAAACCATGAATCGGCCACCTTCAGTCCACGACTTCTGGCAAAGTCAAGGAACTTGGTGCTGTTGTGGCTGACAGTTCCAGACTCATGGGGACCAACACATGTCTGATAACCATCCCTATCGGTGCCAGTCAATGTAATGAAATCCCCCCAAATTTGAAGAATATCTCCCCCTGGGGCACTGATCAACCACACACTCAAACACGGTATAGAATGCCTCCTTCACAATGAGATCACTCGCCTCAGTCGGAGCATATGCATCGACCAGGGAAATGACAATCTTCCTGTTGGCTTAGCAGCTAGGATGGCTGGCTTTAGGATCCTAGAGTCCTGAGTTTGAGCCCCATTGGAATCAACATCAGGTGGGGTTGACTCAGCCTGTCATCCTTCCGAGGTCAGCAAAATGAGTACTATTGTACTGGTAGACGGGCATAGCATCAGCGGCACAGCCGCGCTTCCAAGGAATGATAGCTACCAAGCTGCCAAACGCAAGAGCACAACAGGGAAATGATACCCAAAGAGTGACAAGTCCTCAGTCTCATAATACGCTCGTTTACCGGTGTTACCTCAATTATCATGTGAGTCAGCATATTGGACACAGCCACAGCAACTCCTTGGGCATAGTAACCATCAGAGCAACCAGACCAGTAGAAGGTGTAACCACCTGCCAAGACCTCACCACTATCTGGTCTCCAAACCTCAGAGAATGCTGCAATACCGATGCTCAAACGCTGGAGCTCAGAGAATAGCAGATAGGTGTTCATCCTCTCTTAAGGATAGGACATTCCAGGCACCCACCCAAAGGGACCACCTCAGGTTAACCCAAGAAGACTGCTGTCTGATGGACGACACCTCAGTACCACCATGACACATACCACCACAACCTGACACAGGAAGGTTACCCTGTGCTTTTGCTCCCATAATCAGATAATGGGGGTCCTGAAGGCTTTGCCAATCATCCGGTTAGCTGTCCTGTGAAGGGCAGCTGCACAGGAGGTACTCCCACAGAGTGGGTATTCAATTTTATTTGTGTTTTTTTTTTGTGGAACGAAGTGTTTTACGGTGGCTGGACTGCAAATCCTGCCAGCAACCTCGTAATAAAAAGGTAACCCAACTGCAGGACGACGTCCATAGATACAGTTGGGCACCAGATACGGATGGCCGTTTGTTTCTAAGGAGCTCCTCCACCCTTCGACAGGTTTTGTTTTTAATCCTGCTGGGTAACCATATCCATTCACCCTCCTCACCTGTAAACCTGCTGTGGGAGACTGTTTAGTCGTTGACAACCCGACCATGAAACAGGTTAGCACAGGTTTACATGGAACCTTAGCATTCACAGATTTGATCTGGTCTGATCTGACAATAAGGATTCCCCAAAATGTTTTCACTCCTGTCTGATTAACCTCCCTCACAAGTGTAAAAACTAGTCCAGAGGAGAGCACAGAGGAGAGAGAGAGAGGCCAGATGGACAATATTTTTTCGATGAGCATGCATCCAAGTGCATTTGGACTCGAACCAAGCAAACACAGAGCAGTCTGATGATACGTCCTGCAATAACAGTGCAGCTGTCTCAGCCATTGAGCCTTCCTTTGAGCGAACAGTTGTGGGTGAGTGTTTCTGCATTGTATGGGATTACTGTCAGTGACTCATTCCAAGCACCACACAGATTAGGCATTGTGCGGATACAAACCATAGAGGAAAAGTACGAAGCAGACGTTTTACCTCACAACAGATGACGTGCTGCCTTTTGCAATGGCTTTTAGCGCCGGAATGTATGGAAGTCACTCGTACATAGTGCAGTGCTGTTCTTCAAATTGGTTAGATTGTAATTCTGATTCAAAAAATTATCGTGCAAAAAAAAAAAAACTCGTTGCATTTAACTTTTCTAGGTTAATTTCAATCCCTGTTAGATGGATCCAGCCCTACCTGGAAATTAGGTTTTCTTTGGTTAGGAGAATATTGAGAACGGTTTTTTTTTTAACCTGTCCTTGCAATGACAGTGTTGTTTAGCTGCCGGCTGTTTTAGTTATTGCTCTGCATTCGAAGTTGAAAATAAATGGTGGGAAAAATGACAAAGTCCGGTATGAACAAGTTGCAGTGTATTATTCACGGCTCGTTCAAATCCAAGGTGAACCTTTGTTTGTAAATAATCTTGTATGTATGTCACCTTCCTTCACAGTCAATTGTCACCATACTATGTGCAGCCAATAAGATGATCAACACTATAAAGACTAATTTCCACAATTCCAGGTTAAGCTAAGGAGACAATTATGAAGATTTGGTGTAGCCAAGTCTGTCGGACATTATTGTTAATAGCTCCTGGTCACCAGGAGACTGATTTCTTTCTTTATTTTTTTTTTTTCATTCTCAACAAATATCATTCGCACACAATTGGCAGTGTCATTTCCAAAGCCAAACAGCGTGTTAATTACAGTTCTCAATCATCCTCTGCATTTATTCATCCGTCACCCTGTGACTTCCTACATTGTTGGCTAATAAATCTGTGAATGGCAACCGGTGCAGCAACAATGAAGACGTACATTTTGCGACAAATCGTCTGTTGGCCTGTGCAACACTAGTGCTTCCCATGTCTTTGTCTCCCTCTTCCCCTGTGATCCTTGATCAGTTTGTGAACAAAACGATACATAGCACGATATCGCAAAAGGTTGTAAAACGGATTCCGACAAAATGTGGTGGACAGGTTGGTTGTGTGATGAGGATGAATTGATTAGATTTTGATGAAGATTCAGATCCGCATACTATAATTTTGAACTGAATCTTCAGTATTGAGAGATGGGGCCAAAAAACGATATACATCACAATATTTCAAAAAGTTGTAGACGGATTCGGGCAAAACAAGGTGGTTAGGTGACAAGAACAAGCTGATTCGATTTTAGTTCAGGTCCGGATCCAGATCCTGCCTATCCGTGGGATACAAAACGTAAACTACTTAGCTTGGTGGAGGTACGCGCTCTACCGAGTGCCATTCGAGTTGCAGCTTGTTTCCCGGTGTTAACATAGAAGCCAAAAGAGTTCAACAAGCCAACATCGGCCTCGTTTAAAACCTCGTCGACATTGTGAAGATATCCCCGTTACTATTAATGAAGCATTAATGAAACTTTTTGTGTCCTTCACCTTTTGCTTAGATATAAGGAAACATGTACAGGGTGAGGCCCATCTTGGTTGTTCTATTTCCACATTCCAGCACTCCCACTTGTAAATCCTGCTAATTATATCGTGAAGTTGAAGCAGGGAATTTGTTCAGGGTACAAGTACACAATAGCTTTCTTCTTCTAGAGGATACTGTGAGATCTTTGATGTACAATTGTAATTAAAATGCGTATGGAGTCGGCAGATTTGCATCTCGATTCGGATGACAGAATGCACTCGGATTGGGCACCCTTGGTGGTACTGCACCAGAATTGCATGACGTCGATCTAGATTCGAGACCTAAATTGTGTGTGAAACCAACTTGATAATCCTGCCCATTCCCTGATGAAACTTTTGATAAAGGACAGAGGTGAAGGGGGTAATAGGTGATTAGGTATGGTGGTGGGGGTCAAAATCTGCTATCACATCTAAGCTACCCCCCTTTCTCGTATGGTTCTGAGAGTTATGATATTTCATACACAAGGTAAATGTGATTCTCGTAGAGCAGTTTCTTCAGAAATGTTGCCTTTGTCCAACATCTTTCAGATGTTGACCTTCAATTTGGCTACAGGGTTACAGAGCCCTGACTGTAATGCAGTTGGTCCAAGAGTTGAATTTAAATTTTATGAGGATTTGATTGTGCATTTTTATGCAAACTGATGAAAAACATGGGTTCAATGAAGAAAGGTTCTCATCTAAACCGATTGCTCATGATGGACGGAATCCAGTTTTGAATCCCATTGGAAGAATGGTATTTGATTAAAAGTTTTTAGAATGGAATTTGATTTGAAAGTCAAATCGTTTTTCGAAATGAGGTGGCCTGCACGAAAACTCATTTGAATTTTAAATCTGTTAATTGCTGTTCAAAATATTTTGATCATTAATCATCACCGTCATATTACATTTGGCAGACTGCTCACGTTTGAGGAATAATTGTTTTTTTATTGTGTTTTTTTAAGTGTGGATGAAACGTTACACTGTCACCTTGCTGTTTCGCATACAGCATGGAAATGCATCAATATTTGTTCAGTCCACTGCAGCCATGTAGAAAAGCTGAGCCGGATGATACGTCTGCCAGCAATGGTCGTTGGTCGACATTAAAAGATTCCATATTTTATTTTGTGAATATTATGCGAGTTATCGCCGGCACCCTGAACAAAATCGCCTTCGGTCTCACGTCAGGCCTGGCCAGCCGGTTTGGGAAAAATTGACCAAAAACCTTCCCCAGCCAACTTCAAAATAGTCCATCTGGTACCCCAAAAATTGTTCAAGTTGTGATAAAAGCACCAAATTTCACCCATTGGTAAGTTTCAGCATGGGGTTTTCATAAAAGTTTGAGGCCCATTGTGGATCTTGCCCCGAAGTGATGATTTTAGTAATTTCAAAATGGCCACCATATGAAAATTTGTATGTCGTACCTCGGGTTTAAAGACAAAGAGAAAATTGATTTTGGTGGCTTAAACAACATTTTCAAGGGCAAGGAATTTCATGGTGATAGTCTGGGTTCATTTTAAGGCAGCCATCCTGGATTTCAAAATGGTCACCATGGTCAATCAGGTTGAATTTACCACATTTGTACTTTTAAGCCACATATAAAAGCGTGATTTTGGGATACGTGCTTGCATTGCAATGGATTTACAATGATTTAAATTTCTGACAGGCTTCAGAGTCAAATTGGAAACTTATTTTACTTGGCTTTACTTCTACATGTTTACAGCCAAGGTATACAATAGCTACATAGTAAGCCTTTTAATGTTTGACTTTACTCACAAAAATCATATTAACATTGATATATATATATATATATATATATATATATATATATATATATATATATATATATATATATATATATATATATATATATATATATATATATATATATATATACCGGGCGTAGTGGCGTGTGCCTGTAATCCGGCGACTCGGAGGCTTGGTTTGGAGGATCGCTTGAGGCCGGGAGCTCTGCGCTGAGCCGCGCTATGAGAGGGTGTAGGGCAGCCTGGAATCATGGCGAAACCCAATCCTTATCCCTGTGTCATAAGAGGCGACCAGGGTTGCATCAGGAAGGGCATCCAGCGTAAAACCTATGCCAAATCAGTATGCGGATCATAACGGATGATCCGCTGTGGCGACCTCTGACGGGAGCAGCCGAAAGACGAACAACAACAACAAATATATATATATATATATATATATATATATATATATATATATATATATATATATATATATATATATATATATATATATATATACATATATATATACATACACTAGAAGGGCATTTAGTGGAGCACATACCTCCATCAGGCTGAACAGTTTATGTTTTGTATCCCACTGGTAGGCCAGATGTACATCCGGACATTAACCAAAATCTTATCGGATTGTTCTTCTCACCGACCCAACTCATCCACCAAGTTTTATCATAACCTGTTCACAACTTTTTGAGTTATTATGCTATGTATTTTTTGGTGCTCCATCTCAATGAAGAATCACTTAAAAATTAAATGATCCAAATCTGAATCTTCACAAAAATCTAATCAGTTCATTCCCATCACACATCCAGTCTGTCCACCAAGTTTAGTCCGAATCCATCCTTAACTTTTTGAGATATCCTTCTCACAGATAGACAGACAAACGGGTGAAAACATGGACAGAGTTAATAAAATCTGCACATAATCAGTAAGTCTATTATCAAACTAGAGGGGGAGCACTCGGTAGAGTGCAAAACCTCCGCCGCCAATACTGCTCGGTCACTCAAGTGAACCTGATATCCTATTCATTCAATTTGACGTCAACAGTGCTCACAGAGTTATAGTTTGCAACTTTCCCTTTAACTTTTAACTTTTACATACTCAATTCATTCGTCATAACTAGATTCCTTGAGACAGAAATGGATTTTCCGTGGGTATATCCACCTGAAGTTCCAAAATCAGCCGCAATTATAATTTTGGCATGTTTTTTTTTTGTTGGAAATCACTTATAACATGTAGAAATGCAAAAAAAAATCAAAATTTTGTTGAAAAAAAAGTTGCAAAATTTTTTTTTTCTCTAACAATTTTTTTTTTTTTTGGGGGGGGGGGTTGGAAATCACTTAAAACATGGAGAAATGCAAAAAAAAGAAATTCAAATATTTTTCAAAATGGCTGCCATAGCGGCCATATTGGATTTTGGACCAAGTCCAAAATCTAATGGCATGATCCTTGGACCATACCTAATCCCCCCACCAACTTTCGTCGAAATCCGTCGAGGCATTTTTCCGTAATACTGTTCACAAACAAACAAACAAACAGAAAGGGGTGAAAACAGTAACCTCCGATCTTCGATGGCGGAGGTTAACTATTCCCAGTATCTTTGGTATTGTAACATTATAAAACTTTGAATGAAAACATCATGTTTGAATCCCAGTCAATACTTCAGATGACATTTAGTCTTACTGACAATTTCCTACACAACAGTCAAGTGCCGTGCATCGCTAAGAAGCTGCGTAGCATTTCCAAAGTCCCGTGCAAGATTTTCGGCACCTGTCGTGAATTAGCTCGTGACATGACTTGGGTGCTTCCAGCAAGGTGTTGACTGGTTTGTCCACAGTTGAACCCGGCCTGGTAGGTTTCTCTCTTCAATTGTTCAAAAAGAGCAACTTGACTTGGCGGGATATGTTCAATGGTCCTGATACCTTGAGCAAGAGTGGTGTGCTTCATTCACTTTTTGAAGAGGGCAGGTTCAACTGCACAACAAAGCAACAAAACGTTCCAGCACCTGACAATGTTCATCAGAGATCGACCTGACACTGCTGACAGCATACGAAATGCGTGTTACATCTGGATATGCCTTCTATGACTCAAATGCACTTTACTTTCCTCTACCTGCAAAAGCACACACAATATCGCACCCAGTTACAGAATAGAAGGGCAATCCTTCTCATTTGTCTGGACCAAGAGCAGCAGCAATGATATGGCTTGCGATTTATCTGAAACGTTTCCCTTCCCTAAAGGCCACCCATAATTATTTAATGTCCAATCTTTGTGCATAGACAACAACCAGAACTACCACATCAGTGGCAACAGTTCTGATTGTGACTTTGTTGTAGCCTTGTTTTGCTCCATGTTCTGCATGGAGGATGAGTGGCATCTGCCTCTTCATGGTACATGGTGCAACACTTATCAATGGGTGTGGAACTGACTCCATCATCATCATTGTGGGTGCTGGTCACTTTTACTCCCTCAACAAGATATCCCAAGTTCCCTGCCAAAAATGTAAATAATTCCATTCTGCTTTCATTTGTTCACAGGAAAATATGCCAATTATCCTGGGTTACCAGCGTTTGGACAAACCCATCTCTGAACACCTTGACCTCTGTTTTCTGGAATACTCTGCTTTTGGTTATTGACAATGTCCCTATCCCATACAATGTCCAATCGCTTGATATTCTGTGTTTGTTTCACAACATAGGGAAGGAAGACAGTGCTTGCATAATCCTGAAATGTGTTACACTTTCCTGATAACAACACGTTGATCATTTCAGCACCATCAAAAACTTTCATATCCACACTTCGACGGTCTGATATTGCATCCATTTCCAAACAGCTGAGTAGTTCTGATTTCTGAGAAACTCGTAGTTTGCCCATGTAAGACAATGCTGGTGGGCAGGCTTGGTTCTCATGTTGAAATCATTCTTCCAGGTTTCCATCTCTGGCTTGACATCTAATTTATATCCTTTCAAAAAGATTGCAGTCACTCTTTAATGAGGATTCTTGTGGTTAAGGCCCGGTCACACCTTGACGTTTTAGCCAGCGATGGCAACATATTAAAATGTATCTAAAACGCTGGCTTACATTGAACTTTTGATGTTTTTTTTTTTTAAAGATTCGGACGTATTCATAGCGACTTGGTCTTATGTATAACGCATTGGTAACGGACACAGAACATTTCGTTGTGTTATAGATAACTTATACCAACGAATGCTGAACCTGTTGTCGGCCTACACAACCGATGCCCAACGATAGTCTAACTTAGGCATAGCGCGTTGCACGCATCGCCGACGATGTCGTGACGTAGCCTATTAAAAGGCTGACACACAACGATTCAAATCATAACTGCCGTAGAAATGGAAGTGTCAACATCGCGGTCACACCTTGGCGATCTTGCCAGCGTATGCCGACCTAAGAAAAATGTGTCTAAAACGTTGGGGCACGTCAAATACGGTATGAGTAAGTTTGGTATACGTGAGTAGAACGCTAAAGTACGCTATCATACGTCGTAGTAAGTAGAGTACGTCAAGAAATTTTAAACATGTTCAAAATTTTACGACGTACTCGGCGTATGAGACACGTTCCGCATGCGATGGGGATAAGTTTTACACACGATATGTGGACGCTTACACACGTCCACAAAGGCTACTTATAAGCTACTCATAAGTCGAAACACGTCGCGGTAATGTCTTTTTTACGCGAAACTTATTTCTAACTTATGTTTGACGTGCTTTGAACCAATTCTTTACATAGTCCCAACACACATCGACGTATGTAGACGTATTCCAATGACGTCTTCCGGTCGACAAAAAAAAAAAAAAAAATTAACGTGTTTCTAGCTTACAACTGCCATATAAAGACGTGTTCCCAGCGGTTTTGGGAATTGGTATATAAAAATGCTGCTCATAAAAGGGGAACCCAACAGTGTTTTTGAGTCGATGTCCATGATATCAGTATCAGTATTAGTATTAGTATTAGTATTAGTAGTAGTTTGTTCATGTTGGCAGTAGTAGGTGAGTGTGAGGGGGAGGGTGTGGGTTATGATGGATCGTCCTTGCGTTTAACGATTTAACGATTTAAATGATAAACTCAACGATTTAAATGGCTGAATCTCCACTATTGAAAGTAGACGCTTGTGCTCAACAATTGGATTTTTTTACACTCAACGACTTTTAAACGGTACCACTCAGCTATTTTCATTGTTTGCAATGAACGATTTAAATTTATGTCACTCGCCTTTGTTTTTTGACGCTGGGGTTTTGAAATTTGAAGCGTTTCTTCTGAACGTGTTAAAACGCTCAAACTCGACTATTTTAAATAGACGCTGCCGATGGACAATTGGAATCATAGCCAAGCTAGACATCGAAGTGTGAACATCCTCGTCATGCCGAAGAAAAGTTTGAAGAATGCTGCAAATAAGTGTCCTGGCCATGGCCATGGACGCTGACGCTAGGACGATCCATTATACCAACGTCTTTCAGCCTATGAGTAACTTAAAAGTAACGTCTGTCTGTGTGGCAACGATCGCGTAACGTGCCAACAACACGTTAATCATAGGTTAGAAATAAGTTTCGGGTCCGCGAAACATTACCTCGGCGTGTCTCAACTTATGATTAACTTACAAGTAGCATGTGTTGACGTCTGTCAACGATCGCAGACCGTGCATACAACTTGTGGCCAGCGTAGCGGAACGTGTGAGTCATACGCCGGCATACGTCGTGAAATTTCAAGCATGAAAAAATTTGAGGACAACCAAAAAGTACAACGTTTAAAGCCGACGTACAACAACGTATGGCAGTGTTTTTCAGCGTGCTCTCAATGTTATCAAAACTTACCCATAACGTTTTCAACGTGTGCCAGCGTTTTAGAAAAAAAATTCAAAAATCGGCATACGTTGGCTAAAACGTCAAGGTGTGACCGGGCCTTTAGCCTTGTTGTGAGTAATCCACGAGGTCCCAACCGATGAAAGCTTCTTCCTGTGGATTGTTTTCGCTCTTCTTTCCTGAAGTTCAGTGACACCATTTGACATTTTTGTTCAAATCATATATTGATGCTTCATGCAATCTTCCACCAGTTTCATCACAAAAGAAGAACAGTGAGGCAGATTCGCTCACATCGAGAGTTGCTGTTCCTGCAACGAATTTCACTGGACTTGTAATAACAGTAGCTTGCTCTGATTTACACTTTTGTACGATTTGTAACTTGAGGTTCAACACTTGTTGAAGCATAACTTGTTTCAAAAAATGTTGTTTTTATGAAATTATAAAATCAGCAGATGGGGGCAATATCCGTGACGGGTTTCAATCTCATATGAAAGCCTATGTCCATATGTACCAATGGGTGAAATTGGCTATTTTCATCACAATTTGAACAATTCACTTGGTCACTCGAGTCTCAGTCCAGCTATCAATTGTTGTACCTGTGTTTTACAGGCAAGGTGATTCATCAATGTGTGCCGCCCCCCTCCCCCCACTTCCCCCATCTCAGATTGACGTTAAATGGGAATCCCATCTGCCACCAAGGTAGACATTAAAGACTCCTCGGTGTCCTTCCCGAAGTGTTGGCAAGCTATTGCTGGCACCCTGAACAAATTCCAAATTCCTACCCTAACCTTAGTCAAGCGTTAGGCCAGGTCAGCCGGTTCTTGAAATACTTCCGCCAAGCTTCCCCTGGCCAACCCCACAAGAAGAGACGAAATTTGGACCATACTCTCTGCAGAGCGTTGGTGCTGCTTGAGCAGTCTCCTTGGCTATTGGGCACAATCCTGGATGGGTTGCCATTCTGACACAGGATACCAGCATGCTGGCACTCATTTTGCCGATCTCGGAAGGATGACAGGCCGAGTTAAGGTTAAGGGCCGAGGTCCCTTAGAGAACCCCACCTGGTATTAATTTGACAGCTGAGCGGGATTTGAACTCAGGACCCTAGGATCCAAAGCCCACCACACTAACCATGAAGCCAACACCAGGCATACCCCACAAGAACATGGGAATAATTGTGGTCATTAAACAAGAAGACTTAGTTTTGGTCACGTATTCACTGGAATATAAAGAAGTGGAATCATTGAGGCCATTAAAGTAGTTGTATACTTGTATTGGTCATGGTGGTGGTAGTAGATAAAGCACAACAGCCAATTTTTTTTCTCACGTTTACAACCAATCAAAACCACTTCAATGAGAGCACATTATACGGTAAACACTTTCGTAAGTTAGTCGTTCGTGTGTGCGTGTGCGCGTGTACACGTGAGCATATGTGGTTTTTAGCTGAGTAGGTCGGACGTCTATTAATTTTTACAGGGAGGGATATCAATCATACCCATTGGTGTGTAAATGCACTTTTTATATTTAAGGATTGAGAGTTTTTTGCTTCATTGATTAATTCTTTTCACATGAATGAATTTGCAAGTCAAGCTCATAGAGATGGTCCCACTAATTTTATGACCAGCTTTAATTTACAATCGATGCATGGTGAAACAAATTATATTTTAGAGGAGGTTTGGGGGAGGGGGGGCGCTGGGATGCATTAGAATATTGGGGGCATCGGTATATCTCCTCACACAGCAATTTCTCACCAATCTTATTACTTACCAAGTGTTGTTAATCATATTAAGTCCCAACAAATTGGCATTTATTGTGGTATAAGTGCCAATAAGTTGACACTTCATAGCATTGTCTAAGAATGGCTGCACTGAGGGAACTCCCAAGGATACTACAATGTCCCAAAGCACATCACTTTCTCCAACATTTGGATTTGTAATCGAGATGTTTTTGACTGTGAACTGATGTTCGTTAGTTCGTTATTGGATATAAAATTTTAATCAGTTAGCCAATTTAATGAAGCATACAACAAAAATCACTAACTTTGTGCCATTTGGGAGTTGGTTGGGAGGAGGGGGGGTGGGGGAGGGTTGTGTAAGACCCACTTTAGGGCCTTTTTTAACCTTCCAACACAATCCTTTTAAAACGAAGTCATTGTCATGGCACTTAAAATGTTTTGCGCTAAGTTTAATGGATTATTAAAATAATCACAAACTGTGCACTTTTTTTTCTTCCTTTGTTATCGAGGCACTCCAATTCAAGTTTTCATGGAACCCCCAACGCTTTCACCTTTCTGTGTGCACTTTGGAGTTTAGCCGCTCTGCAATTTCTCTATAACTTCCACCTTTATGACAGCGCTCACAATTGCACTTGATTATCTCTTGATCTTACTTACAGCCATCACCATCCGGAATGTTTTTTAACATACACTGACTAATGCCAGCAAACGACATCCACCTTAATGTCAATCTTAGAGAAGTCGCACTTTGTGATGCGACACCCTGCCTGAAAATAACAAATCCCACAGTTTATCGTCGGATTTTATGAAACCCTGCCTTGGCAGCTTAAAGGTAGTGTTGTGACACTAGAGCATACAACATACAAGTTGCTAGACAGCAACTACCAAAGTTGTGAGCAGTTTTAAATAACCGTTTTGCTGCATGTGATTTTAAATGTCGATATACGGTATTTGAAGTAATTATATGGAAACTCACTTAAGATGTGTACAAACTAGAGATTTCATAGAACATCTTACCCCATCCAGTGTTTAAGTATTTAATTCATTTGAGATAAAATAATGATTTAAAATTGTTGTATAAAAAAAATGCCGGAAGTTTAGCGCCATTGATGCAATCATATACACCACCTTATTTATCATGTCCTAGTCCTGCAAAACTACTTTTTGTAAGTGATGAGAAGGCGATTTGTGTTCTACATTGTTTAAGTATGTGATAAATTGAAATAAAATAAAGATTGTAATAGTTGGAGAAAAAAATGAATTCTGAAAGTTTACCGCCTTTGACACAGTGGCGATTCCACCACATTATCGAACACGTTACACGAGTTGTTCATGCCTGTTGTTTGTGTCCTTTATGACGTCCTTAAAAACAGTAAGTTTCCTGTTTGAAATGATTTTCAATTGTATTTGACTGTCAAACAAGCAGACAGAGTTAAAACATTATCTCGCTCCTCTCTGCACATGCGTGATTGAGACGAATTCAAAGACAAAGTACTGATGAATCGGAAAATAGACCTGTAGTTTATGTTGCGATTTTGTGTTAAAAATTTAACATTCAATTGAAATCAAGTTGTTCCTCCATCATAAGCTGATGTTTGTGGACAGACAGACAGACAGACAGACAGACAGACAAACGGACAGACAGAAGCGAACCAATTGCTTAACCCCACTTTTCTCTTCACTTGCGTGTGGTGTAATAATGAGTATAATTAAAACTGAGAGATGTGTATAATACAAACACAATGCATTATCACATAAAATATACAAAAACAAAATGAATATGTTGGAAAGTACATTCATATTTGGTATGTGAACCCTTTGTTGTACATATAGCATCACTTCCTGTTTTCATGCTCTCATACAGTTTATCGATGTACGACTGTGGAAAGTTATTCAGGCTGTTTGGAATTACCACAACATCCATGGTGTTTCGTCACCATTTCATTTTCTTAGTATCCATAAAACCCCACAATGACCTCATTGATGTTCAGGTTGTGATCCATCCTTTCATGTCGTTCCCACAGGAACATATCTCATTGGGAGGGGATTAGTCTTCCAATATTGTCATGTTTGAAGATGATTCCCTTCCCAATGAGACATGTTTCTGTGTAATTGGCATGATGGGATCGATTACATCCTGCCTGTACCTAACAGCAGTCAGAGTACCTTTGATTTAATGTAAATGTCTGACACCTTGAAGGGAGATGCAGCCTCATGTCTGTATTGATCCACCCCTATGCTTTACTGTAGCCATTGTACACTTTGAGACGGATTTAATAAAGAGAGTGAGAATAGAGGTTGGATTTGCTTCCAGATTGGATGTTTGGGTCGCAGGTTCGGTGTCGTGTTCTATGTTTGATCTCGGTTTGTCTATTGGTTTTGGCCTTCGCACCCACGGGTGGGGTCTGTGGACGATTATGTAATCCTTGACAGGCAACATGCATGTCGACGTGACGGTTAATTGACTGTGTGCCCAAAAGCCATGCTCCGAGAATTTCCCAGCTGGCTCGGCTGGGTGTCGAGGCTTTAACTGCCGTGTTTTCCCATGCGAAGGTGTGATGTAGATTGTGACAATGTGACACGACTAATGAAAACTTGCTGGTACTGCATTAACCGTGTCACAAGTCGCTTGGACAACTGGCCCACATACTTGGCATCACAGTCTCGACAGAGGATTTCATAGACCACGTTCATCTTGTCAAGTCTGTCTTTGGGATGAGACATCTTGTCAAGTCTGTCACCCTGTCTTTGGGCTGAGACAGCTGCACGCAGAACAGCTTGGTTGCAGCAAACGGTTGACAATCTCCGAATTATTGCCGATATACAGTAATACTACTGTTTTAACCAGTTCCTCAGGTCGCGGTTCCTCATTTAACAGTTATTGCAGCAGTTATTGTGGAGCATCACCTGTGATCAAGTGATTCTTTTCCTGCTTCCAGGGGAATTAGCACATTGTGTTCCTCCAAGCACATCCCTCAGTGTCCTGCAATTAGAGCGGAGGGTGGTGAGCTCTTGACAGAGAAGCCTGAAGTGAAGGCCCACTGGCCGGCTACTTTGAGCGGCTGAACCAGGCTGATCCACCAGCTTTGGAGTTGGATGTCAGGGGTGTTACTATCCCTATTGCTGACCCTCCAATCAACTGTGATCCACCTTTGTTTGTGGAAACACAGGCTGCAGTGAAACAGTTGAAATGGAGCAAAGCTCCTGGGATCTGTGGCATCCATGCTGAACTTCTCAAGGCTGGTGGAAATGCTGTACTCATGTCGTTGCATGTCGTTCTCTGCTCTGCCTGGAACACAGGCATCATCCCAACTGATTGGAAGAGGGGCCTTGTTGTCCCTCTCTGGAAAGAGAAGGGTGATCACCAAGACTGCAACAACTACCGAGGGTGATGCTGCTCTCAGTGCTGGGCAGGGTCTTTGCTCAGATAATTATTGAGAGGGTTCGCCACCATCTGCTTGAGCACCAGCACCCAGAGCAGTCAGGCTTTACACCAAAGAGGTCAATGATTGATTGTATTCTTGCTCTTTGGATCCTCATCGAACGCAGACGAGAGTTTCGGCAGAGGCTGCTTGCAGCCGAAGTTGATCTCTGTAAAGCGTTCGATTCAGTGAATCTGGATGCCATTTCGAGGATTTATGGTCTTCGTGGGGTGCCACTAAAACTGATCAATCTGATGTCTGAACTATACTCTACTACTGAGAGAGCTGTGAGATGTGGTGGGACCATCTCTGACTTATTTCCAGTTGTTAGTGGAGTCTGTCAGGGATGTCTACTGGCCCCCACACTTTTCAGCGCTTGTATGGACTGGATTCTGGGGAGGATGTTGGAGAGATCAAGCTGTGGTGCATCATTTGGGAATGTCAAGATCTCTGACCTTGATTTCGCGGATTATGCAGTCATCTTTGCAGAGACTCTGGATATCCTTTTGGGGGGCCCTCGAGGTGCTGAATGAGGAGTCTGAGTGGCTGGGTTTACTGGTTTCCTTGGTCAAAACGAAGATCCAGGCTTTCAATGACGTATTGGACGCTGCTATCTTGTCTGTACCTTTTTGTGATGAGGATGTTGAGGTGATGGAAAGATTCACTTGCCTTGGCAGTGATATTCATGTCTCTGTTGGCTGTGATCAAGAGGTCAATCGGCGTCTGTGTCGGGCCTTGGGAATCATGGATTCACTGGTCATGGGGTGTTGTGCTGTCGGTACCTGTGCAGGAGGATGAAAGTCTGAGTCTTCAGGTCCTTGGTGCTCCCAGTCTTGCTTTATGAATGTAAGACTTGGACTCTGACCAGGGATCTGCGATGGAGACTTAATTCCTTTGGTACCAGGTCTATTCGGAGAATTATTGGCGATTGCTGGTTGGACTTTGTGTCCAATGAGCGGTTGCTGAGAGACTCAAATGAGATTTGATACCTGCATAGTCCGTGAGCATCAGCTGCGGCTGTCTGGACATGTGGCTCGTTTTCCTGATGCTGATCCCATTCACGAGATTTTCTCACAAGGGATCCTTGTGAGTGGAGGAGGCCAATAGGCCGACCACGTGCCTCGTGGTTGCAGCAAGTTGATCAGAATCTCAAGGATATGGGGATGGCCAGATGGAAGCCCCTGGATTACCGGTGGAAAGTGGACACAGCGACGCACTGTTTTGATGCATGTTCCCATACCTGACCTGACCTGACCTATCGTGTGTTCTCATCCAGTCTGGAGTATTGTATGACTCTTCCCTTCTCATTATTAACCTCCGCCATCGAAGATGGATGGAGGTTACTGTTTTCACCCCTTTCTGTTTGTTTGTTTGTTTGTTTGTTATCTTGCCAAAACGAAGTTTTTGCAAGATATGTTAGTCAGCTTGTATGCTTTTATTTAATTTTATTTTATTATTTTTTTGTTTGTCTGTAATCGCATATAAAAAATTCTGCAGAGCACAGTTATCATTGGAAATTTTTGTAACTTCGCATATCAGAGGCCTATAGAGGTCCCTTTCAGTGCACAAAATTTTGAAGGTCAAGGTCACTTTGGTCTTCCCAACCAACTCACGGCGGAGGTCAAGGTCACTTTGTCGCAAATCAGGGGAGTCGACGAAAGCCTTATTTTTTGAGTAATTTTGATCGGATCGTCTTCAAACTTTATGGGAATATAGTTCATGGTCTGGCGCTCAGCTGATTAATTTTTGGTGGCGATTGGCCTTGACCTTCATGGTTAGCGCCTAAGGTCAAACATATTTGACCCCAAGGTCAAATTTTCAAGTTTCAGGAACCATATCGTGTAGTACCTCAAATTGAACAGCTCGATGAGTGCTTTCTGGATATGTCAAGCTTGAGACATTATGACGTCATTTGGTGACGTTATGAGGCAAACACATTTTTCATGGTTACTCTGTAGAACGATTCTCATCGGAATCTCTCGTAGGCAGATATTCCTCAAGGAGTTGCTCCTGGTGGATAGCAGCTCTGTTCACCTCAGTGTGACCTTAAAGAAGTCACACATGGTCACCTTTTGGCAAGATAGGGTCACCCTGCGGGTGACATTGGTTTTTATTTGTTTGTTTGTGAACAGTATTACGGAAAAACTCCTGGACGGATTTCGACGAAACTTGGTGGAGGGATTAGGTATGGTCCAAGGATCATGCCATAAGATTTTGGACTTGGTCCAAAGTACAATATGGCCGCTATGGCGGCCATTTTGAAAAAAATATTTGAATTTTGTTTTTGTATTTCTACATGTTTTAAGTGATTTCCAACCCCCCCCCAAAAAAAAAACATGTTGGAGAAAAGAACTAGAACTGTGTCAGCACTGTTGACGTCATATTTAATGAATAAGATATAAGGCTCACTTGAGTGACCCAGCAGTATTGGCGGCAGAGGTTTTGCACTCTACTGAGTGCTCCCCCTCTAGTTGACCTCCGCCATCAAAGATGGACGGAGGTTACTGTTTTCACCCCTGTCTGTTTGTTTGTTTGTGAACAGTATTACAGAAAAACTCCTGGACGGATTTCGACGAAACTTGGTGGAGGGATTAGGTATGGTCCAAGGATCATGCCATTAGATTTTGGACTTGGTCCAAAGTCCAATATGGCCGCTATGGTGGCCATTTTGAAAAAAATATTTAACCTCCGCCATCGAAGATCGGAGGTTACTGTTTTCACCCCTTTCTGTTTGTTACTTACGAAATCTAAAGATTTCGTAAGTGTCTTGATGACTTCCGTTTCTGTTTGTTTGTTTGTTTGTTTGTTTGTTTGTTTGTTTGTTTGTTTGTTTGTAGGCACGATAACTCGAGAATGGAAGAAGCTACCAATGTCAAATTACATCACGTGATTCAGGAGGGTGATGGCTAGTGCTGATTAGATTTTGGTCAAAATCGGTCAAAGGTCAAGGTCACAGTGAGGTCAAACATCCAAAACATTCTATTTTTGATGGTTTGGTACAGAATCATAGTAGAAACTTCTGGTTTGCGTCGCGACCTTCTCGAATGGCAGCTTTTATTAGACAAGGTCAGAGGTCAAGTTGACGATTTCGTAAGTACCAGTCTATGAATGCTTGTTACTTACGAAATCTAAATATTTGTAAGTATATTGATGACTTACGTTTCTGTTTGTATGTTTGTATGTTTGTATGTTTGTTTGTTTGTTTGTAGGCACGATAACTCGAGAACGGAAGAAGCTACCAATGTCAAATTACACCACGTGATTTACGAGTGTGGTGGCTAGCACTGATTATATTTTGGTCAAAATCGGTCAAAGGTCAAGGTCACGGTGAGGTCAAACATCCAAAACATTCGATTTTTGATGGTTTTGTGCAGAATAATCGTAGAAACTTCTAGTTTGTGTCGCTACCTTCTCGAGAGACAGCTTTTATTAGACAAGGTCAGAGGTCAGGTTGACGATTTCGTAAGTACCAGTCTATGACTGCTTGTTACTTACGAATTCTAAAGATTTCGTAAGTATATTGATGACTTCCGTTTCTGTTTGTTTGTTTTTGTTTGTTTGTTTGTAGGCACGATAACTCGAGAACGGAAGAAGCTACCAATGTCAAATTACACCACGTGATTCAGGAGGGTGATGGCTAGTGCTGATTAGATTTTGGTCAAAATCGGTCAAAGGTCAAGGTCACGGTGAGGTCAAATATTCGATTTTTCATGGTTTGGTACAGATAACTCGAGAACGGAAGAAGCTACCAATGTCAAATTACACCACGTGATTCCGGAGGGTGATGGCTCGTGCTGATTAGATTTTGGTCAAAATCGTCAAAGGTCAAGGTCACAGTGAGGTCAAACATCCAAAACATTCGATTTTTGATGGTTTGGTACAGAATCATCGTAGAAACTTCTGGTTTGTGTCGCTACCTTCTCAAGAGACAGCTTTTATTAGACAAGGTCAGAGGTCAAGTTGACGATTTCGTAAGTACCAGTCTATGACTGCTTGTTTGTTTGTTTGTTAGTTAGTTAGTTTGTTTGTTTGTAGGCACGATAACTCGAGAACGGAAGAAGCCACCAATGTCAAATTACACCACGCGATTCAGGAGGGTGATGGCCAGCGCTGATTAGATTTTGGTCAAAATCGTCAAAGGTCAAGGTCACAGTGAGGTCAAACATCCAAAACATTCGATTTTTGGTGGTTTGGTACAGAATCATCGTAGAAACTTCTGGTTTGCGTCGCTACCTTCTCTCGACAGCTTTTATTAGACAAGGTCAGAGGTCAAGTTGACGATTTCGTAAGTACCAGTCTATGACTGCTTGTTACTTCCGAAATCTTAAGATTTCGTAAGTATTTTGATGACTTCCATTTCTGTTTCTTTGTGTGTATGTTTGTATGTTTGTTTGTTTGTTTGTTTGTAGGCACGAAAACTCGAGAACGGAAGAAGCTACCAATGTCAAATTACACCACATGATTCAGAAGGGTGATGGCAAGTGCTAATTAGATTTTGGTCGAAATCGGTCAAAGGTCAAGGTCACAGTGAGGTCAAATATCCGATTTTTGATGGTTTGGTACAGATAACTCGAGAACGGAAGAAGCTACCGATGTCAAATTACACCACGTGATTCAAGAAGGTGATGGCTTTTGCCGATTATATTTTGGTTAAAATCGGTCAAAGGTCAAGGTCACAGTGAGGTCAAACATCCAAAAAATGATAACTCGAGAACGGAAGAAGCTACCAATGTCAAATTACACCACATGATTCAGGAGGGTGGTGGCTAGCACTGATTAGATTTTGGTCAAAATCGGTCAAAGGTCAAGGTCACGGTGAGGTCAAACATCCAAAACATTCGATTTTTGATGGTTTGGTACAGAATCATCGTAGAAACTTCTAGTTTGCGTCGCTACCTTCTCCAGAGACAGCTTTTATTAGACAAGGTCAGAGATCAAGTTGACGATTTCGTAAGTACCAGTTTATGACTGCTTGTTTGTTTGTTTGTGAACAGTATTACGGAAAAACTCCTTGACGGATTTCGACGAAATTTGGTCGAGGGATTAGGTATGGTCCAAGGATCTTGCTATTAGATTTTGGACTTGGTCCAAAATGCAATATGGCCGCTATGGCGGCCATTTTCAAAAAAAAAATTGATTTTTTTTTTTTTTGCATTTCTACATGTTTTAAGTGATTTCCAACCCCCCCCCCCAAAAAAAAATTGTTAGAGAAAAAAAAAATGTTTGCAACTTTTTTTTCAACAAAATTTCGATTTTATTATTTTTTTTTTTTTTTTTTTGCGTTTCTCCATGTTATAAGTGATTTCCAACAAAAAACATGCCAAAATTATAATTGCGGCTGATTTTGGAACTTCAGGTGGATATATCCACGTAAAATCAATTTCTGTCTCAAGGAATCGAGCTCGTTATGACAAATTAATTGAGTATGTAAAAGGGAAAGTTGCAAACTATAACTCTGTGAGCAATGTTGACGTCAAATTGAATGAAAAGGATATCAGATTCACTTGAATGACCTTGCAGTATTGGCGGCGGAGGTTTTGCACCTTACCGAGTTCCCTCTAGTTGAATTTTTGTTTTTGCATTTCTGCATGTTTTAAGTGATTTCCAACAACAACAAAAAAAAATTTTGTTCGAGAATAAAAAAAACTATTTTTCAACTTTTTTTTCAAAAAAATTTCGATTTTATTTGAAAAAGATTTGAATTTTTTTTTTTTGCATTTCTACATGTTTTAAGTGATTTCCAACCACTGAAAAAAAATTTGTTAGAGAAAAAAAAAAAGAAATGTTGCACCTTTTTTTTTTCAAAAAAATTTAGATTTTATGTTTTTTGGCATTTCTACATGCGCGTCGATCTAGTTTCGTTTATTCAATCGTGGTTCAGCAGAGTCTGATCCGGTTTGACCTACAATGAATAGGATATCAGGTTCACTTAAGTGACCCAGCAGTATTGGCGGCAGAGGTTTTTCACTCAACTGAGTGCTCCCCTCTCGTTTCTTCAAAATGTTCTGTCCATTGCTGTAATCGATCCTCTTTGGACAATAAAATATTTCCATCTTTGCTCTTTACTAAAACCGCTTTATTTTGAAACTTTCCTAGCAGTACTTTGGCAATCTGGTACAAGCTTCTGCTCTCATTTCTCCTCACTGCTTCCTTTGCTGCTTTCGTTTTTTTTTAATTTCTTTTTATTTATTACTTCCTTATCTTTATCTTTAAACCTTTCTTTCCAGACGTTGTCCTCTTTTGCTGAAAATTTTTTTAGACACATCGAGGCATGCTGACTGTACACGTGATGTGTGGCTGTGTCATCAGTCCTTTGAACACGAGAGGTTGTGCTTGGACAGAGGGCATAAAAGAAGTGCAAGACAAACAGCTTGTCAAAGTTCAGTTTTCCCCGGGACCCGATCTTGCTCTATGATGTGCCGGCTGTTGTCCTTTCTCACCTTCACTCTCGCTCTCATCTTTAAAGGCATGAGCACATTCAGCGAGAGATGTCCCACAGGTTCAACATTGCTATATGGACATTGTAGGTGTCTTTAGTTGGCATTCGTTAATGTGCTGATCCTGGAACAGAGCTCTTCCAAGCCTTTGACCAGCTGGAACAACACGAAGTGTCTTTTGTTTTGGGTGCACTACATCCACAAGCTTTAACTGCAATCCTTGTGGTAGTGCTCCATTCCATTCATCGCTCTGATTTCCTGTCGTGGGATTTGATCCATCCAGTTTCTTGTAAAAAAAAAAAATCTTCATGTTCAGTTGCTTCTCCAGAATGGAAGTCATTGTGACCTATGACCTGGTACATTTCCATCCTTTTTTGAATGAATTTCAGTAAGAGGCCTTGTCTCAACATCGTACCATGTCATCTTACTTCAACAACTCGGATGGTAAGTCGGTCAACTGTCAAAGAACCTCATGTACCCTGTCGGTTCAGTCATAAAAGGCCTTTCTTTATCTGTCTTACATTTGCCTTCCGTTAACCCTTCTGTATCGGAACCCACTGATTGCCTTTTGATTTGGAGTATGGTTTCCACTTATGCATACGGTCACTTCTGGCTGCAACCTGAAGGCATCACAACTCCTGAACATGTGACAATATTTATTTACAAATTATATATAACTACCTATTTATTGAAAAATAGAATGTTTGCATGTCTTGGACTATTGTGTATCTCATTCATTTAATATTTTTAAAACTCCCATCATCCAACTTCTTAAATTGTTTTTGTATTGTGCATTTCCTTACAATAATTTGCTGATAGTTGTGTGGGGTGCCATCCTTGAGGTTATTTGTGTGCTTTTGTGCTTGCATGTGTTGGTGTGTTGGCCAGGGCTGATACAAATGAATTTGAAGATATGCAAGTTGCATTTGATTCTGTCGAGGCTGTCGACTCTTATTCCTTGTCCCAGAGCGTTCTGGCCTCATTTCAATACATTGCCCCTCTTGCAGCCTGCACGCAGCCATCCTTATCTTGCAACATCCACTGCTTTGGCTGTGAAATTAACCAGGCATGAAAAAAAAAGGAAAATGAAATTCCTGTTTTGTCTCATTATCATGCTGGTTTCCTTTTGACGGCACGTCAGGCTAGGGAACCAGGGGAGATTGCTGGGCGAAGGTAGTTAGGGGTGGCAGGGACTCGTAATGTAATTCTGAATTTGACTGCACTCTAAGCATCTGTGGGGGAGAGCACCCCGGCGGTGCTCTGTAACGAGCCGTGTTGTGAACGGCCGGTGGGGTACGTGATTATCGGACAGTTGTAGCCTTATACTTGTGCTACCAAAAATGGTCTCTTACCATTTCCAAGTCTATTTGCTGATGCATAATTGGGCAGTGTTTTTATTTTTTGTTGGTATGATGACCACATCACCCTCTCCCTCCCTGCTTCATCCGCATGTACATATGTGCTCAACTGAACGTGTTATTAAGCAAACAACTACTGTATTGAGGAATTTGGGGGAATTTGTTGAGTACAGTTACACTGAGCAGCAGCATAACCACAACAGAAATATCTGCTGCATCTCTTGAACAATAAGTTTTTTTTCCATTGGAACGATCTCTACACCTTTCTATTTAAAATAAAAAAAATGATACCCACCATCGATGGTGCAGGTTTAAAGCAGAGCAGGGGATAGGGGAAAATGATTATTTGGGGTTTGTGGAGGGTTATTAGATTGAGTGGGAGATCCAAAGATGTGGAAGAGCATGAATGAGGATATAACATGTGGTTATGGCAAGCTATTTAAAAGAAGATTGCAAAGAAGCTGTTAAAATGGAGGATTGTAGAGAATTTTAATTTCTTTTTGTCCTCCTTCCATGATGTAGTCTCTTGATTTATATGATGGCATCATTCTTTTCCTCACTGAGCTACCTCGTCGGTACCTAGGCTCAAGGTGCTTCGGCAGATTGCTCTGGCTTCAGTTCCTGTGGCGTGAATTTATATATATTTTTTTCCTCTCTCTTTTCTACACTTTTATGTCGAGCAAAGGTTTTGCACACGTTCAATGTCTTTCAACTGCCCGGCGAGACGTAGAACGTGCCACGATGGCCATAAGTAGGCCCGAAAGCTGCCTTTGCATCGTCGGGAGATGGATGCCACGGGCTCAGTCATATTGGCCAGCACGTGCAGTCGACGGCTAATATACGACGTATGTGGCTCGCACAATAGATCTCGACTCCCCGAGAAAGCAGATTCAAAAAGGGAGAGTTACGTCGGCATCGTGAGACCTTGTTAATAAATAACTTGTCCCGTGTTGTTGCAGTATTGTCCTTTTTGCTGTTTTGCATTTTATGAACTTGGCAAATGCATCAAAATGGGAAAATTGTCACCTCAAAACATTCCAAAAGCATGATCTCTCGTTCTGCTTTTCAGCAAGATGTTCTCAAATTTAGTATACGAGTTCTTTAGGCGGTTGTTCTGCTTTCACTTTGAGCCTGCCGATTTCACTACTCCTTTATCATTCTCAGTCTGTGGTTTTTGCATTTCGGAGCCGAATCCTTTACTTATTCATTGCCGCACATCTTGCTAAGACTGCCTATAATTTTCATCTTCACAGTAGTGGCGTGTGATGGTGTTTCGGGATTGCCACACGAAATGGTTGTTTAGGCTCACGATGCAACAACTGACATGTGCTTTTACTTAAGCAAGTTTAATTTTTTTATGCCGGCGATTAGGCCCAGTCATGTGGTGCAAGTGCAGCTACTAAGGCTTATAATACGCATGAATGTGTTTGCTGAAGTTAACATTTCGACTGCAGTCAAGTTTTGTTTTTAGTTTTTCGTTTTTGTTTATTTTGTTTTTTTTTTAAAGTGGGATTTTATTTATTTATTTATTTTTGAGGGTTGTTCAAATCCCAATAGCCTTGTGTCAAAGTAAATGCAGGTCGATGCACTTTCAGTCCAGTTTTAATCTTGAAAATTAATTTTCATTCCTTCTGAAAGGAGCTTTGTTCCTCAAGTAACAACGCAACGCACTTTATTCCTTCGTTTGGATTCCCAGGGATAGACATGCTTCTATAAAAAAAAAGTGCCACCAGAATTGTCATTTGTCTCCTTACGGGGGTTTATTATTTTATTTCCATACAAGGAATGGTAAAAGTTTCCAATCTAAACGTTTGAAATGTCTTTGAATCGGTTGATTTGGGGATAAGGGGCTCGTGCCGATTTAAATCCATTTCTTATGCCTGCGTGTGTACGCGCGTCCGTGCACGCACATGCCCCGAATGCTTTCCAATCTGCATTTCCAATCTGCCATCCATTGCCATAGCTGTAAATCTGTGCAGTGCTTTTTTGGCAGCACATAGATTTCAGAAAATTGCATGGGTCCCTCTGCACTATTTCAAAATGATGAATGATGTCCAAGCACCAAAGTCGAAGTTTTTTTTGGTTTTTTATTCTTCCTCTGGTAATCTCTTGGTGCCATTTTCCTGTGCAACTGGGGAAACGTTGATGTGGACAGGTTAATGTGGTTTTCTGGTGTTTGCTTTGATGTGTGAACTTAACAAACAATCTAACCAGGTCAAAGAGATACCGGTACTTTCGCCACTTACAATTTGGGATGAGAGGGTTCGTGGTACTTATCTCGTCATAGTGGAACTTTACTTGGGCACTAGTTGTGCAAAACATATGACTGACTTGGGGTTTTACTTTCAGGTACAATGGCTCTCTGCCTGGAGGTGAGCGCGGGCGTCGGAAAAGCAGATTTTCTCTCTTCAAGCGGCCCAAAGCGAATGGCGTGAAACCCAGCACGGTGCATATGACTGCGACCCCACAAGCGGTCAAGGTACCATCCATCATGCGAGCGTTGCTTCTTCACGTGAATCCGCCATACCTTGTCTATCTGCTACCGATTATGCGTATTCATATGCTGTGCTTGATAAATAAATATTTTTCCTATATATATATATATATATATATATATATATATATATATATATATATATATATATATATATTTTTTTTGTCTCGTCGTTCTCACCCTCTTTCAAATACTCCTTTATTGCTTTCCTCACCTCCTTTACCCTCTCCTCATCCACCGACTAACTCTTCTTGTGATGGTAAAGGATCTGATTATCCCAGTGAATAGGACAACGGCTGTTGGGATGACTGGGCCGTAGCCGTGCCGTGTCCTTTGGATGTGTTATTACACTCATTGAACTCCCCGCCTGCGTTTCTTTGTGCGAGTTCTGACGGTCAATGACCGCCTCCTTTAAATCTACCTCTCTCCCCTTTGTCCACATCCTACAAATCCCTTTCTCGTTTCTCGTCGTCAAAACACACATCCGACTGCAGCGAGTCATTGGCAATCAATTCGATGTGGGGCCTTGTGTTAACTTTTTCATCACAATTTATTTGTGTATATTATCCATTCAGTCACTGCATTGGTCATAAAAGGAAGTTGATGGTGAATACTTTCCACAAAGTTTATAGCAGCTTCTATCTTCATATCGAATCACTCGTGGTTTAGTTTTCACCTGTATTTTCTTTTTCTATACAAGGGTCTAGGCTCATGGAGGAGGTAAATGAGAAAGGATGTATGTGCATCATGGGTGAGGCCATGATTTAGTGATGAGCCGCGCATTTGAAAGCCTGAAGTGCAAAGGACAAGACAATGGACATGGGGAGACGATTCTACAATGGAGGAGAATGAGGGGATGAATGAATCTATGGAGGTGGGAAGTCCAGGCTGATTTGTTTTTGATGGACTTGGTCCAATGGTGTGCTGTTACATCTCTACAGCCCTGCGTAGGTGTGCACTTTCAAATCAGCACTTTTATACGTTTCATTTCCGCAGCTTCAGCAGCATTAGATTGTGTCTTTCCAAATCATCATTATTCTCCAGTAATCAGCCTGAGCTTTGCTTATGCTGTTGTATAATTATTATTGTGATCAAGTGGACTTGGAAAACCTTGTGAGCAGGTAAAGATGCTCAGTTCAGTGGAATGTGATGTGATCATGATTGATGCAAGAAACAATTCCATGCAACTTGATTGCTAACTTTGAATTTTGACATACTTCCTCGCAACCTTCCCCCTCCCGCTCCTACTTGAAACTTTGATCGGATTTGTTGACTCCAAGCTTGCTTGCACCACACGTCCTCGAAACAAATTGTGTTAAACTGCACGGCGTCTGTGCGTGCCTGGTACGCTGCTTCGAATTGCTTGTGCTGATAACGTGAGCCATTCCTGCTTCAATGCTAATTAGGTTTTTTTTTTTTTCTTTCTTTAAACCAGCAAAACAACCAGGACAATTTCTTCGTGATAATGGCGATGCAAAGGATGGAGCCTAGGCCTCATTGGTGTGAGCGTTTTAATATATGCATGCGAGGCCATCTGTTGGCTGTACTTAATTGCACTCTCCATCTGCACTGGTCGCTGTTCTCTCTGAGATTGTTTGCTTGTCATGCCTTTCACAACACTCAGTAAAAAAAAAAGTGAATATTTGGGAACATAACTTCTTGTTATACTTTATTTGAATGAGCAGTTGCTTGAGACTCTAAGGATTATTGACTTGTTGGAGGATGGTTTTCTTTTTGTTTCTTTTTTCATTTTAAAAACTTTTTCTTTCAAGTCCTCTGAAATGGTTTCACTAATTTCAACAATTGCATCGGTTTAGTTTTTTTCTGCTTGTCTGGAGCCATTTCAGAACTCCCATCGTACATCGACTAATTGTCCGCACAGTGTGGCAACGCTGCTCTTTTAGTTTCTTGAGCGAGAAGAGGTAGCGCACAGAAAACGAACCCAAAACAATCTGCCTGGTGCGAGGTGGTCCATAACTGGAATTTGATGCTCTATCAGAAACCGGCGCAGACATCGCAGTGTGCACTATTGTATTCTCAATCGCTGCAGGACTCCATTCGTCAAGGTGATGGTGGCCAATTGCCTCTCAAGAAGCAGGCAGTTTTGGTTGTACGCGGTACTGCTCGACCGTATTTCCAATTTAAGAGGCATATACATATCATCCGTAACACGAGCAGTCCAAGTTTGACATCTCGTATAATAAAAACTGGAGACACTGGGCCATGTGGTTCCACAGAATGCATGGTTAGCACACATGGTCCTCCCAAATCACACAGGGCAGACACTCTATAAACACAATTTTTTTGCAGTTCGCTGCATGACAAGAAATATTTTTGACTTTTTTCTTTCCATACTGTCGGCTTTTCCGTCTGTGTTTCGGTCCGGTTCCACAGATAACGGATTTTGGGTAAAGTTCTCGCATTTTGTGCCATCGTAGTAAAGGACTCAGCATATTTGCACCGTGGTGTTTCTTTCATGCATCTTCTGAGAAATGTAGACACAAGGTGAAAACCGAAGGGGGTTGTCGGGGTGTTCAAATTGGGCCAACATATGGTCGCCTGTTTTTGTTGGATTTGCTCCATGCTGACTCTAATCCTCTCTTAATTCCTGTCTTAATTCACTCCACAATGCAAGGCTGCATGATGGGCCAAATACTCATCAGTCCCACTATGCCGGCTTGTTTTGTGTGGGATCCGATGGCACTTTGGCTCGGCTTGTGGTGTGTATTGTTTGCTCTCTAATGGTAGGATCTTTTGTGGTTATACAGTAGAGTAGTGCTTCCTGCGGCATTTTTGTTTGTGCTCTTCTGATAAGCTTGTGGTTGGGGAATTCATTGGAAAAATGGAATTGATGTCCTGTGCCTGCCATTGGTGCATTTCCTTGTTGTCTCATTGTGTCATCTACATGCCAACATCTGTGTTCAGAAAAAAAGAAAACCTTCAAGTATAGTAACTGGAACAAAACATTAATGAACTGCTTTTATGCTCTTTTTGAGGGAACAGAAACTCTTGGGGTTATATCATAACAGTACTTGTGCTTTGTTGTAACTCGATTACATTGAGGAAGCTTACACAAAGTGTGATCATATTTACATCCTCCACCAAAGGTGGGCGGAGGTTATGTTTTCACCCTTGTCTGTCTGTCTGTCTGTCTGTGAGCAGGATAACTCAAAACGTTATGGACGGATTCAGATGAAACTTGGTGGACCGACTGGATGTGTGACGAGGACAAATTGATTCGATTTTAGTGAAGACATGGATCTGGCCTATTAGTGGGATACAAAATGTCAACTGTTCAGTCTGTGGAGGTATGCTCTCTACCGATTGCCGTTCTAGTTAGTTTTATTAATGGTTATCCATTTGTGAGGTGAGTGGGGAAGAAATTGGGGATCAGCAAATGCCTTATTGTCCAATGACAAAAAAATATATATATTTATTCTTTTAACCTCTCACGTGACACTTCCTGTAACCACTTTTGTCGAACTACCAGCTTCCTTCTGCGTTTGCCGATCCTAATTCACCAACATCTACACGATTTTTCTTCAACCTTTCCTTATCCTAATCTTACATAATCTTTAGCAGAAATAATTTTTAAAAAGGTCTCTTAAAATGTTACAACTTCCTCTTTCACAGTGTGGTTTGCGGTATTGCATCATAATTAGCGACTCTTCTTCCTCTTCCAAAGACTTTTCAATTCGACCTTTCCTTCATCCCGTGTCTGAAAAGTCCCGCTGTCACAACGTTTCTTTTCTCCATTTTATTAATTATCCTTTATTGCATCCCTCACGGAATGTCTTTAATGGCATCTCTGACTTTAAAATTTTTTTACATCCCAGTTTGCAATGCATGTTCGTGTTCCATCAATCGTCCTTTTTTTCCCAACTTCATTGCCAATTCACCCCACATCCTTATATCTCCCTCCTCCTAACCCCTCACCTCATCTCCCCTCTCCTTACCCCTCCCATCTTTCCCCTCATCCTACCTCCACTCTTAGCAACTCTTCACTGTATTCTGCTTCAGTATCAGCTCCTCCTCTGTTGTCTCAAAGTGTGTCGTGTTCTAACATCTGTGGACTCCATTCTAACTGAACAGATATTTCACTCTCAATCAGTACACTCATCACCACAAACATGTTCCTTCCTTCCTCTCAGCACACCCCCCCTCTTCCCAACCCCTCAAATCTTGTATCTCCCCCTGCCTGCTCCCTTCTTCACCATACCTCTACCAAGTCTTATGCTTACCCTCTCCTCACCTCTCCCATTTCCCTCCTGCACCTTCGCTGTGTCTGCTCTCATTGTCTCCCCTCCCTCTCACCCTCTCAAAGCAATATTCACACTTTCCCCCTCCAAGCTTCCCTCCCACCTTTCTCAAAAACTCCCCCCTCACCCTTCTCACTACCCCTTCCCAAAGTTCCCCCCCCTCACATCCACAACGCTACCTCCTTTCCCTACCCTCTCTCTTCTATTTTATCACTCCACCTCCTTCAATCTTCAACTACCCTCTGCCCACTCTCAAATTGCTCCCCACTGTACCTCAACCCATCACCACTGAGCCTTTTCTCCTCCTCATCCAGCCCTCATTCAAAGAAACCATCTCCCCTAGCTGTTCTGCAATGCCCCCACACTCTTTGAACAAGCCTCCTTCTCTCAATCCCTCCCCCCTCGTCCTACCCTCTCCCTCCGCTCCACTCTCCTGCATCCAAAACCCCCTCCCCTCCCTCTTCCATAACTGTGTGGACCTCAAACATCCAGGGCCTTTGCTCAAACCTGACAGATCTTTCCATACAGGTTGCCACTGACAAACCAGACACAATCTGCTTAACAGAAACTTTCCTCCTTCAAGATTTCTCTGACTCCCTAGTATCTCTCCCTGGTTACTCCCTCCTCCAGTGTGACAGACCTGAGTCTCGTCCTGGCGGTGGAGTTGCTCTCATCATCAAAAACTCTATTCCTCATTCTACATGAACTGCCCTCTCTCCCCGACACCATCAGGAATACCTCTGGCTACGGCTTCCCCTCCACTCCCACCTCGTGTTTATACATGTTGGTTGTATCTCCACCAAACAATGATTCCATTTACATCTCCCTCTCAGAAAATATGGAGCAACTTCTATCCTCTCATCCGAACTCTCTCTTCCTCGTATGCGATAACTTCAATTGTCATCATGCCAGTTGGCTGGGTGTGGGTACCTCTCTCACCTGCCATGACACTTCAGCAAAAGCCTTCTATGACTCATTGTGACTGACACAATCTGTCAACTTCCCGAACAAGATCTCAACCAATGGTACTCCATCTCTTCTGGATCTAATTGTGACAAATTTCCCTGAAAATATCTGCTGTTCTTCCTCCGCTCCAATCGGTTCATCTGACCACATGTTTGCGAAAGTAGACATCTCTCTGGCTGTTATTAGAGAACCACCTCAGCACCGTCGAGTGAGGAATTTCACTCAGGCCGACTGGCAGGGACTTCAACAGCCATCAAACTTCGAGACTGGTCTCCCAATTCTACTTCCTCCAACATCCACTCATCCCAGGAATTCTTTCAAAGAAACCATCTCCATATCCATCTCCATCTCCATCTCCTCCCGCCTTTGGTACACTGAAGCTTGTGGCGAGGCAGTTGTCCTGAAATAACTTGCCTTCGCCTCATGGAAGGCTAATCCAACTGAAGGCAATCTCAGTTCCTTCCACAAAGCTCGGAACAAGTGTGTGTCTACCCTCAGGAGAGCCAGAAAACATCTTTCCAATCTCAAGTCTGAGCTCTCAAACCTGTCTCCCTCCTCCAAATCCTGGTGGCATCTAGGTAAGTCTGTTTCTGGTGTATGTTCTCCCTCTATCCCTCCCTTGCCTCAAATGGTCGCACTGCTGATACGGCACGTGAAAAGGCTGAATGCCTAAACTCGATGTTTGCATCGAAATCTTGAGTCCGAAACCCATCGCTTTCTGTACCCACCTTACCCAGTCCCACCCAACTGTCCTTGGACTCTGTGTGCTTTTCTCCTGACAAAGTGGAGAGCTTGCTGTCAAACCTCGACTCAGATTCTTCAACTGGTCCAGACAGCATCAGTCCATGTGTCCTAAAAACATGCTCTGCTGCTCTTGCTCACCCTCACTCTCTTCTATTCACCCTCTCATTTGCTCGAGGTCTCGTGCCATCTGCTTGGAAATCAGCAAACATTACCGCTCTGCATAAAAAGGTGCAAAAACAGATCCCTGCAACTACAGACCAATCAGCCTTCTCCCAATCATTAGCAAGGTTATGGAATCTATCATTGCTTCAGACATTAAATTTTTCCTCTTCTCCAATGGCTTGATTTCCGATCATCAATTTGGATTCAGACCCGGTCACTCTACCCTGCATATGCTGCTTCTGCTCTCCCAACAATGGATGGAGATCCTCAATGCCAGACATGAAATCAGAGCCAGCTCCCTACACATATCTCCACTCATGACTCACAGACGTCCTCTCCTGTCACAGCCAATGTGTGGCCCTTAATGGAGTTCTCTCATCCCCTCTTCTTGTCCAGGCTGGAGTTCCTCAAGGCAGTGTTCTGGGCCCTGTTCTTTTTCTGCTTTTTCATCAATAATTTCTGATCCTCTGTAAAATCCCTTTTATCTCTTTGCTGATGACTCCATCCTCTGCTGTGCCATCTGTCATCCCTCAGCTCAGCAAGCAGCAACCTCTTCGCTCTCTGCAGTTCTGGATAAAATCACAAGCTGATCCAACACTTGGAACGTGTCTTTCCATCCTGTCAAATCTCACGCTCACTATATCTCTCCGAAAGGACCACCTGGAACCCCCAGTCAAGCTTCTGCATCTCGCTATCTGCCATGATCTTTCCTGGGAAAGCCACATTTCCAACCTACCTCCAAAGCCAGTCACCAATTGGGAATCCACCGTCGTGCAAAGTCCTTCCTCGGCCCACCTGGGCTCCTGACCACATACAAACACATACAAAGCTTTCGTCCGCAGCTGATGGAGTGCTGCTCTCCTCTCTGGACTGGTGCTCCTCCCTCTTACATTTCTCGACTTCATGCTGTGGAAACCAAGGATGGTAGGATCAATGGTATCTTCCGCGATGAGGCTGAGTCTTTGGGTCTCTCACTCTCTCACCGCGGGCAAGTCGGAGGTCTTTCTGTCTTCTACCATCTCCTCTCCAGCCCCCCTGCTCTGTCTGAGATGTGTTTTCCCCCTCTCCCCCGCCCATATTTATGTGGGGCACTCAAGGTCCGCCAGCAACCCCCTTCTGGTAAGACTTCCAAAATCAAGAATCAGCCCACCTTCACTCTTTCATTCCTCTTTTTTCCCACCCTTGGAACAAACTCCTACACTCTCTTCAATCCCATTCTTCCATCCAGGTCTTCAAAACAGCTGTTCACCACCATCTCTTATCTTCCCCCATCCAAAACCACGGTCTTTTCTACCCCCGTTAATCCACCCCAAACCCACCTCCTTCAAATTCCCTGCTTTCCTTCCTGAAAGTCCCTGTCGTGTCCATCTCATTTACCCCATGTACCCCGACCCATCCCTCTCCCTTCCACAGATCTCCTCATGTCTCTGTTCTCCACTGTTTTTTTTTCTTTCCCTCTCTCACCCCTCTTGCCTCCTGCTCCCCTTTTTGTGCATTCTGTGTGTTAGCTCTCATACGAGCCTCGACAGTGTATGCAAATATGAATTAATTAATTAATAAGCCACTGTCCGATGAAGGAAATGTCTTATTTTCCAATGATGAAGATAACCCACTGTCTAATGAAGGAAATGTCTTGTTGTCCAATGATGAAGATTTGTTTAGACATTTTTTTCTGTTAAATATGAAAGGAAGGCATGGAGTAAACGCCATGAGACAGCTACCCTTTATGGAATGACGCCTGACATTGCAGTGGAAGTCGTTGGCAGGCAGACAAAGGCTTGTGTGACGTTCCATTGTCACTCTCAATCACCAAATTTGAAAATTACAAGGTCACTGCTGCCATCGGGGGGAGTTGTGGTCGGGGTGACATGTGAGTGCTGATTTCATATCCCTGAGGGTGGCTTTGTTGTAGTTTCTTTATTCCCTGTCCTCCTTAAAAAAAATGATAACACCACAAACCAGAAATTGGAGCTGAGATTTGTTAGGCCAATACATTAGTCCAAATACTCAATTAGTTTGAAAGATGCTCCAACATCTTTATCATCCACAGGATTGAAGAACAGAATTGGCTTTACCTTTACACGTGGCATGAGCATAACGATTAGTGTGGCTGTCGAATGGATCCGGCCCAGCGAAGCTATTCTCGAACACGCAACCTGTTGAGCTATTTTATTCCTTCTATTTCTTTTTTTCTTTCATATTTTTCAAGTGCCATTCATTGGGATAATTTTTTTTACTTTCACACTTAGGTGGCCCTTTAAAGGATCACGAGAACTGGCGATAAATGTTGCACGTTTCTTATCCAATACTCTCCACATAAATACATCACTGATAGAGTGAGTTTGGAGACATGAACTGTTGAGAGAGGGATGTCCAAGGCCATTACAGACGTACCAACAATTGCAATACATTTGTAATCATTACTGTACTCCAGTTTATAATGTTTATTACAGTAATGCTATGTTCACATGGAAAATTTTGTTCTAACTAAATACAAAGTGTATTTATGGAAGGTACTATTGTAAAGTTTTGGACTAGGTAATCATTCTCAGACCATGGACTGTTAGACAGCATCAGCGGACCATGGATGGATTAAATTCATGTAACCACAGCTCATCAGCATTTGATCCAGCATAACCTGCTATCTGCGGGCGCTGTCTGTGGCGATTATATGTCTTCGAGCAAGGGTTTCCAGTGTTTGCATGGTTTCTCGGAATAATGCCATTTGGCCTTGCCGCTGAGGAATATTGGATGCCTGAACACTCCACAGGTGATAATATATATGAAGGATGCACATAAAATGAATGAACGCAGTGGTAATGTGCACCTCTGCATCCGCCGTGATTTATTTTGTTCCAGTCACGTGGTTGACTACCGCACTAATTTGTGACACCTCCTACTTCGCTACCTCCCTCCTGACCCATATTAAATAATTCCATGTGAATGCCAAAACCAATAATAAAATTATCGTAAATTCAGTTTATGTATGGTTTGGCTGTGGGAACTCAACATAATTGTCGAGTACATTTATGCACGACACACACACACACACACACACACACACACACACACACACACACACACACACACACACACACACACACACACACACACACACACACACACACACACACACACACACACACACACACACACACACACACACACACACATATATATACAGTATATATGAACTTTTTTTTGTAGGAGCTAAAACATAGAACCCATCAGGACAGAACGAAATGAACAGCAGAAAGAGAAGGGAGAAACACACCAACAGCAGGGTTGATGGACAAAATAGTGGTTTTGGATGGGGATGATCTGAGATGGTGGTGTACAGCCATCTTGAAGACCTGTAGGGAAGAATGAGATTGAAAAGAATGTGGAAGTTTGTTCCACAAATGGGAAAAAAGAGGAACGAATGATTGGAGGTGAGCAGTGATCCTGGATTTTGGGAGTTTCATCAGAAAGGGGTTGTTGGTCGACTGGGTGCTCCCTGGCCACCTGAGGGTAAAAGGAGGGGTGGTTTGGGAACATGGAAAGAACAGAGTGTTACGAATATATTTTATGACCTAATCTTACCAATTGGGGTCTTTTTGGACCCCAACTGAAAAACTGCTTCTCCTTCTTGCCTAAGTCAGCTTGGCTGCCGGGTAGCTATCATTTTGTTGCGGTGCGACTATGCCGCTAATGCTGTGCCCCTATACCAGTACACTGGTACTCATTTCGCTGACCTTGGAAGGATGACAGGCTGAGTCATCTCCACCTGGTGTTAATTCAGTGGCCAACGGGGCTCAAACTCAGGATCCTAAGATCCTAAGCCAGCCACCCTAACCACGAGCCAATGCCAGGTTAAAAACCACTCAATTTCACTAAATCTGCCAAAGTTTCACACCAATGACTAAAACATGGTGTTTTATTGATAAAGTATTTTTTTATTGATGAGTTTATTTATTTTATTGATAATAAAAATAAACAAGTAGCGGTACTTTCAAAGTACACTGCTCCCATGCAAAATATATAAAAAACAAATCCTCCAGCACGCAACATCGCCATGGGCCCCTTTGACACATGGAGACAGAATTGGGAGGGAGTGGTGTACGATAATTGATTGATTAATTGCATAATTAAAATGATTAAATAATCGAAAAGTAATTAATTTCTTAATCATTTGGTTAATAGCATACCTCAACCACCAACCACTTTCATTTGAATCTGTGACTTTTAGAAAATTAAGTAATTCATTGAAAATTAAATAATTACTTTATCAATGAATTAAAAATGCCCTTTACAGCCAAATCACTTGGTCACTGTCATGTCCAAATATCAGCTTCCTCACTGAAAATGTGCCTGAGATACTGCCAGGATGAGAAATAAAATAAATGTCATTAATAAA